>NC_044033.1:69872165-70221637 GCF_901765095.1 Microcaecilia unicolor
TATTTATTTATTTGTTGCATTTGTGTCCCACATTTTCCCACCTATTTGCAGGCTCAATGTGGCTTACATAGTACCGTGAGGTGATCGCCTTCCGGTATGACAAATACAGAGTGATATTATGGTATAATAAGGTGCCTGTGTGACAGACACATAAGGGAATAGAAAGGAGGAAGCATTAAGTTATGTCCAGTTCAAGTGTTAGTATCGTTGTGTTGCAGGATTCAGGCATTTAAGTTGGATCGTTAGGGTATGCCTTTTTGAAGAAGATAGTCTTTAGTGATTTCCGGAAGTTTGGTAAGTCAGACGTTGTTTTTGCAGCGTTTGGTAGTGCGTTCCAAAGTTGCATGCTTATATAGGAGAAGCTGGATGCATAGGTTGATTTGTATTCTATAACAACATATATAGATATTAGAAATGCCCACAACCTGCTTATTCCATGGCCCATGATCATGTCCACGTTTCAACTATGCAACTTAGAATTTATGTGCACCACGTTAGAAGAAATCGTATAGCAGTAGTGTGCGAAATTCTAATTAATGCTAATTAGTGCGGATATTTGGTTGTTAACAGCAATCGGTGCTGATTAGCTTGTTATGGTTCTGTTCTGAATCAGTTAGGTTATGCACATTGTTATGGAATATGCTTTTGTTTCCACGTGGAACTGAAGGCGTGATATATAGAAACCCAGGGTAAATGCTGTTGCAAGTAAGCATAGGTAGAACTGTAGATGTTTATGTTTTTTGTGGTCTTGATATACCACCTTAGCTTAGAAAAAGGTCAACGCGGTGTACAATTATAACATTGAAACCGAAAGCAACTCCATGTAAGATAGTAAAGAGGCATTCACACAAAGAGACAAAAATAGTAGGGGAAGACGGGGTAGGGAACAGATTTCAAATACTGTGTCTCTACTATGAACATGGGCCACTAAGGGGCCCTTTACTAAGCCACGTAGGTGCATAATGCACGTCAGATTGGAGTTACCACCCAGTTACAGCGTGTCCCTTGTGATAATTTCAATTTGTCGCTCGTCCGCTAGGCGCATCTGAAAAATATTTTTATTTTCTGGCACGGACTGACAGCTATGCGCATCAAGTGTCATTTGCCGTGCATAAACCATTACTGCCCGGTTACTGCATGAGAACTTACCGCTAGTCAATGACTTGTGGTAGGTCTCAGACCCAAAATGGACGCACGGCAATTTTGATTTTGCCACGAGTCCGTTTTTGGCAAAAATATAAAAAAGCATTTTTGTAGGTGTGCTAAACAAGATTCTGTGCGTGCCCAAAACACGCATCTACACTACCCCGCCGGTCACTTTTCAGCATGCCTTATTAAAAGGACCCCAAAGTCAGGTGGAAAACCGAAGACCTCTGGAAAAAGTTATTTTGTCTTGTTTTAACTTGGGGTTTTTTTTCTTGTTTAATTTGGGGCAGTAAGAGCTCAGGTCTAATATCTGCAGGTAAGCTGTTCCAAAGGGAAGGGACCAGGAAATAATGTAGAATGGCGAGCAGATTCTAGTGGGCTTGATTTGGAGAGGGCAATACTAATCTGTTAGCATCGCGTGAATCTAGGGCACAGAATGGAATAATCATGAGGCCAAGTAGGGGGAGTGTTGATCTGGAGAGTTTTATGAACAAGAAGTAGAACCTTAAATTGTACACGATAGAAAAGGGGGAGCCAGTGTATCTTTGCCAGTAAATCAATCATTTAGCCCTAAATAACAACAAACAGAAGAATTTTGTAGAGTTTGAAGTCAACGGAGGTTGGGACTGAGGCAGCCCTGCATAAATGGCATTACAATAAGCTGTTTGAGATATGATAAAAAGCATGATAAAGTGTATGATGTAAAATCCAAAAATGTTCTGCCAGTTCTCTGTTCCAAAATTTTACCATCTATTTGTATTAGGGGTACAGATACCAATTCAGTAAATAGTGCCCAAAGTTAGGCACCAGAAAGATCCACGTTGAAATGACACTTTATAAAGGGTGCTCTGTGCCAAACACCCTTTATAGGATAGTGTTTTATTGCTGATTCCATGTACTAAGTAATAAGTAATGCCATACTGGGAAAAGACCAAGGGTTCATCGAGCCCAGCATCCTGTCCACGACAGCGGCCAATTCAGGCCAAGGGCACCTGGCCGAGCTTCCCAAATGTACAAACAGTCTAACATGTTATTCCTGGAATTGTGGATATTTCCCAAGTCCATTAGTAGTGGTTTATGGACTTGTCCTTTAGGAAACTGTCTAACCCCTTTTTAAACTCTGCTAAGCTAACTGCCTTCACCACGTTCTCCGGCAACAAATTCCAGAGTTTAATTATGCGTTGTGTGAAGAAAAATTTTCTCCAATTTGTTTTAAATTTACTACACTGTAGTTTCATCGCATGCCCCCTAGTCCTAGTATTTTTGGAAAGCGTGAACAGACGCTGCACATCCACCTGTTCCACTCCACTCATTATTTTATATACCTCTATCATGTCTCCCCTCAACTGTCTCTTCTCCAAGCTGAAAAGCCCTAGCCTCCTTCATAGGGAAGTCGTCCCATCTCCGCTATCATTTTAGTCGCCCTTCAATGCACCTTTTCCAATTCTACTATATCTTTCTTGAGATGCGGCGACCAGAATTGAATTGGGTGTGTAGACTTACACCAAGTGAAACCTGGTGTAAAATTCTGGTGAGAAAACTGGGTGCACAACTCCAGAATTCAATAACACCACAACTAAATTATGGGAATGACCTTGACCCGCCCAAGTCCATGCCCATTTTGGGTTGCACATGAGAAAATGTAAGCACATGACTTTATAGAATAGCACACAGACAGAAACATGTGCAACTCCAAATAATTAACAACAATAATTGGTATTAATTGGCTCATTACCTAATTAGTTTGTGCCAGCTTCTCAGGAACACACCCAAAATTGGGTGTGCAAAATTCAGCAGCCATTATAGAATCTGGGAGCAAGTGCCAAAGTAGAATTTAAACTGTGTTGTGAAGAAGTCCATAGTTCAGTTTTCCAGCTACACTGTACTACTGTAACAGCCCTGTGCTGTTAAACAGTTTGATGATTGTCCTGCTGTAAACTTGAAATATTGTACCAATTGTAGTATGCTGAAAAAAGTTTTTTGTTTCTATTTTTTTTGTCTATGAAATTTTTATTAGAATTTTCAAATACAAATAAATGGTCATGGAACAACAGTAAACTAACAATAGAAGAACAGAAAATATCAAAGCATGGGTTCAAAATTAAAATATTTCCACTACCAATATCACAATAGTTGAAAAAAAAGGGAAAAAAAAGCCATAATACAGATCAAGAATGACAAAGAAAATATTAACGGGGCTCTTTTACTAAGCCAGTGTAGTTGCCGTACGCACGGCCCACTACATGCCAGTTCAGAACTACTGCCCGGCTACTGCATGGCCCGGGCGGTAATTTCATTTTTATGCGCGCCCACACGTGCCCCAGAAAATTTACGGCACGTGGCGCTAACCGGCGGTAAATCAGCATTGTACTCGTGCTGATGATTACCGCCCGGTTAATGCGCGAGACCTTACCGCTAAGTCAATGGGTGGTGGGTAAAGTCTCAGGCCCAAAATGGACGAGCACCAATTTTCATTTTGCCACATGTCCATTTTTGCCCCCCCCCCCAAAAGGACCTTTTGGCAGGCACACTGAAAAATGGACCTGAGCGCATCCAATACATGTCTACAACAGCGCAGGGCCATTTTGTTGGCGCACCTTAACAAAAGAACCCCTATGTTCCTAATGTGTTATAACAGTAAAATAGATATCCATGTTGGACCAAACTTATGTTTATGCTGGGTGGTTCCCAGTTTTTTCATTTATTTAAAGTTCTTTTTTTTTTTTTACTCCTTTATTCTCATAGGTCAGTGAATATGACTAAAACTGGAAAGGTTCATTCTCCTCCGATACATTTGCTTCTCTTCTAGGCTGAAGGCCAGTGTAAATGATATGAAATGTATGACCAGCAAACAGTGCAGTCAGTGCCAGTATGGGATTCTACAGCCGACAGTAGTTAGATTCTGATGGGCTGTAGCCATGGCGATGTTACCTGTCACCAAAATTTGGACCACTACAAAAGCAAACATTATTGGTATGGAAAGCACACATTAGATTTTTGTTTCAGCACCACACTGAGGTGGGGGAGGGGGCTGATTTTCAATTTGGAAATTGCAACACATTTTCTCTAAGTCAGAATAAAGAAAAAAGGTATTAAGAACAAGTAGCTGTCCAAAAATTAATAAGCTATTAATTTAGTCAAACACATTTTGATGCTTAGTTATGACAGGTTCTTAGAAGTTCCCCTTATACAGATCAAATTTCTTGTGCCTTAAACAGTTAAATGCCAATGTCAAAGAAATAACATAATTTGTGTACTGCATGGATGTTTCTTTTGGTGAATTAGCACTTTTTATTTTCAAAAATGTTTTATGCTTAATGAGTTCTAAGCAAATCATTTCCAAGCTAGGGTTCTTATTAGGCCAAAATAAATGGATGCTTTTTTTTTTTCAGAATGTTCTTTGCTACAGGGGAGTTTGTGATAAATCTTCCTAGTTATTTTTTTCCCTATTATATTTCTTTGAACTGTACCTATGAAATGCAAAGTAAGTCAACATAATTCCACAGATCATGGACACTGCCAGGGTTAGTTATCAAGGGCCACATAATTTTAATTTTGTAATTCAATGCCAAGCTGATTATAATAAACTACCGCCTCCCGTGTTATTTATCATGGCTTTTTTCCACAAGACGGCCTTTTTTGTTTGTTGCTCCCACAGGTATTTTTCAGAAATTACATTTGATTATAGCAATTTATTACTTCCAACATATTTGAGGGGAGCCACAGTCACATAAGGACAAAATTTATCAAGTGCCCAGAGTACACTGTTTATATAATATACTTTGAAATGTTGATGTATGAGAATATTATGCACAGCGGGTGCCTGATAAAGTGTGTGCGGTATTGTAATTGTGCATGTATCAGTCCATATACCTACAGCTAGTAGGAAAACAAAGCCACTTTATTCAATATGCTAGTGAGTAGTGTTGTGTAAAATCGATCCCTGTCATGCCTGCTGAGAAGAGCAAACTGTGCTTTCCAATGAGCAGACATGTTAACATGTTCTGCAGAAACTCTACAAGAGATTTTTCTTCAAGGATAAATAGCAATCTAGCATTATACACTGTGCATATTGGTGTAAAGCACAGATGTGCTTAAGCTTAGCTATAAAGGTGTTAAAATGCATTTCAAGTATTGAATTGTAAAGAACATTTATGTTACGTTTTGAAAATTGCTAGTGTTTGGGAGAGAGGGAAAAATGTTTACAGAAAACAGTGTCATAAGATATGAATATTTCCATACAAGTCTGACATTCTAACTATGGGATCCTTTTACTAAAACCTAGGGGTCCTTTTACCAAGCTGCTGTAAAAAGGGCCCTGCGCTAGCAGTGGGGGCCATTTTTGCCCTGCACTGTGGCCCTTTTTACCGCAGCAGATAAAAAAGCTGAAAATAGACATGGCTATACAGTAAAATTGCTCTTACCACGTGGCCATGCGAAGGGGAGCACTTACCGCTACCCATTGAGGCGGAGGTATGAGCTCCCACACTAACCCAACGGTAACCAAGGGAAAGCGCTGCACTAAAAAATACAGGCCAGTTTTCCCTAGCGCGAGAAGTGGCATGTGCTGAGGCTGGAACTACCACTGGCGCCCACGTTGGGCCAGTGGTAGCTCCAGATTAGTGTGCGGTAAGCCCGCGTTGGGCTTACCACCATTTATAGAAGGGCCCCTTAGTGTGTGCTAAATGCTGCACATCCTATTTTATAGTTACATGGAAATTTTTAAAAAACAAATAGTAGGAAATATTTTTTCAATCAGCGAATAGTTAAGCTCTGGAACTCTTTGCAGGAGGATGTGGTAACAGCGGTTGTTAGCGTGTCTGGGTTTAAAAAAAGGTTTGGACAAGTTCCTGGAGGAAAAGTCCCTAGTCTGCTGTTGAGACAGACATGGGAAGCAACTGCTTGACCTGGGATTGTAGTATGGAATGTTGCTACTCTGAGATTCTGCATGGAATCTTGCTACTCTTTAGGATTCCGGAATCTTGCTATTCTTTGGGATTCTACATGGAATGTTGCTACTCTTTCAGATTCCGCATGGAATCTTGTCACTCTTTAGGATTCCAGAATCTTTCTATTCTTTGGGGTTCTACATGGAATGTTGCCACGATTTGGGTTTCTGCCAGGTACTTGTGACCTGGTTTGGCCGCTGTTTGGAAAACAGGGTACTGGTCTGATCCAGTATGACTACTCTTACGTTCTTTAATTTTGGGCCACATGGCACTTAGCGCTGCTAATTTCTGTTAGTACACGCTAAGCTTTAGTAAAAGGACCCTTAACCGAACAACAGAAATACATTAATTTCAATTCAGACTGTACTTCATGGAAAATATTTTAGTTAACAAAAATCATTCTGAGTTCAAGTTAAAATTTTATAAATTGTTGAAAGCATTCTTATTCAGTTAGGGGGTCTTTTCCAAAGGCGCGCTAGCATTTTTAGTGTGTGCTAAATGCTAGAGACATTGATATATTCCTATGGGTGTCTGTAGCATTTAGCACATGCTTATTTTTAGTGCACACTAAAAACACAACACTAATGCACCTAAATCTCCTACCATTGCTAGCAATGGTTAATCCTCTGGTAAATCTGATATTTCAAAACGTGTCATTTTACTGCAATGGTCTTAATACATGATATTATTGCTTTGTCTACAGTTACAGTTATTAATTGTAAAACACTTTTATAAATGTTTGACATACACCACATTGAACCCAAACTTGTTTGGGAAAATGTGGGATACAAATGTCATAAATAAATAAATATATGAAGGAACTCATTTTTGAAATATAAATAAACAGTGGAAAGCGATAGGCAGACTTTCTTGGCCAAAACGTCCAAATCGCTATTTTCAAAACCCATTAAGATGGTTTTCTATGCAGTGCATCCAAATCACAAGGGGGTGGTGTGTTGGGGCGGGATTTGGGCATTCCCAAGACTTTGGAAGTTTTTTCTGCCATAATGGAACAAAGCAAAAACATTCAGTGCTAAAAGTTAGATGTTTTGGTCTAGACCTGTTTCAATCACAATACAAAAAGGTGCTTTAAATGGCCAAATGACCACTGGAGGGATTAAGGCATGATTCCCCCCAGAGGTCACTGACCCCGTTCCACCCCTGAAAGGAATGAAGCAGTACATACCAGCCTCTATGACAGCTTCAGATGATATAGCCATTCCTATCAGAGTAGCAAGCAGGTCCCTGGAGTAGCCTAGTGGTTGGTGCAGTAAACTGTAGAGAACGGAACCTAGGCTCAAATCCCACTCTGTTACACTTGTGGTGGAAAGTGTGAGCCATCCAAAGCCCACCAAAAACTTACTGTACCCACAGGTGGAGGAGTGGCCTACTGGTTAGGGTGGTGGACTTTGGTCCTGGGGAACTGAGGAACTAAGTTCAATTCCCACTTCAGGCACAGGCAGCTCCTTGTGACTCTGGGCAAGTCACTTAACCCTCCATTGCCCCATGTAAGCCGCATTGAGCCTGCCATGAGTGGGAAAGTGCGGGGTACAAATGTAACAAAAAATAAATAAAAATATAGGTGACACCTGCAGGCATAAGGGCTATTGTAGAGGTGTACAGTTGGGTACAGCAGGTTTTTGGTGGGTTTTGGAGGGCTCAACATACAATATAAGGAGGTAATGGGGAGATGTGTACTTGGGAACTTTTATGTGAAGTCCACTGCAGTGCCCCCTAGGGTGCCCCACCTCTGTGCTAAGATGTCTGTGTGGCCAGTCTAAGAATGCTGCCCCGCCCCCCCCCCCCCCCCCCCCCCATATATCCCATGACTTGTTTTTGTGCATTTTTCCCTTGGACTTTTTTTTTCCTTTTTTTTTCAAATGGTCCAAAAATATAGACACAGAGCACACAAACATAAGTACATAAGTACATAAGTAGTGCCATACTGGGAAAGACCAAAGGTCCATCTAGCCCAGCATCCTGTCACCGACAGTGGCCAATCCAGGTCAAGGGCACCTGGCACGCTCCCCAAACGTAAAAACATTCCAGACAAGTTATACCTAAAAATGCGGAATTTTTCCAAGTCCATTTAATAGCGGTCTATGGACTTGTCCTTTAGGAATCTATCTAACCCCTTTTTAAACTCCGTCAAGCTAACCGCCCGTACCACGTTCTCCGGCAACGAATTCCAGAGTCTAATTACACGTTGGGTGAAGAAAAATTTTCTCCGATTCGTTTTAAATTTACCACACTGTAGCTTCAACTCATGCCCTCTAGTCCTAGTATTTTTGGATAGCGTGAACAGTCGCTTCACATCCACCCGATCCATTCCACTCATTATTTTATACACTTCTATCATATCTCCCCTCAGCCGTCTCTTCTCCAAGCTAAAAAGCCCTAGCCTTCTCAGCCTCTCTTCATAGGAAAGTCGTCCCATCCCCACTATCATTTTCGTCGCCCTT
Organism: Microcaecilia unicolor; assembly: GCF_901765095.1. Lineage (NCBI taxonomy): Eukaryota > Metazoa > Chordata > Amphibia > Gymnophiona > Siphonopidae > Microcaecilia > Microcaecilia unicolor. Next base: position 69,880,723 of record NC_044033.1, read on the forward strand.
CGCTGTACCTTTTCCAATTCTACTATATCTTTTTTGAGATACGGAGACCAGTACTGAACACAATACTCCAGGTGCGGTCGCACCATGGAGCGATACAACGGCATTATAACATCCGCACACCTGGACTCCATACCCTTCCTAATAACACCCAACATTCTATTTGCTTTCCTAGCCGCAGCAGCACACTGAGCAGAAGGTTTCAGCGTATCATCGACGACGACACCCAGATCCCTTTCTTGATCCGTAACTCCTAACGCGGAACCTTGCAAGACGTAGCTATAATTCGGGTTCCTCTTACCCACATGCATCACTTTGCACTTGTCAACATTGAACTTCATCTGCCACTTGCACGCCCAATCTCCCAGTCTCGCAAGGTCCTCCTGTAATCGTTCACATTCCTCCTGCGACTTGACGACCCTGAATAATTTTGTGTCATCGGCGAATTTAATTACCTCACTAGTTATTCCCATCTCTAGGTCATTTATAAATACATTAAAAAGCAACGGACCCAGCACAGACCCCTGCGGGACCCCACTAACTACCCTCCTCCACTGAGAATACTGGCCACGCAATCCTACTCTCTGCTTCCTATCTTTCAACCAGTTCTTAATCCATAATAATACCCTACCTCCGATTCCATGACTCTGCAATTTCTTCAGGAGTCTTTCGTGCGGCACTTTGTCAAACGCCTTCTGAAAATCCAGATATACAATATCAACCGGCTCCCCATTGTCCACATGTTTGCTTACCCCCTCAAAAAAAATGCATTAGATTGGTGAGGCAAGACTTCCCTTCACTAAATCCGTGCTGACTTTGTCTCATCAGTCCATGTTTTTGTATATGCTCTGCAATTTTATTCTTAATAATAGCCTCCACCATCTTGCCCGGCACCGATGTCAGACTCACCGGTCTATAATTTCCCGGATCTCCTCTGGAATCCTTCTTAAAAATCGGAGTAACATTGGCTACCCTCCAGTCTTCCGGTACTACACTCGATTTTAGGGACAGATTGCATATTTCTAACAGTAGCTCCGCAAGTTCATTTTTAGTTCTATTAATACTCTGGATGAATACCATCAGGTCCCGGTGATTTACTACTCTTCAGCTTGCTGAACTGACCCATTACATCCTCCAAGGTTACAGAGAATTCGTTTAGTTTCTCCGACTCCCCCGCTTCAAATATTCTTTCCGGCACCGGTGTCCCCCCCAAATCCTCCTCGGTGAAGACCGAAGCAAAGAATTCATTTAATTTCTCCGCTACGGCTTTGTCCTCCCTGATCGCCCCTTTAACACCATTTTCGTCCAGCGGCCCAACCGACTCTTTGGCCGGTTTCCTGCTTTTAATGTATCTAAAAAAATTTTTACTATGTATTTTTGCTTCCAACGCTAATTTCTTCTCAAAGTCCTTTTTTGCCCTCCTTATCTCCGCTTTGCATTTGGCTTGGCATTCCTTATGATCTATCCTGTTACTTTCAGTTGGTTCTCTTCTCCACTTTCTGAAGGATTGTTTTTTTGGCTCTAATGACTTCCTTTATCTTACTGTTTAGCCACGCCGGCTGACGTTTAGTCTTTTTTTCCCTTTTTTCTAATACGTGGAATATATTTGTCCTGAACCTCCAGGATGGTGTTTTTAAACAGCATCCACGCCTGACGCAAGTTTTTTACTCTGCGAGCTGCTCCTTTCAGTCTTTTTTTCACCATTTTTCTCATTTTGTCGTAATCACCTTTTCTATAGTTAAACGCTAGCGTACTTGATTTCCTAGTTTCACTTCCTTCAATGCCAATATCAAAACCGATCATATTATGATCACTGTTATCAAGCGGCCCTCGTACCGTTACCCCCTGCACTAGATCATGAGCACCACTAAGGACTAAGTCTAGTATTTTTCCTTCTCTTCAAAACAAAAAGATAGATGTTTTTCTGATTTGAAAAGTGCTATGTTCGATTCTTGGATGTTTTCTGCAAAATGCCCCAAATCAGATTTAGACGTCATATCGAAAATGCCCTTCCACGTGACTTGTTTTGGTGGTCTTTTCTTAAGTAAATGCCTCTGAAAGTGATGAAAAACACTCCCTTCTTTCGGGTTTTTATAGCACAAGTTTTATTGCTCTCCTGCTGTCCTTTTTTTGGCCTAAAATAAGCAATGGCAACTATTCTGTAAATTACCCACTGCCAGTCATTAAATAAATTCATGGGCCATTATAAACTGAAACAACATCTTTTGTGAAGAAAGAGGAGATTTCAAGCGAGACTGCTGGGCCTTTAGATTTTTATCACAACAGCACAGGAAGAAATAAAATCAAACAATCAGTTCAACGCAGCTTTTATTGTTTCTAATAAGTTGGAAACGGAGACTGCTATAACCCACACAAGGCTTTTGTTATGGTAAATGGAGTGGCTAGAGCAAGCACAACAGTAAAGCCTTCTTAATGATTCTATCACCGGCAAAATAAATTAGCAGCAATAATTTTATTAAAGTAGGCCATTTGTCTAGAGTATGGACCAGCAAAGGAATGTGGATCACACGGTAAAGGCAATAGGCTCCCCGTACTGGTTTGTGCTGAATTTGGTGCCTTTAGGCCTTCTGCAGAATCACTGGGAATAGATTACCTGTCAGGAATATGTATGGCATATTCAAATAAGCATCGCACATATTTTTAAACCTGATGGGAGATGAATCCACATAGACTCATTTTAATGGCTCGAAATGAGTCATAATTCTTGTTAACAATACAGTTATTTTTAAAATTTGCAGCAATAAGGGGTCCCTTTTTTATTTTCCTTATTGAAATTAAATACTATGCCTTAGGTGAGTCATTCATCACTGCTAAAGGAACTTGCCTTTTCTTGAAGAGTTCCTGAATTTTTATCCATCTACATAATATATTTCCCACTACTTTAATAGCTCCAGTTTCTCCAGCCACCTTTCCAAATGCATTTGCATTATATTCATGGATTTATTTAGGTCACAAATCTTTTATTAGGACTTGGAATATATTTTTCACTGGATTTTTACAATTGATAGTGTTTGTGTCGTACTGGGTTATTTTAACTTATACAAGGATTTATTTTATGTTAAAATGTGAATTTGATCTAGCATTTCTCATTGTGAGCAGTGTTCATTCTCTCTGGTAGTGTACTCCTACAAAGAGTTCACACAAAAACAAACAAAAAATACCCAATTTATTTCAAGCGCAGGAGCAGGGATGGACTCGCTATTGGAGATTCGGCAGTACTACAGGAATACTCAACTGATAATTAAGAACATAGATAGTTCCACAGCTGAAAACTATTCCCTGGCATTATATGTTCCAATACCAGACAGCAAGCAGTATCATCTGACATAGCTGCTAATCCATACTACAAAGCTTTACAAAGCTGCGAAAAGCCCAATGTGCGCATGCAAACCATGCGCTAAAGAATTTTTGGTTCTTTTTCTCAGAGGGGGCATGTCTGGACTTATTTTCTCCATCTATACTTCTTCCCTTGGTACTCTGATCTCATCCCATGGTTTTCAGTATCATCTTTACGCTGACGACTCCCAGATCTACCTCTCCACACCAGAAATCTCAGCAGGAATCCAGGCCAAAGTATCAACCTGCCTGTCTGACATTGCTGTCTGGATGTCGCACCGCCATCTGAAACTAAACATGACCAAGACTGAGCTTCTTATCTTTCCACCTAAACCAACCTCTCTTCTTTCCCCATTCTCTATTTCTGTGGATAACATTCTCATCCTTCCTGTCTCATCAGCTCGTAACCTTGGGGTTATCTTCAACTCCTCCCTCTCCTTCTCTGCACATATTCAGCAGACTGCTAAAACCTGTCATTTCTTTATAATATCACCAAAATTTGCCCTTTCCTTTCTGAGCGCACTACCAGAACCCTCATTCACACTCTTATCACCTCTTGCTTAGACTATTGCAACTTGCTTCTCATAGGTCTCCCACTTAGCCATCTCTCTCCTCTTCAATCTGTTCAAAATTCTGCTGCACGACTATTCTGCCAATGTTGCTATGCTCATATTAGCCCTCTCCTCAAGTCATTTCACTGGCTCCCTATCCGTTTCTGCATACAGTTCAAAGTCCTCTTATTGACCTATATGTGCATTCACTCTGCAGCTCCTCAGTACCTCTCCACTCTCATCTCTCCCTACATTCCTCCCCGGGAACTCCGTTCACTGGTAAATCTCTCTTATCTGCACCCTTCTCCTCCACCGCTAACTCCAGACTCCATTCCTTTTATCTTGCTGCACCATATGCCTGGAATAGACTTCCTGAGCCAGTATGTCAAGCTCCATCTCTGGCCATCTTCAAATCTAAGCTAAAAGCCCACCTTTTTGATGCAGGTTTTAACTCCTAACCCTTATTTACTTGTTCAGAACCCTTATTCTATCATCCTCACTTTAATATTCCCTTATCTCTTATTTGTCCTGTTTGTCCTAACTAGATTGTAAGCTCTGTCGAGCTATAGATGTACTCAAGTGTACAGCGCTGCGTACATCTAGTAGCGCTATAGAAATTATAAGTAGTAGTATATTATTATTATTATTTGTTACATTTGTACCCCACATTTTCCCACCTATTTGCAGACTCAATGTATTGTATTGTATTGTAACATTTATACCCCGCGCTTTCCCACATAATAGCAGGTTCAATGCGGCTTACAAATAGGTTTAGAAGATAACACAAAATGAAAAAAAAGCTGAATATAGTATATAAAGAGGTGGACAATAAAAAGAGGGTAAGTTAGATGGGTAAGGGAGGAAGGTGGTAGAGGTAGGGAGTGAGAAGAGGGTGTAAATTGGGATAGTGTGTTGTAATTAAGGAAGAATGTATAATGATGGCTGGAAGAGGGATGAAATCAAAAAGGGGTAATGTAGCTTACATTGTACTGTAAAGGCGTTTGCCAGTCGGTTGATAACAAATACAAGGTTGTATTGTGGTTGAATGAGGTAGGTGTGTGTCAGGCACCTTGAAGGTCGAAGGGAATGAAGATTGTATATTGTCCAGTACGATCATTGGTTGTGCTGTGTTGCTGGGTGTGGGGATTTACGTTGGATCGGTGGGGTAAGCCTTTTTGAAGAGGTTGGTTTTTAGTGATTTTCTGAAGTTTAGATGGACATGGATTGTTTTTACAGCTTTTGGGAGTCCATTCCATAGCTGTGTACTTACATAAGAGAAGCTGGATGCGTAAGTTGTTTTGTATTTAAGTCCTTTGCAATTTGGGTAATGTAAGTTTAGGTATGATCGTGATGATCCGATTCTGTTTCTGGTTGGTAGATCTATGAGGCCTTTCATGTATCCTGGGACTACGCCGTAGATAATTTTGTGGACAAAGGTGCAGATTTTGAAGATGATACGTTCTTTGATTGGGAGCCAGTGCAGCTTTTCTCGGAGGGGTTTAGCACTTTCGAATCATGTTTTGCCGAATATCAGCCTGGCTGCTATGTTTTGGGCAGTTTGGAGTTTTTTTTGTGAGTTGTTCTTTACATCCCACATAGATTGCGTTGCAGTAATCTGCATGGTTTAGGACCATTGATTGTATTAGGTTTCAAAAGATTTCCCTCAGGAAGAAAGGTTTTATTTGTTTAAGTTTTCACATTGAGTAGAACATTTTCTTTATTATGGAGTTTAATTGGCTCTCAAGGGTAAGGTTGCAGTCAATTGTGACATTGAGTATTTTTAGGCTGTCTGAGGTAGGGAGGGTGTGTTCTAGGGTGTTTATGGTTGTGGGTTTGTACTTGTTATGTTGAGATGAGAGGATGAGGCAGTGTGTTTTTTCAGTGTTCAGTTTCAGTTGGAATGAATTTGCCCAGGAGTTCATGATGTTCAGGCCGTCATTGGTTTCATTGGTTATTTCTGTCAGCTCGTGAGCTCTTTCCACCTACTAAATAGGTATCGGTAAGGGCTGACACGCTAATGGCCACATGCTAATTGGAAAATTAGTGCATGGCCATTCATTGAGAAAATAAAAAATTGGCCATTTTAGAACTGCGCTAAAAGTGGCCTCAACGCACGGGGAAACCCATGCGCAAGTCATAGTGCAGGCCACCTTTTAGCGCAGCTATAGCCAATATCAATTTTGCTGTTTTTATTTAGAAACCTAGGTAAAATTTACATTTAGTTAGTTTGTTATTACAAAAATCCTCAAGAAAATCATGCAGATACTTCTTTATTGTTTCTTGCTTCAAATTGAATTCTTTCTTGCAGTATCCCAAAGTTCTTGAGTTCATTGCTTAGTTTATTACTGTGTGGTTTGAAATTAGTTTAGGACAGCATTTTCCAATTTTATCCTAGGGACAGTATAGCCTGTCATATTTTCAGGATATCTACAATGAGTATGCATGAGATTCATTTGCAAACATTAGCCACCTAGTTTATGCAATTTAGGGGGGAAGTTATTAGCATGTATTGAAGGAATTGAACTTGATTTGTTTTCTCCTTAATACAAAATGGCAAAAAATCATGCATTGTTCTACCATAATCTGTTAGTGTAAGTCTCTGTAAGTTGCATAATAATGAGATGCAAAGCATGGAAATACATGCAAAGTACCTCATTATTATGCAAATTGATAACACTGGTGTAAACTGGTGTAAATGCCTGCATCTAAATGGCAAGAACATGCATTTTATAATTTATGCAGTGGCATTGAATATTCAGGTATGGCCGGACATGTGCTGGATGTCAGCACTAAGAAACAGATAAGTGATCCCTTTCCCCATATTTAAGAGCGTTCTTTCTTATATCGCACTGGTGAATGGTTGACTTTGAGTTGACTAAGGACAAATGATTAAAGGGTCCTTTTATCAAGCTGTGGTAATCACTAATGGCATAGGCGTAGACTGGGGGGGGGTGAGGGGGGCAATGCCCCCCCAAACGATGCGAGGCGCCGCCGCGCCATTAGTTAAAAAAAAAAAAACCACATGCAGGCACGCGCTCCTCTCCATCTGCTTGGCTTCCCTGCCCTCTCTGTCTGCGTCCCGCCTTCCTCTGACGTCATTTCCTTTCGGGCGGGACGCAGACAGAGAGGGCAGGGAAGCCAAGCGGACGGAGAGGAGCGTGTCCGTCTACCCCTCTCTCTTCCTCCCTCCCTCCGGCACAGGCAGCAGTTTTTTCCAGCATTCCTGGCAGCAGTAGCGTTGTACACGCTGCCTCTGGCTCTGCCCCGAAGCCTTCTCTTCAAGTTCCTGTTCCCGCATAGGTGGGAACAGGAACTTTAAGAGAAGGCTTCCGGGGCAGACCGAAGGCAGCGTGTACATCGCTACCGCTGCCAGGAACGCTGGAAAAAACTGCTGCCTGTGCCGGAGGGAGGTAGGAAGAGAGAGGGGTAGACGGAGTCACCATCTTGGACCTCGCGGGGGGGGGGGGGGGGAGCAGAGGGAAGATGGATGGGACGGAGGGATGGTGAGCAGAGGGAAGGAACAGAAGATGGATGGGACTGGGAGCGTTGGGAGCAGAGGGAAGGACCAGGAGATGGATTGGACTGGGAGGGGTGGGGAGCAGAGGGAAGGAGCAGGAGATGGATGGGGTTGGGAGAGTTGGGAGCAGAGGGAAGGACCAGGAGATGGATGGGACTGGGAGCGTTGGGAGCAGAGGGAAGGACCAGGAGATGGATTGGACTGGGAGGGGTGGGGAGCAGAGGGAAGGAGCAACAGATGGATGGGACTGGGAGCGTTGGGATCAGAGGGAAGGAGCAAGAGATGGTTGGGACTGGGAGGGGTGGGGAGCAGAGGGAAGGAGCAACAGATGGATGGGACTGGAAGGGTGGGGAGCAGAAAGAAGCCTACTGGAAAGAAGACACTGCATAAAACTGAAGACACTGGGATCAAAGCGAATAGAAAAACTAAATGATCAGACAACAAAGGTAAATAAAAGTATTTTATTCATAATTTATTAATTGAAATGTGTCAGCTTTTTGAAATGTGCATCTGTGATATTTTGCCTGTAAATTTCATTTCCTTCCTCCATATTAGCATATTCATTTGCATATGTATATATGCAAATGATATGCTAATATGCTCCGCCCATTCTTTGCCCCCCCCCCCCCAAATGAAACAGTCAAACTACGCCTATGACTAATGGATGTTTACTGCAGCAGAAAAGTGCTGACCATGGGGTGTGCTCAGGTGCCCTGCAGTAATTTTTGCATCTGCAAGCGCTACCCATTTGCTAAAAAGTAAAATATTTTTTAGCACTGGGGGGGGGGGGGGGCGTTGGGGCAGAGAATAGGCATGTCCTGCACTAATCGGTTACAGGGGCATAGCCAGACCTCAGAGTGGGAGGGTGGCCAGAGCCTGAGGTTGGGGGCACATTTTGAGTGCCGCCCTGCCATCCCCCACCGCCACGCCTTGCCTTGCCCCCTTGACCCCCACTACCACGCCTCGCCTTGCCTCCCCACCGCCTTGCCTCCTCGCTGCTTCCCCTCACAAACAAATACCTTTCCTGAGCATCAGCGTGCACAGGAGGTGCAAGAAGAAAGAAGAGCAGGGGGCAAGCAGCGAACGTGGCTGTGCTTGAGACTGGCGCTGAAGAAGGCTTTGGCTGGCAGGGGTTTGGGACCCCAGCCAGCCAAACCAAGGGCCTGGATGAAATTTATCCCCCCCCCCCATAGCTACGCCCCCGATTAGTTAGCACAGCTACATTGCCATGCATTAACTGATTAGCGCATGGTTGGTGCGTGATACCCTACTGCCTCAAAATAGGTGCAGTTAAGGGCTCATGCACTAATGGCCATGTGCTAATGGGAAAATTAGCACATGGCCATTAATGCTGGTAAAAGGAAAATCGACCATTTTATCCATGCAGTAAAAATGTCCTTAGCACACGGGAATGACCCACATAAGCATATGCTAAGGCCACTTTTGACCACATCTTACTAAAAGAGCCCCCACGTGCTTTATAAAGGTCTGGACTTGAAATAGGCATAGACCTATAAGAGGTCGTATGACACTACCTGGTCGATATTTAATGGTATTTAACCGGCCAGGAACGGCTCCTGGCTGCTTAACTAGCCTTAAGCTGGCCAAGTGCTAATATTCAGTGTGAAATAGCTGGCTACCTAGGCTGAATATTAGTGCTTAGCGGATAGCCCAGCGTGTGTCGTGCGACATGGCTAGTTAGAACCAATATTCATTGGCTGACCAACTAAGTTTAGTGGCCAGATAGACATAATTTGCAACTATAACTTATCTGGTCAGCCGAAGAATATCAGCTTAACCATCTAAGTGCATAGCGGAAAAAAAAATCCTGGAAATTCAATGCTGGTTGGCAGACGTGGCCCAGCGTTGAATTTCTGGATTCGCTGCTGACTGCAGAAGGTAGCCTGGCTAACTCCTGCGGTCTGAATATCGTCTCCTACAGAAATTGTTCTTATGTTCTTTTAACATAGAGGTTACGTATGGAAATAGTTTTATAAGTAATGATTCAGCTTTGTTGCACCTTTGCGGAAAACAGGAAGTTGCAGAGTAGGCAGGACGCACCTGAGAAGAGGCTCCAACGACGCGCGCTGGCAGAAGGCTGGCTATGGGAATCGCCGGTGCTGGAGGGAGAATGGCGATTCAGGTCAGTAAAAATGACCAGAACTGACCATGTGCAGGGGGCTGTCGTGGGGGGGGGGGGGGGGGGGGGGGGGGGGTAGCGGGTGGAGAGGAAATGCGGCAGCGGTGGGCAGATGGAGAGGAAATGTGGTGGCGGCGGGGGGGGGGGGGGGTGGTAGCGGGTGGAGAGGAAATGCGAGGCCCGTGCCCACCCAGTCCACCACCAGGCCCATCTAAAAATTAAACTCTGGCTACGCTACTGACTGGAAGGCTTTGTCTTCTCATAAAATGCAGACAGTGGGTAGAGAAAAGGTCAAAAGCAAAACTTTATTTCTGTACAAAGAGAAAATAAACAGGCTTGTTTCTTCACAGATTCTGCACCCTCAATAAAGTCTCTCAAATACAATCATTGTACTCTATCCCACACTTCACTATACAATGTTTCCCCTCATGAAACAGAGCCCTGGTAGTTTAAACCAGACACAGCTCTCACAGATTAAACAGTTACTTCTTAGAGTCTCTTTATTTAGGTTCCAAGTAATTTCTCCTACCTTACTTGAACCTCGTCTTCACACAACTTAGGAAAACAACATCCACTGAAGGCCACTCCACTTCCCCAGGTTCTATAGCCAACAGGATATCCTGAAAGGATCCTTGCCCTCAGAACCTTCCCTTCTAGAGATCTCTTGCTTGTGGACCTCTCTGAACTGTTGTGACTCAGGGAATTTAACTTTCTACTTGCCTGAGCCCCGCCCCTCTGACACGGCAGGTTTAGCACCACCTGCTGTAAGGCTGAACTATAACCTCAGTCAGGGAGTGTTTCTAGGGACGCCTGCCACTATCAGGCTTATTTTCGAAAGAGAAGGGTGCCCATCTTCCGACACAAATCGGGAGATGTGCGTCCTTCTCTCAGGGTCGCCCAAATCGGCATAATTGAAAGCCAGTTTTGGGTGTCCTCAACTGCTTTCCGTCGCGGAGACGACCAAAGTTCACTTGGAGAAGAGACGATTGAGGGGACATATGGAGGGGCATAATTGAACGAAAACGTCTATCTCCATGGGCGTTTATCTCCGAGAACGGGTCCGTGAAGGGGCGGACCAAACCGTATTTTGGAAAAAAATAGACATCCATGTTTTATTCGACAATTTGTGAGCTGGGCGTTTTTGTTTTTCAGTGATAATGGAAAATGAAAGCGCCCAGCTCAAAAACGAATAAATCCAAGGCATTTGTTTGTGGGAGGGGCCAGGATTCATAGTGCACTGGTCCCCCTCACATGCCAGGACACCAACCGGGCACCCTAGGGGGCACTTTTACAAAAACAAAAAAAAAGGTAAAAGAGCTCCCAGGTGCATAGCACCCTTCCCTTGTGTGTTGAGCCCCCCAAATCCCCCTCAAAACCAACTGCCCACAAGTCTACACCATTACTATAGCCCTAAGGGGTGAAGGGGGCACCTACATGTGAGTACAGTGGGTTTGGGGAGGTTGGACGACTAAGCATTAAGCAGCACAATTGTAACAGGTAGGGGGGGATGGGCCTGGGTCCACCTGCCTGAAGTCCACTGCACCCCCTAACAACTGCTCCAGGGACCTGCATACTGCTGCCAGGGAGGTGGGTATGACATTTGAGGGTGAAAATAAAAAGTTGTGAAACATCATTTTTTTGTGGTGGGAGGGGGTTAGTGACCATTGGGGGAGTCAGGGGAGGTCATCCCCGATTCCCTCTGGGGGTAATCTGGTCATTTAGGGCACTTTTTGGGGCCTTATTCGTGAAAAAACAGGGTCCAGGAAAAGTGCCCTAAATTCTAGCTACAAACGCATACTTTTTTTCCATTATTGGCGAAAGGCGCCCATCTCTCCTCGGCCGATAACCACGCCCCAGCTCCACCTTCGCCACGCCTCCGACACGCCCCCATCAACTTTGTACGCTTCCGCGATGGAGTGCAGTTGAAAACGTCCAAAATCGGCTTTCCATTATACCGATTTATTCGTTTTTGTGAGATAAATGCCTATCTCCCGATTTGGGTCGAAATCTAGGCATTTTTCTCTTTCAATTATAAGGTGGATGGTCTATAAAATACTAAGTGGAGTGGAACGGGTAGACGTGAATCACTTGTTTACTCTTTCCAAAAATATTAGGACTAGGGGGCACACAATGAAGCTACTAAGTAGTAAATTTAAAACAAACCAGAGAAAATATTTCTTCACTCAACGTGTAATTAAACTCTGGAATTTGTTGCCAGAGAATGTGGTAAAACCAGTTAGTTTTGCAGGGTTTAAAAAAGGTTTAGATAATTTCCTAAAAGAAAAGTCTGTAAGCCATTATTAAGATGGATTTGGGGAATCCTAGGATAAGCAGCATAAAATCTATTTTACTGTTCTGGGATGTTGCCAGGTACTTGTGACCTGGATTAGCCACTGAAGGAAACAGTATAATGGGCTTGATGGACCTATAGTGTGCCTCAGTATGGCAATGCTTATGTACATTTAGGCGTGAGCATTTACATCAGTCATTTGGCTGGCATATATGTTCACGCCTAAAGTTAGGTTTCTAAATGTTGACTTACACTACCATTCTATGGCAGCAGTTGCATGCACAACTGCTTGGCACTAAGCGCAGTTCTATACACAGTGCCTAACTTGTGAGCACCATTTATAGAATAGCACTTCAGGAGCCCTTTTACGAAACAGTTGCCTTGCAGCAACTAGGAACTACTGCCGATGCAATGCGGCCGCTGGTGGTAGTTCTGGCTCACGTGTGTGCCATTTTCTGCATGCTGGAAAATATTTTTGGAATTTTTACCACAGCACTAACCCAGTGGTAATTGGGGCTGCCGAGAGACTGGGCAGGGCCCGGGGCAAGGCCGCCCCCAGGGCCCTGCCCCTGGGCCCCCCGAGGTCGCCGCCACTGCTCCCTCTCCATCCCCTCGAGGTCGCCGTCGCTCCCCCTCCGTCTGCCACCGGGCCGGACCCCCTGCATTGAAATCACAGTGCCTCTCACCTCCATGTGAAAGCGCTGCAGGCAGCAGCAGATCGCCTCCCTTCAGGCCTCCTTCCAGTGGTGTGCTGGTAAATTTTTAACAACAGGCTCTCTCCCCAGCCCACCTCTGCTCCCCCCCCGTCCACCTCTGCGCCCCCTCCCGTCTACTTCTGTGCCCTCTGTCTACCTCTGCACGCCCCCCCCCCCCAAATTGCAGAGCTGGCTATTCCCAGGGAGAGAGTTAGCTGTTAAAATTTTACCAACAGGCTCTCTGGGCGTAGCCAGCCCTGCAATTTGGATGGGGGGGGGGGGGGGCGGGGGGGACACAACACATTTCTCTCCCCCCCTACTCGTGCAGGCATGCTACACATACGCTTATTTATTCAATATCACAATTCTTCATGTACAGCCTCAAAACAACCTTTTAGGGTGGATAGTGTTCACAATGAGCTCCTTCTATTACCGACCAAACAGAGATGTTTTCTGTTTTCGCACACTGTAAGTTATCACAAGAAAAAAATATAAGAAAACCAATATGGGCAGCATTAGGGGCTTATGGCCCATTTATGTTTAAACAAAAGAAATCTGCATGAAACAAAATATTTATTTTTATTTTGACTAATAAAACCACTTGCCCCTGAAACATGTTCAAAACAGAATAATCCATTTGTGTATCTAAAAGATAAACTTCTACAAAACAGATTAAGATCTGATTCCGTGTGCCCCAATGAAAGGAGAGTTTAATTCTACTTCCATTTAATTTCAATATATATTCCATCATATTTATAACACCAGGCTTCCCAAGGTAGATTACAACAACAGTTAAGATGAACCCATCAGGAAACAGGATATCCTCACTGAAATTTGGCCATCTGTATTGTATACAGTGTATTTAATTATTATTTTTTTTTAGTGTAAAAAAATGTGCACAAAAAACAGAGTTTAAAATTGCTGTGTCTTCCAGCTATAATAAATTTTAAAGATGTTTTAGTGATATTCAATTGTTATTATCTTATGGGAAGCTTTCAAATAAGTTAAAAAGTTGTCCAATAAGTAAAAAAAAAAAAAAAAACCCCAAAACTTTACCTCTACCTTGTAAGGCACTACTCCTATCCAACTGAAACAGCTTTAGACAAACAATAAAGAACGACAATGTGGATGCAGCAGCTCATAGGTTTGTATGCTTTGGGGGAATGGAAACAGAGATTAACCAAATTGGCTTCCTTGCTTACCTCGGCGTCTCATTACTTCAAACCCTCCTTGGTCCTGATGGTGTCCTTTGCCTGCTGCGTCCTGCCTACGCGGAAACAGCAAGTTGAATCAGAGTAGGCGGGACGTGGCAGCAGAAGGACCCTGACGCCGGCATCCTGTCTTAACTACTGCCTGCTGCAGGTACGGTAACGGAACGATTCGGTTCGGAGGATGGTGGCGGCGGCGGTGGTGGTGGTGGGGTAAAGGTTGAGGGGGGAGCGGCGACGGGGGAGGGGAGAGAGGTTGAGGGCGGGAGCGGAATCAGCGGGAAGGACAACGATCAGCCCAGCAGCCAGCAGGGCTCTCCTCTGTCCTCTCTGGCACCTGAATTCTCAGGAGGACAGTGGTGGGGCAGCCAAGCTGAGGTCGTTGGAGTCAGATGTATCCGTTTTTTACCATTTGCCTGTGTTTGGGCATTCGTGCCTCCAGTCTTCCTCAGCAAATAGTGGGGGAAAAAAACCCTTTACGTCTTGGCTGAGAGCACAACAACCGGTGCGAGCCGGCTCCAGCACACCACTGCCTCCTTCCCTCACTGTGTCCTGCCCTTGCGGAAGTTATGTCAGACAAGGACGGGACACAGGGAGGGAAGGAGGCCCGAAGGGAGGCGATCTGCTGCTACCTGTAGTGCTTTCACACGGAGGTGAGAGGCGCTGTGATTTCAATGCAGGTGGCCTGGCCCGGTGGCAGATGGTCGACGACGGAGGGCGGGTGGGACTGTGGTGCTGGGCCCGAGGAATTTTGTCCCCCTGCCCCCCCCTCGGCAGCTCTGGTGGTAATTGCTGCCCAGTTACCGCCGAGTTACCATGGGAGCCCTTACTGCTACCTCAATGGGTTGCGGTAAGTGCTCTCCGCTGCATGGCCATGCAGTAAGAGAAATCTTACTGCATGGCCATTTTTTTTGGGGGGGGGGGGGGGCTTTGTACCTGCTGTGGTAAAAAGGGCCCTGGCACACAGGAACAATGTCTCCTGCCACTACCGCAGGGCCCTTTTCACTGCAGCTTGGTAAAATGACCCCTTAGTTCTTTTTGCGTAACTGATTTTTTTAGGCACCATTTATAGAATTTAGTCCTTAATGCACTTCATCTTGGTACCTATCTTTAGGTGACCTCTTAAGTACACTTCTGAGTCGGAGCCAGTATCTGGCTACTGGTGTTGAATATCCAGTTTTCTTTTAATCATGCTGTTCACCAGTTTTCTTAACCTCTGATTGCCACAGTTATATACTATCCCCCTTAGTCTCTACCATTTATGACCCATGCACAGTTTTATGCCGCTTATACGAAGCCCACGGTTTCACTCACTGAGAATCCCAAGATTATATCATTTTTTCTAAGGTATGATTAGTGTCTAAACTGTAAGCCCTATAGCTTAGGCTCCTTTAACAGTGCAGTGCTTATTTCTATTTCTTCAGTTCTTTTTCCTTTATTCCTCTCTCTCTCACCCCCCCCCCCCCCATTCCAGAAGGTAACTTCCTTATGTTGCATATAGGGACCTGGAAACTCATTTCTTGCCTTTGCCGGTAGCATTAAATGACCTAATCTGATAAGATCCAGGAAGAGAAGATGTTGCATTTTCAGCGACCGAGATCTGGACACATTTCACAATATGTTGATTCAGTGCTAAAATAAAATAAATCCAAAGGTCATTAATAACAGCCCTCTGATTTTATCTAGGAAATGACAATTTAGTGTTAATCCAAGATTATGAGAATGTTGAAGGAATACATTTCATTGAAGTGAAATTTGTAAGCAATTTTTAAAGCAGCAGTGTGCATTAGAAGGTGGATTAGAGGCATATTGTTTTTTTATATGCCATTTAGGGGTATAGGTGTGTACGTGCGTCCTACACACGTCAATTTGGAGTTACTGCCTGGCTACCGCGTGGCCCGGGTGGTAATTTTGTCTTTTACGCATGTCCGCTAGTTGCTCCGGAAAATAATTTTTATTTTCCTATGCACGGCGGAAACTGGATGGTAATTGTCATTCTACGCACGTAGATGATTCCCACAAGGTTACCATGTGAGACCTTACCGCTAGGTCAGTGGATGGCGGTAAGGTCTCAGACCCAAAATGGATGAATGTCAATTTTTATTTTGCCGAACGTCCATTTTTGGCAAAATTTTTAAAAAGGCGTTTTTTTATAGGCGCGCTGAAAAATGGATCTGCACGTGCCCAAAACATGTGCCTACACTAGCACAGTCCATTTTTCAGCGCACCATAGTAAAAGGACCCCTTAGTAACTAGAACAGCTGGGGAAACATAGTTTAATCTCCATTAAGTCATTTTTTTCAATGTTTTAAATTAAAATTATTTTGGAGTACATACCAATATATTTGATACCAGAATGTTTATTTTTCCTTCCATTCTGTTCTCAAATGCTATCTGACTTACTGACATTTTGTAGCAGGCACTTAATCAGACAGCAAATTAGCAAACGATGGTAAGAGTCCTGAGAGAATGCCCTAACCTTGTCTCTTGAAACCAAAGGCGATGGTATGTGCAGGACTACTGTACTTTCAAAAAAAATGTTAAACCACCATAAATAGTCAGATGTAAAGCTTCGCACAGTGGTAACAGGAAATATTTCAGCTCAGTGCCTTTTATCTTACATCATTGGAAACGTATTTTAAGAGTCAATGAAATAATTGGATATGTATGCTGATCATATTTATTTCTGATATTTTATATCAAGTTAAATGTTTCTGAAAGAAGAAATTTGACCTTAGCCACTGTTAATAGAGTAAGAGTTAACTTCTAAAAAAAGATATATTTTGGAGTTTGCAGGAGAAACCCTGTGGTTTTAGAATTCTCCAGCTAAGAGACTAATGTAATATGTTGCATTATTCTTTAGCACAGTAGTTTACTCCCATTTCCCCATGCTAATCTTACTTCTGTTATAGTAAGACTTTTTAATACAGAACATCAGAAGTAAAACCACTACACTAAGGGGTAGCATCACGAGCATGCAAAATGCATGCACAAGGCCGAATCCATAATTGCTCCCAGTGTAAAAAGCTGTATTAAATTTTGGAGTGAATTTTTATTCCATTTGCAGTGCTGAATATTTAAATCAGCCCTGGGCAAAGAGTAATTTGAAAAGAAGTATGATATATCATCTTAGATTATCCTTTTTGGCAGATCTGACCTCACAAAGCCATCCCTGGTGACCCAAGTAGGACCACCAACCCTCACTCTATCCCTTGACTCCTCAAAACCATCCCTGGTGGCACAAGTGGAACTTCTAAATCCCCTTTGACCGCTGATCCAACAAAGATATCCCTTGGTGTGTCAAGTGGGTCTCAGACCCCCACATCTATCCCCAACCCTCCCCCCCTCAGTTTGGGATAGGAGGAGTGATCCCACTTCCTTCTGCCTCCAGAGCTGCCAGTATGTCCTGGTGTACCACTATGGGTCAGGCGCAGCCAATTTGCAAGATAGTGGCACTAAAGGCAGAAATTAGGGATGCTAGAAAACTTGAAAAAATAATATAATGGCCAATTTCAATTTAGCAAGAAATTCAAAAGCACAGGCTAAAATATGTGTTGGAGAGTTTCCTATAGCAAAATACTCTACAACAAAATGGAGAAAAAGACCTCAGCAAAAATCTGCCCTCAACCTCCTTAATATTGGAATATATATATATATATATAGGTTGGATCCTCTCAATCTTTTCAACTTTGAAAAATAAAAAATTATCTTGAAACCCAAACCAACAGATAATGCCACTGAAAATTATTACTGACTGCCCTGGCGTTATCTGTATGGAGGATAATTATTAGATTGTAAGCTCTTTGAGCAGGGACTGTCTTTCTTCTATGTTTGTGCAGCGCTGCGTATGCTTTGTAGCGCTATAGAAATGCTAAATAGTAGTAGTAGTAGAAAAGGGGTGCCTATGTTGTTGTTTAAAAGTGTAATTTAAGCCAATTTGAGTAATATATACCAAAATAAATATGAAGCAACATTTTGCATAACTGATCGCCAGAACTTGCTGCTTATTTACATTTTCTATCATGCAAAAGTGACATCAGTGTGATGCTATTGTTTACACTAACTGTGAAAATGGTTTCTATTGAAGAAGATAGAATTGCTATCAAGTTATTGCAACAAATTAAACATTATGGTGGTAAACGGCTTATTGCTGAATTTCCAACAAAGAATTGGACATTCGTGGAGTGTGGTTGCCTGGCTGTATGGCAATCACCTTGTAAATGGTGGATGGGATCCTTGAGGGACTGCACAAACCACCCTTACATGCTACTTCCTACCCTACTGAGGATAACCTTACTTACCAATTATTAGTATACCAAAACTTACTTATTACCTATGAGACAAAACAAAAAAGAAACAAGAGACGCTGCTAGTAAAAGAAAATACTTCTGCTTTATTATGATAGCTACTAATACAAGAATGAAAAGGACAGAGCAACAGGTTAGAAAGTTAAATGGGGTAGTCTGATGCTAACCAACTCCTTGGCTAGAGAAAGAACTATTCCCCCTTTCTGCTTGTTTTTCAGTTGTATTTATAAGTTACAAAAATGTGTATGTGACAAAAACATGTGCACGTGACTTCTGTTGGACTTTCCCTTATATCCTGCCACCTGCATACCAGATATGGTCTGTACCTTTCTCTGTTCCATATCTGCCATGTCTCATCTTACCACCTCCACTCTCTTCAACTATCACTTTCCATAGTTGCAGCATAGCAAGAAAAAAACAGGTGCAACATGCGTCAGTGCTAAAAAGGACTACCCACCAACCATCACAAGATTTTCCCTTCTTGCTCACTCTGTCTTGTCTGATTCTTCTGATCCACTAGTTATGAATGAAACAAACAATGGACCTTAAGTTCACATAAATGTCATTGGATAGGAGGAGGAAAAGGTCTTGGACATCACAGGGTCAAAAACACCCTGGCCATTGAACTGGGTGAATGAATGAAACCCACTGGTGACCATTATAATCATCGAAAAAAAAACACACTCCTTCCTAATTAACTCATAATTTAAATTTTTATATTTTTTATATTTTTCCATTTTTTATCTACAACACTTTTAAGAAAAGTGCTTCACAATTGGCAAAAAATCATCGATATAAAGTGACACTTATTTGTAGTCCACTGGATCCTGACAGGATCTCGTTTCGCTGCCACTTCCTCAAGGGATCAAGGCCAGTGACTCTGTGCATAATGCTCCTTCCTCCAGTTTGGTAGAAAAAATTGACCCGGTGACGTTTGAGACCTTTTTCTTCTATCCAATGACATTTATGTGAACTTAAGGTCCACTGTTTGTTGTACTGATCACATTGAGGACCCACTGCAGCTCCTTGTGACACTGGGCAAGTCACTTAACCCTCCATTGCCCCTGGTACAAAATAAGTACCTGAATATATGTAAACCGCTTTGAATGTAGTTGCAAAACCTCAGAAAGGCGGTATATCAAGTCCCATTTCCCTTTCCCTTTAAAGCCTTTATGTGTATTAAGTAGCCACTAGTTATGAAGACTTTTATGCTTCATTTAGTTGTCAAGCTGTATAGGCATCCATTGTATCGCTCCATGGTGTGTCCGCTCCATAAGTATTGTGTTCAGTTCTGGTCACCGTATCTCAGAAAAGATATAGCAGAATTAGAAAAGGTTCAAAGAAGAGCGATCAATATGATAAAGGGGATGGAACTCCTCTGGTACAATGAAAGGCTAAAGAGGTTAGGGCTCTTCAGCTTGGAAAAGAGACAGATGAGGGGAGATATGATTGAGGTCTACAAAATCCTGAGTGGTGTAAAACGAGTAGAAGTAAATTGACTTTTTACTCCTTCCAAAAGTACCAAGAGTAGGGGACACTTGAAGTTACATGGAAATACTTTTAAAACAAATAGGAGGAAATATTTTTTCACTCAATGAATAGTTAAGCTCTGGTACTCTTTGCCGGAGGAGGTGGTAACAGCAGTTAGCGTGTCTGGGTTTAAAAAAGGTTTGGACAAATTCCTGGAGGAAAGGTCCATAGTCTGTTATTGAGACTGACATGGGAAGCAACTGCTTGCCCAGGGATTTGTAGTATGGAGTGTTGCCACAATTTGGGTTTCTGCCAGGTACTTGTGACCTGGCTTGGCCACTGTTTGGAAAATAGGATACTGGGCTTGAGAGGCCATTGGTCTGATCAAGTATGGCTACTCTTATGTTCTAACTGAATTGCTGCCAGTAGGGAGTGGTGCTTCAATATTGTGTTTTCAATCACTAGGGACAGGCAGGTTCCCTGGAGTCCTGCAGAGTGTCACGTTTTCAAAAAGCAGGAACTAGGTTTGTGAGCCCTTGGGCCACTGCCGATCCAGGCAAAACCACCCCACACAGGGATAAGGCAGAACTCTGATAGGGCCAGCTAGACTTCACCTGCACTTGACCACCGTTCCTCAGGAGTTGAGCCCCTGGGTGCAGGTGGCCGGCAGGACTTGCCGGACAGGGCCAGAACTGGATACCAGCAGGATACACTCAGGGACTAGAGCACGCAGGGAGGCTAGGCAGAATATCAGACTAGGACACTCAGACAGACAAGGGACAGAACTGAAAGCTGCCAGGTAGCCACTGAACAAGAAACACGGACAACCTAGAACTAGACAAAGACATACAAACAAGAAACAAGACTGGGAAACAAGCAATAAAGTACAAGAAGCTACACAAAGACTAAACTAGAATCAGGCAAGAATACAGACTATAAACTGGACTAGGCAGAAGTGCAGCAAGCACCAACAAACCAGGGCCTTAGGTGATGCAAAGGCAAAGCAGAGAGTTTCCAAATGGCTAATAAGCCCAGTAGCAGCTGAGATTTAGCTGCAGCAATCACCAGGCAGCTACGGGTGCTGAGCAGGCTCAAACAAGACAAGCAAGTCGGGCAGGCCGGAAGATCTGGACTGGACTGGGCTGAAGTCTGGAACGGGAAACAGCACACAGACAATCCAATGCAGACACCAGGTCTGGCCACCAGAGGGCAAGAGGAAAACAAACCAAAACACAGGCAGAAAGCATACTGAAGCACAGAGGCTTAACATCCATAGGTGCAGTATAGTGGAGTAATCAGAGCCATGCTGGAAGCAGTCAGCACACAGAGACAGAGACAGAACTAACTCAGAAAGACCAGTCAGAAGCCAGCTTAGAATCTGACCACAAGAAATAAGGTAAGCCTGAGAGGGGTCACGACCACAGATGTGACACAGAGCTTGCCTGTCCCTCACTATTGAAAATGTGATAGTAAAACAGCATCATTCACTGGCAGAACTGTAGGTGATGGACTCCCGCTCAGCTTAGAGGGAACAGTGATGGCTATTCCAGCTACCTTTTGAATTACTCCTTATTGATGCTTCTAAACATCTGCTTCCTTCCTGATCCTGGCCCTCTCCCTCGCATCTAGCATTCACCCTCACTCTCTCTCCCATCTCACCTCAATCGTTTTTCTATTCCATCTTTACTCTCCTAGTTTAGCCCTCTCCTCAAGTCACTTCACTGGCTCCCTATCCGTTTCCGCATTCAATTCAAATTTCTCTTACTGACCTATAAGTGCATTCACTCTGCTGCTCCCCAGTACCTCTTCACTCTTGTCTCTCCCTACACCCCCCCTTGGGCACTCCGTTCTGTTGACAAATCTCTCTTGTCTGTCCCCTTCTCCTCTACTGCTAATTCCAGACTCCGTTCCATCTATCTCGCTGCACCATACTCCTGGAATAGACTTCCCGAGCATGTACATCTAGCCCCGTCTTTGGCCGTTTTCAAGTCCAAGTTAAAAGCCCAGCTCTTTGACGCCGCTTTTGAGTCCTAACCACTGCTCACTTGCCTGTACTTTTTATCGCCTCCTCTTTAATTCCCCTTACCCCTTAGTTGTTCTGTCTGTTACCTGTCTTATTTAGATTGTGAGCTCTTTGAGCAGGGACTGTCTTTATGTGTATGGTGTACAGCGCTGCGTATGCCTTGTAGCGCTATAGAAGTGTTAAGTAGTAGTAGTAGTAGTTTATTGTAAATTGCTATGTTATGCCTGTGACTTTAATAGTGCTATATCACGTGCTTGTATTAAGTAAACAAACCAATAAGTAAATAAATACATTTACTTATTTATTTTTGCCATTTATACCCCACGTTATTCTGAACATACTCAACTTCAACGTTCTGAGACAGATAAGAACCAAATAATAGCCAATTGTTAGCTAGTAACAAACTACCATACTCTGTCAAATTAATTTGACCAAGACTGGCATTCATGTCTGTAGCTGGACTGTTGTTCCTAATTTACCAGCAACTTTTTTAGTGGACAAATTTCAATATTACTATGCACTCAAACATGATTTTACATGTTAGTTAGGGCTCCTTTTACTAAGCAGCGGTAAGGCCAACGCGGGCTTACCGCTTGCTATAACAGAAGTACCGCCAGGCTACCGCAGCAGTCCAGCAGTACTTTCCAACCCTACCGCGCTGTCATTTCCAATGCTACAAAAATTTATTTTTGTAGCGCCGGACTGTACCTGGTGGTAATACTGCCACCTCAATGGGTGGCGGTAAGGGTTCTCCCTTGAAATGGCCATGCGGCAAGTGCTTTACTTGCTGCCTGGCTATTTCCTGCAGGAAAGCAAGACCTTCCCTTTTACCAGCTGCAGTAAAAGGCGGCCTCGGGGTGCGTGTAAAACACATGCTGATGTCAGCATCAGCCCCCTTTTGCCACAGCTTGGTAAAAGGGGCCCTTACAGCCTTATGATCAGATTGTATGAAGATGTTACATTTGCCCACAGCTACTTATCACTCGACAGAGACAAGGAATACGACGTTTTGTTTTGTGCCCCATTTGAATGAAAGGATTTGCCATCTGTGACACAGCAGGTAGGGTGTGGTCAAGCCAGAATAAAAACTGTCAGCATGGCTCAGTCAGGGAGGCCCAGAGGACAGAAGTCCTCGCCCAACACACGCCAATTTGGAGTTACTGCCCGGCTACCACATGGCCCATGTGGTAATTTCATTTTTTACGTGTGTCCGCTATATATATAAATATATTTTATTTTCTGGCGTATAGCAAAATTCAGGCGGTAACTCCAATGACGCGCATAGGTGATTAATGCATGGTTAACTCAAGAGACCTTACTCCTAAGTCAATGGCTGCCGGTAAGGTCTCGGACCCAAAATGGATGTGCGGCAATTTTTATTTTGCTGCACGTCCACTTTCTGCAAATTTTTAAAAAAGGGATTTTTTCAAGCGTGCTGAAAAATGGATCTACGTGCGCCCAAAACCCACGCCTACACTACCACAGGCTATTTTTCAGTGCACTTTAGCAAAAGGACTCCCAAGTTTGTCTTGGAACCCAACTGAAGCTGTAACTGTGGAACTTAGGGACAAGCCTGGCCCAATTATGCTGAAGTTTGAAGATACTACAAAATTCAAAAATGGGCATGAAGACACCAAAACTACCAATAATTCATCAAAAAATGTCTCATAAAACACTCACAAAAATTCACACAAAAAAAAATATCACACAAAAGTGAAGTCAAACAGTAAAGTCACCAATTAATGAGGAAGGAAAAGCCTCAAAGAGCTCCCAGTTATAGAGCTAAAATGATCAAATCATGATCTACTCTTCATCATCGGCATAAAAACCTCCCTTATCATTTTTATAGAAACAATTTAAACTAGTTAATAAGCAAACTTAGCTTTAGCATATGTCACAGCCAGCTTCTCTGTTCTCCGGGCTCTATAAATTGAATTGAGCTCTGTGAGGCTTTTCTTTCCTCATTAATTGGTGACTTTACAGTTCAATTATTATATTTAAAAAAATTTTTGTGTGATCTTTTTTTGTGTTTTTTTAAAATGAGAAGTTTGAAGATAGAAATTTGCTTCTAGGACTCCATGCCAGTGACAAGCTGTTTGTGCTGGCTTGCGAAAGACAAACTAGTGCATCGTTTATTCATTTACTTTTATTCATTTACTAGACCGTCACTTATTACAAAAGTAAATCAAGAGCAGGTCATGGAAGAGAACTTTATGACTATGAAGGCTGATTTTGGTGTTTATTTTCTCCTGACCTGTGAAGGAAACAGGTCACGCATGTTTCTGCACATAATTAAATTGTTTACTGCACATTTAAACCTCTGTGTGACTGAGGGGTCCTTTTACTAAGTCGTGTGCCAAAATGGAGTTACCGCCTGGATACCGTGTGGCTCTTGCGGTAGTTTCATTTTTGGCGTGCATCCGATACATGCGTCCAAAAATCATTTTTATTTTTGGACACGCGCCACGTGGCATTTGACACATGTAGGTCATTACTGCCTGTTTACTGCGTGAGACTTTACTGCTAGGTCAAAGACTGGCGGTAAGGTCTCAGAGCCAAAATGGACACGTGGCAATTTTCATTTTGCCACACGTTCATTTTCAGCAAACATTTTAAAAAGGCATTTTTTTACAGGTGCGCTGAAGAATGATTCTGCGTGCACCCAAAACATGCGTCTACACTACCGCAGGCCATTTTCAGCGCGCCTGTGTAAAAGGCTCCAGGCCCCGCCCTCACCATGCTGTTACAATGCTACTTTTAGAAAGCAGGCAAAGAAAGTATTGTTTTGTCAAGTATTTGGCATTTAACTGTTATTGTGGTGACAAAATTACTCTGGAGTGCTTTTACTAAGGTACTGTAAAAATGGGCTTAGTGTGTTTTAACATGGAACTTTCCCACACACTAAGCCGATTTCTAACATGTTTCTAAAATGGGACTTTTTTATTTTAGGAGGTGGTGAGTGTTCCTGTGTTAAGTCAGTGTTATTCAGTTAGCACACACTAATGTGAACATGCTAGTTAGATAACCTTACACCCATTTCCTGCCCATAACATACCCCTTCTGGATTTTTCTTTTTTTCTTTCTTTTTTTAGAAAAATTAGCACTCTTATAGACACTTTCCTCTTTGACAATCCTAATTACTAACGTGTATTTGCTGGTAAAAAGGCTTCAAACTCTACAGAATTCTGCAGCCAAATCACTCTGTAGGGTGCATAAATTTGATCATATTACACCTCTTCTAATCCATTTACCTTGGATCCTGGTATCATTTTGAATTTTATTTAAAATTCTTTGCCTTACGTATAGAGCATATAATTTGGGTCTGTCTCCATATCTACCATCCCTTACAATACCATATACTACTCAAGCATTGTGATCTTTAGATGTTCATAGGCTAGTGCTTCCCAATTCCAGGCAGGTGCACTATTACTCTATACACCAAGCTGAATTTTTTCTTTTTAGCCCTAAATTTGTGGAATGACCTTCCCCAGTGCATTTTTTTCTAGCAAAAAAGTTGCTGGTACTCAAATGCTAGGCCACCCTTGTGATCACTGAGGGACCCACCCCGCAATAGCCAGACCCCCTGCAACCAGTCACAGAATCTATGACAAGGCAGAATTGGTGTGTAGAGCCTGAGCTCTTTCATTAAAATTTGGAGTCCATGGGTCAGCTTTAGAAGAAAAAAGAAAAGGTGTCGATACTCAGTACCCCCAAGCAACCCCTCAAAAAAAAGCCCTGCCCTTCCCCCAGCTATCTAATGAGTCAGTGTATATGAAATAGAAAACTCTTTTAAAAACACATTTTTTTACAGAAGCATACGGAACTGGGGGCAGGATGTTAGGCACTCAGGGATAAATTCTATTTATGGTGCCAAAAAAGGGCCATTCTACAAAACATGCTAACAGTTAGGTGTGGTTTATAAAATAGTGCTTTTGCCTGGGAATTGCACCTAACTTTAGGCACAGCCATTTGAAGCAACTAAAACGTGATACAAATGCCCACAAGTAAATTTAGATGCAGCTGCCCTTGTTCATCTCTACCTGTTTTCAAATCTATGCTAAAAACCCACCTTTTCACCACTGCTTTTGGCTCCTAGCCACTACTCAATTTGCCTTCCCCTTGTTCCTTCTCACCCAGTACGTCCCTTGTCTTTAATTGTCTTGTCTGTCTGTCTTATTTTGAGATTGTAAGCTCTTCTGAGCAGGGACTGTCTCTCTATGTTAGATGTTCAGCGCTGCGTGCGTCTGGTAGCGCTATACAAATGTTAATAATAATAATGTGCATATCTTAAAGGAAAGCACTCAATCTGTCCTTGATCCTCCCATTTCCAACCCCCTTTTTTGAGTCATGTGTAAAATGTATGCATTTTAATGAAATCTAGTTAGTGCCAATAATTACTTGTTAATAAGTCAATTATCAGAGCTAATTAGCTCAAATTAAATTACATATATAAATTGGGTGCGTACCCAAATTTGTGCATGTAATTTTTAGCACTTTTTATAGAATTCAGGGGTCAATGAATTTTACTGAACATATGAATGTGTCCTCTATGTGCAGATGTTTCATCTTTCCTATCTAATAAAATTTGATATTTTTTAGTATTGTAAACTGTTGTGATCTGTAATCAGCCCACGCAGTATAGCAAGTTTTTAAATAAACATACACATAAACACTTGCTGACAGGTAAATTACCGCAAAATGTTTTAATGAGTTTTGCAGTAAGCCTTTCTTCCCATGTTAGTGCTTAACACAGTTTAGTAAAAGGGCCCGTTTATTAGGTATGCTGAGGAGTTTGAAGTGGTGTATATTTACTTCTGGTATTATATCTAAGATGTTTTATGTATACTTTATTTAGTATGTTTTTAAATTTTAAGTTGTTTTATTCTACTCCACTTAGGACTGTGGATATGAGAATTATAAATGTTTTTGAATACATACAAATTGCTTACAATTTGATGGCTTATACATGCAAGATGAATTAGTAGGTATAGCAACACTTCTACGAAAACTTTACGCTGTTCTTATGTGTTTATAGCTTCAGCACTGGCACCGAGACCCTGAAGCAGCAGCGCGAAACGCTGGCCAGCGTCGGCTCGGGGCATGAAGGTGAAGACAACACAGCACTTGATTTTGCAATGCAGTCCAGGAACAAGTACCACCTTGAAAGATAAGTGTTGGTACTCAGATCGAGTGCTATTTACCATAAGAAAATCATATGAAGTGTAGCTATGTATATACCATTAATATAGCAGGAAGCTTTATACATCTTGAAGGTTTTTTGGCCGATGATGAAGGTAAGATCTTTGTGATCTGTTTCAGCTCTGTTAGATTATATATTATCTAGGATCTCTGAGGCCTTTTTCCTTCCTGCATGGTAAACACAATTTAGTGTAAGTTAAATATTTCAGTCATTTTTTTGACAGTAGAAATTTTTGTGATATTTTTCTAGGACACTAGTACTTCCACACCCTATCAGCTTTTCAGTTATAATTTGAATACATACATACATACATCTAGGGGTCCTTTTACAAAGCTGCGTAAGCGTCTACGCGTGCCCAACATGTGCCAAAATGGGGTTACCGCCTGGCTACCACATGGCTTTTGTGGTAATTTCATTTTTGATGCACATCCGAAAAATAATTTTTATTTTTGGATGCACGTATCGGACGCACGCCAAGTGGCATTTGACGCACGTAGATCATTACCACCCGGTTACGGCATGAGACTTTACCATTAGGTCAATGGCTGGCGGTAAGCTCTGAGACCCAAAATGGATGCGCGGCAATTTTCATTTTTCCGCATGTCCATTTTCGGCAAAAATTTTTGAAAAAGGCATTTTTTACAGGTGTGCTAAAGAATGATTCTGTGCGCCCAAAACATGTGTCTGCACTACTGCGGGCCATTTTTCAGCGCGCTTTTGTAAAAGGGCCCCCTAGTGAAATAGCATGCATGAATTGCAGTGTTTAATACCCAATAGTATATGGACCCTATAATAAATATGGGACAAAGGTGATACGACAAAAGAAAATTGATGACAATAAATTGCTGGGTGTGTGTAAAATTACATGCTGTTGGTTATGAGCCGGGTTTTGTTGTGGCTCTTTGCTGTTTGGAGGTTGCATTATGGAGCTCTCTGTGTCTCACTAAAGACTATTACTGCTGTCAGAGATTATACATGTTTTACTTCTGCATTTTTTATAGTAATGAACTGATCAATAAACATCACAGATTGCTAATCTATATAAATCTTGACAGACTACTGTTTATGAAATCCACTTAGTCAGTAAAGGTTTCCAGTAAAGATGAAAAATGAAGATTTTAAACTGATTGCTGGAGAAGCTCTAACTCCACCTGGAGAGACAATGTAATAAAGGTTTCTCTATATTAATATTACAAAAACCTATTTATATACTAGCAAGATCGATATCACAATTTGTCCTGGTTTGATATTCCTCTTTCTGAGTTTGAAGTCTTTATCTCTCATTGTGTATAATTCTGCCTTCATAATTGGGAAATATGTCATAAAAAATACCCTTCTTAAGTCAACATTTATTTGGAAAAGTGACTCAATAAGCTTGCAATTTATTTTATAGACATGTCTAAAGGATGCTGGAATGTGTATTTAGTTCATCTGAACTCCAAAGGAGCCTACCATGATTTTTACTTTGCTGCAGTAAGAAAGAATTTGAAAACACCAGGGAACAATAATGCTTTTTTTTTTTAATAAATCATCTTTACGGAAACAAGCAGAGCATAGAAACCAAACCATCACTGCACTGTTTTGACATTATTATCCAAGTCCCTCCCTCCCCCCGCTCAAAACCTCCCCCCAACCAAAGAAAAAAAAACTCTCCAGAGTTGGTGTACCCCTATCCAAGTCTAGAGCACCAATATCCAGGATGAATTCAACCATTAAACAGTCAACAATTCAAAATCCAACTGTGAACTCTGTGCAGAATGACAGCCAAAAACGGTTCCCAAATTTGTTGGAACCTCTTCTAACGACCACAATGATCCCAGCTTACTCTATGACGTTCCAAAATCATAACAGCATATACCAAATTAAGCCTCTGTGTAGGGAACAATAATTTTAAAACTAAACATCTCTAGTCCACTCACTGGATTAGTTAACGTTTTCAGTTGTTAATTTTGTGAAATATGGGCCAGCAAACAGGTTGTAATAGAAACCTTTTTACAGGACTCGCTTAATACATCTATGACTGCAACATTTTTGTTCCCCTTTACTCCTAATTATTCAAATAGACCAATATGGAAGCAAATAGCAAGCTGTGCTTTTGTGTGTAAACTAGGATTTAGAGGGACTAGCTGTGGGTTCTGTTTTAATGTGCTACTATGTTTATAGATGCCTGCAAACATTCACTTAGTAAATGTGCACTTAAAATAATTTTTTTCAACTATAACATGTAGTCAGTGGGGCTCATTTTTGAAAGAGAAAAATGTCTAAAAAGTGGCATAATGCAGCATTTGGACGTTTTCCTCACAAAAACATCTAAATCAGTATTTCCAGAACCTATTTTTCAAACATTTTTCTATGCTGCTCTTCTGCAGTGCATCCAAATCTCAAGGATGCATATCAGGGAGGGGGGAGGTGTTAAGGGCGGGATTTGGACATTCCTAAGACTTGGATGTTTTTCAGCCATAATGGAACAAAACAAAACTGTTCAGGACAAAAACTAAGATGTTTTGAACTAGACCTGTTTTTAGAACGAATAAGGCACAAAAAGGTGTCCTAAATGACCAGATGATCACTGGAAGGAATCGGGGTGACCCCCTAATGCCCCTCCAGTGGTCACTGACCCCCTCCCACCCCCCAAAAATGTGAATAAAAATATGACTAACCAGCCTTTATGATAGCCTCAGATGTTAAAGTTAGGTCTATTAGAGCAGCATACAGATCCTTGGAGTTGTGTAGTGGTCAGTGCAGTGCACTATGGAATGAGGGCAGATAGGAACATGCGCCTCTACCTGCCACACGTGGTGGAAACTGTGACCCCTCCAAAGTCACCAAAACCCTACTGTACCCCCATTTAGGTGCCCCATTCACCTCTAAGGTATATTGTAGTGGTGTACTGTACGGGGGGGGGGGGGGAGTGGGTTTTGGATGTTTTTTTGGAGGACTCAGGGGATAAGATAAGGGAGCAAAGGTGAGATGTGTATCTGGGAGCATTTTTATGAACTGCACAGAAGTGCCCTCCAGGGTGCCCCATTGCTCTCCTTGGATGTCTGGGGGACTAGTTATTTAAATTGCTGGCTCCTCCTACATCCCAATGGCATGAATCTCTCTGTTTTGCACTTTTTCTGGGGTTTGTTTTGAAAATGGACCAAAAAACCCAAAATGTCCAAAGCACAAAACCTTGTTTGAAACAGTATTAAAAAAAAAAAGATAGACGTGTTTCTTTTATGAAAATGACCTTTTTTCCTATTCGGATTTTGGACATTTTGCGCAAAACATCCAAAGTCAGACTTAGATGTCATATCGAAATGCCCCTCAGTGTGTCTGATAAAAAGAAAATGTTGTTGATTAAATATCAGACTGGGCTGGGGCGAAGAGGATATCTAGGGAAGGTCTTGTGTGATGAAACTTCCGTCTTCATGTTATTTAATTTAAATTTAATTTGGCATTTCTAGTTTTTTTTGGCTAATTACCCAGTCTAAGACAGATTATAGTGCGGAAAAGCATAAATGAAAATAAACATGAAAAATGCATTAACACAATAGTAAAATATCAATAAAAGAGGTACATCACAGACACAAACAAAACAAAACAATTCAATACACATTAAATAAAAATGTTAATGGTTCAGTTCCCAAAACAATAAATAAATATAAAATCCTCACCTTCCATTTCTAAAATCCCATTGACTCAGTTTTATAAGTTAGATCATACATTATGAATAACTTGAATGTTTCTCTTAGACCGTTGGACATTGTTTGCCCTTATAGATCAAGTTTTTGAAATCAGAAATTCTTGATGTGATTGTCCTTTTGGTTAATAAGAGCCCATTTTACTAAGCTGCGTAGGCGTCTACGTGTGCCCAACTTGTGCCAAAATAGAGTTACCACCCGACTACCTCGTGGCTCTTGCGGTAGTTTCATTTTGGGCGCATGTCCGATACGCGCGTCTGAAAAATATTTAGTATTTTCTGGTGCGTGTAGCGGACATGCGCCAAGTGGCATCTGATGTGCGTAGGTCATTACTGCCCAAATTCATTACTGCTAGGTCTATGGCTGGAAGTAAGGTCTCAGACCCAAAATGGATGCGCTGCAATTTTGATTTTGCCGCATGTCCATTTTTGGCAAAAAAGGCATTTTTTGTAGGTGCGCTGAAAAATAACTCTGCGCGCACCCAAAACCCATGCCTACACTACCGCAGGCCATTTTTCAGCGTGCCTTTGTAAAATGACCCCTAAGTCTCTCACTGAGGCTTCAGTTCCTTCCCGTTTAAAAAGAGCTGCTGTTCGACTGCTTTTGAGAAATGTAAGTTTAGATCCTAATGACCCTGGCAATTATCATCCAATATCATCTTTTGGCTTTCGTGATAAAATCCTTGAGAATGTTGTGTTATTCCAGCTTCAGGAGTATTTGGATATACATAGGGCTAAATTCTATATATCATGCCTAAAAAATAAGTGCTGAAAAAAATATGCTTAGGTGTATTTTATAAACTATGCCTAAATTTCAATGTGGTTTATAGAATATGCCTGGCTCCCACCCATGTGACTACATTTAGTCACAAGCAGTTACGCCAAGTAAAACCTGGTGTAAATGCCAATGCCTAAATTAGGCATGGATAGGGTGTATTCTATAACAACTCATATAGGTTTTAGAAATGTCCATGACCCACCCATTCCATGCCTATGGCCACACCCCTTTTTCAACTATGCGCCTTAGAATTTACACGCATTACTTTACAGAATATGCTTAGACAGTTGTGTGAGTAAATTCCAATTGTCAATTAGTGTCAAGAATTGCTTGTTAATTGGCAATTATCAGTGCTGATTGTCTTGGGAGCTAATTAAGTTGAACACAAAAATCCAGAATATGACCAGATTTGCACACACAACTTAAGTCACACTATATAGAATCCTGGGGATAGTGTATTAGATGTTTCTCAGTTTAGCCTTAGGCCAAAATATTCAGCTGAGATGCTTCTGAACCTATTCGGTCTGGTTTTGACAGAAGAATTGAGTATCTCATGGTGAATCTCGATATTTCTTCTGCATTTGATACTATGCACCATGGAATCCTTTTGAATCGCTTAAAAGATTTGGGCATAGTGGTAAAGAGCTACTTTGATTTGAGTCTTAGCCTCTCTCAGAGACAGTTTCGGGTTTATCAGGGTTTTAGATGTTCAGAATTGGTTAATTTACTACTACTACTATTTATCATTTCTATAGCACTACAAGGCATATGCAGCGCTGTACACCATACACAAAAAGACAGTCCCTGCTCAAAGAGCTTACAATCTAGATAAGACAGGTAAACAGACAGAACAATTAAGGGTAAGGGAATAAAAGGTGAGGATAAAGGACAGGGCAAGTCAGTTGCATCCCAAGGCTCAGCGTTATCAGCTATATTGTTCAATATTTATATGAGACCTATTTATCAGGTCCTTCAATGTCTGGATGTTCAATTTAGGCTTTATGCAGACAATATTCAGTTTTTCTTCCCTATGTTTGAGAAAAGCTTTCAATTTGTAGCTACTTGTTTGCAGTCAGTGAGGGTTTGGATGGATGTTAATTATTTCCAGTTGAATGTTTCTAAATCGCAAATTTTATTTTTATCTGGTAAGACTTCCCCTTCTTTGGTTCTAGAAACCTTTGTATTTCATTCTTTGTGCAGTGCTTAAAGTATCTTGGGGTTTGGTTCAATTCTAATTTGTTATTTTCAACTCCGATACGTACATCTGTTTGGAAAGATTTTTTTCAAATTACGTCTGATGAAGCAGTTGTTGTCACCCACTAACTTTAAGTCTGTACTAGGTATGATCACTCCCTTGTTTGATTACTATAACGCATTGTATCTTGGTTACCTCTAGGTAAGATCCATCCTTTACAAATTGCTCAAAATGCTGATGCTCCTTTGCTTACAGATACCTCTTGCTTGGCTCATATTACACCAGTACTTAAGGAGTTGCACTGAGGAGGATTTTGGAGAGATACCGGTGCCAGAAATGGTATTCAAAGCTGATGAGTCGGAGAAATTGAATGAAATCTCTATAGACCTAGAGGATGTAATGGGGCAATTTGACAAATTGAACAGTAGCAAATCTCCTGGACTGGACGGTATTCATCCCAGAGCACTGATAGAACTGAAAAATGAACCTGCGGAACTGTTGTTAGTAATATGTAATTTATCCTTAAAATCAAGCTTGGTACTGGAAGATTGGAGGGTGACCAATGCAACGCTGATTTTTAAAAAAGGTTCCAGAGGAGATCCAGGAAATTATAGACCAGTGAGTCTTATGTTGGTGCCGGGCAAAATGGTAGAGACTATTATAAAGAACAAAATTACAGAGCATATTCAAAAACATGGATTAATGAGACAAAGCCAACATGGATTTAGTGAAGGTAAATCTTGCCTCACCAATCTATTACATTTCTTTGAAGGGCTGAACAAACATTTATTATTTATTTATTTATGCACATTTATACCCCACTTTTTAACACATGCATGCGGACTCAAAGTGGTTTACAATGTACCGATAAGACGATCACTAGACCAGTGGATATACAATTACAATTACATAAAATAGGATAGAAGGAACTGGGAAGAAGAAAAAGGGAAAGGGAGTTAAAGACTAAAAAGGTCCATGGACATGTTAGGATGGACTGTAAGTAACATGTGGATAAAGATGAGCCGGTTGATATTGTGTATCTGGATTTTCAGAAGGTGTTTGACAAAGTACCTCATGAAAGACTCCAAAGAAAATTGGAGAGTCATGGGATAGGAGGTAGTGTTCTATTGTGGATTAAAAACTGGTTAAAAAAATAGAAAACAGAGAGTAGGGTTAAATGGTCAGTATTCTCAATGGAGAAGGGTAGTTAGTGGGGTTCACCAGGGATCTGTGCTGGGACCGCTGCTTTTTAACATATTTATAAATGACCTAGAGATGGGGGTAACTAGTGAGGTAATTAAATTTGCTGACGACACAAAGTTATTCAAAGTTGTGAAAAATTACAAGAGGACCTTACGAGACTGGGAGACTGGGCGTCTAAATGGCAGATGACGTTTAATGTGAGCAAGTGTAAATTGATGCATGTGGGAAAGAGGAATCCGAATTATAGCTACGTCATGCAAGGTTCCATGTTAGGAGTCACCGACCAAGAAAGGGATCTAGGCATCATCGTTGATGATACTTTGAAACCTTCTGCTCAGTGTGCTGTGGTGGCTAAGAAAGCAAATAGAATGTTAGGTATTATTAGGAAAGGAATGGAAAACAAAAATGAGGATGTTATAATGCCTTTGTATTGCTCCATGGTGCGACTGCACCTTGAATATTGTGTTCAATTCTGGCCGCCACATCTCAGAAAAGATATAGTGGAATTAGAAAAGGTGCAGAGAAGGGCAACGAAATTGATAAAGGGGATGGAAGGACTTCCCTATGAGGAAAGGCTAATGCGGCTGGGGCTCTTCAGCTTGGAGAAATGATGGCTGAAAGGAGATATGATAGAGGTCTATAAAGTAATGAGTGGAGTGGAACGGGTAGACGTGAAGCGTCTGCTTACATTTTCCAAAATACTAGGACTAGAGGGCATACGATGAAGCTACAAAGTAGTAAATTTAAAATGAATCGGAAAAAAAATTTCTTCACTGAACGTGTAATTCAACTCTGGAATTCATTGCCAGAAAATGTAGTAAAGGCGGTTAGCTTAGCAGAATTTTAAAAAGGTTTGGATGGCTTCCTAAAGGAAAAGTCCATAGACCATTATTAAATTGGACATGGGGAAAATATTTCTGGGATAAGCAGCATAAAATGTTTTGTATTATTTTGGGGATCTTGCCAGGTATTTGTGACCTGGATTGGCCACTGTTGGAAACAGGATTCTGGGCTTGATGGACCTTTGGTCTGTCCCAGTGTGGCATGTACTTATGTAACATTAGTGTGCACTAATTTTTAGTGTGCGCTAAACATGCTAGCGCGCCAATAGCTTAGCTTAGTAAACAGGGCCCTAAGTATTCAATTACATCTGCTCCAAACTCAAGTTTTACTGGTCTAACATAATATGATGTATTTTACTTTCTGTTAACATATTTTGAACATGTTCAAGCTTTTCTAATTGTTATGACAGCCACATTGAACCTGAGTTCTACTCGGGCTAATGCGGGATATAAATGTTATAAACAGAAATAAAAACAATAAAATAAACAAAAGAACGGTGCATGAGTATATTATATAAACTATGCTTAACTTTAGGCGTAGTTTATAGAATCGCATTAAGCATGTGATGTTTTTGGCACCGATTTTTAAGGTATTTTTTAAAATAGAATTTGGCCCTTAGCCCATTTCTTAGCGCATTTTAGTAAAAGGGATCCTGAATTTGCACACATAACTGCTTTTCATACAATGAGGCGGGGATAGTGCTGGGCAGACTTATACGGTCTGTGCCCTGAAGAGCACAGGTACAAATCAAAGTATGGTATACACAAAAAGTAGCACATATGAGTTTATCTTGTTGGGCAGACTGGATGGACCGTGCAGGTCTTTTTCTGCCGTCATCTACTATGTTACTATGTATGATATAGAATTAGGGGGGTTTATGGATTCCTGAATCTTTGCTATGGTTAGTTCATGATCCAACATTGCCTGTCATCTGATAATAGCATCTGTTTCTTTGGCAAGTGATCTAAGAATTTGGAGAGCCCGATATCACTCTTAAATTCAGATGTGCATAAAGTCTCATAGAATGAATAAAATTCCTTTGTTATGTCCTTATCTCCAAAAGTTCCCATGCCATCAGATCTAAACAGAACTTTAATTTTTGTTTGTGTTTTTTGTACTTTACGTATTGGGCCAATAAATGACCACTTTTTATTTGATTCTAAGTACTACCTGTTTTTTTTTTTGCATAACGATTGAACTATTGAGACCAGATAAACTACTGAGACCAACATTATATTGAATTTTTTTTGAAGCTGTGACAAACCAGTGTAGCTTCTGGACTGACGTCCAAATTCTATGTATGGCACCTAGAGTTACGCACATTAAAATGGGCCATTCAGCATTGATAATTGGTGACTATAACAAATTATCAGCACTAATTGGCCCTAATTAGGGCTTACACGCATATCATATTCTATAACGATCTGTGCATAAATCCTAATGCACATAATTATTTGGGGACATGGTTAGGGGTGTTTTGGGGCATTCTTAAATTTTATGTGCGTACATATAGAATCACGCTTAACTGCAGCCACCTATAACTAGGACTACTCATAGCAGGCCTAATTGCAGGCACCTACAGTTAGGCACAGTTATGTACTAAGCACAATTCTATAAAGGATGTATATCCCTTATAGAATTGCACTAAGCACGTTAAATTTTCAATGCTGATTTTTAGGTGCTACTTATAGAATTTGGCCCTGAATATGTAGACATTTGAGGCTCATAATTCTATTTTCCAGGTCAGCTAGCTATGCTTTCCTGGTTTTGGTAGTTCCATTTGCATAATTTATTATAAACCCCTTAAATGTATCCCGGCATAAGATTGATCCACTAACAGTTGTGTATTCAATCTCTGTGAAGTTTTGGTAGGTCCTGTGGAGGTTAGCTGTAAATTTCAAGACTACTGCAGCATGATGAAAAGCCCTTTGGTTACAGGAGGCATTAGGGTTTGAGAGATAGGAAAGTAATCTATTCTGGTGTATGATTGGTGTGATGCAGAATAAAAAGTCTGATCTCTCTCATCTAAGTGATGTAAACACCAAGGATCACCTTTATCAAGGATTGAAGAATTGGATGCACTCAGCCTATTTTTCTCCAGCAGGTGGTTTGTGAATCTACATGTATGTCTAGAGGTATATTAAAATTGCCTGCCATTAAGATAAGCATGATTCTTATCACATGGGATGATAGATTATGACAAAAGAACTCTGTAGTATCTCCAGTAGGAGTGTATATGTTTAGAAGACAGAATCTCTCTTTTTTGGAGTTGTAAAATTACCTTGACCCTCTGATTTTTAAATCTGCTTTTAGTGATAGTAAAATAAATGATGGAGTGCTTTATGATTAAAATAGCTACCCTGTTTCTTTTCCCAGTAGTTGGAGAGAAAGAATTGACAGGGTTTTTTTGAGTTAGCGAGATTCCGTCTAAGACAAATGCGTCTCTTGGAGCAAACTCAACTCTGCTAGTTAGCTTTTAATATAACAAAGAATTTTCTTTTTTTTTATTAGATCATTCAGTTCTTTCATGTTAAGGGAATATAAAATAACATGAGAGCCATTTACAAATTAAGAATACTGACTTATACAGATGCCTGACTGAATGCCTACATAATAAAACTGGATGATTATTGACTTTCATTGATTAACACAGTTTCATATTTGATTCTATATTATTGAATGGATAATTGTTTCTAGTCTTGAACATTCATGCTGGACTTGACCTACATAGGTGATAGTATTCCTCTCACTTAATGTATATATTAATCAAGAGAAATACCAGGACGGTTGATTGGTATAATAACTGATGGTGGACGTCTGGCTAGTAATTTAAATTCAGGAGTTGTTACTGACATATAGGCAATTAGAACAGTAAGAAATCTACAGCAGTAGAATTAAGTTATAATTGCTGACGGTGTGAACAATGTTGTTCGAAGTACTAGGTCAAATTACTTAAGTAAAAGTAAAAATAAATGTATATTTCAATACTTAAGTAAAAGTAAAAGAACAGTGAAGAACACATTAAAAGATTTACTTAAGTAAAAGTAAAATGTTACAGCCTAATATAATACTTTTTAAGTAAAAATTAAAAGTACTGTAAACTACAGTTAATGCAACTATTAACATTTTTATTACAACAATTTTAATGCTCTACAATTCAATCTACTTCACTTTTAGAAAAACTAAATTTTGAAAATGTCACTCATGTGAGTGTGCTTGTGAGTCTTTAATCCACCACAACTAAAAAGGAGTTCAACAACTATCAGGAAGTGGATTGTTCAGTCTGATAAAAAGGTCCTTCAAATCAGGCCAGGCCGCAGTATTACTGATGCCTTTTAACTGGGTTTGCAGGTATTGATCAAAGGAATCTCTGTCTGAAACACTTGATTTCCTTATGGCAAAGAATGCATTATCACCACCATTGTCATTTTCATCTGCATTAGTAGTAGTGTTAATTCATCACTTGCATCTTCATCTTTGTTGTCACTGTCATGCTGTCCAATTACAGAGAAGGCTTTCACAAAGTTGAAATCATGGAGGGGCATAATCGAACGCAAACGCCTATCTCCATGGGCGTTTATCTCCGAGAACGGGTCTGTGAAGGGGCGGGCCGAACCATATTTTCGAAAACAAATGGATCTTTTTCAGCTGGGTGTTTGTTTTTTTTAGCGATAATGGAAACTAAAAACGCCCAGCTCAAAAACGTCCTAATCCGAGCCATTTGGTCATGGGAGGAGCCAGGAGTGGTAGTACACTGGCCCCCCTGATATGCCAGGACACCAACTGGGCACCCTAGGTCAGTGCGGTGGACTTCAGAAAAAGCTCCCACATGCATAGCTCCCTTACCATGGGTGCTGAGCTCCCAACCCCCAACCCCCTCCCCCAAAACCCACTACCCACAAATGTACAACACTACCATAGCTCTTAGGTGTGAAGGGGGCACCTACATGTGGGTACAGTGGGTTTTGGAGACCTCCCATTAACCAGCACAAGTGTTACAGGTGGGGGAGGGGGATGGGCCTGGGGCCACCTGGCTGAAGTGCACTGCGGTACCCACTAAAAGTGCTCCAGGGACCTGCATACATGCAGGCCTCTAGGACTTGTTGCAGCTGTATAACATTGGCACACCAGTTGACACCTGAAGACTAGTCTCTCCGAAAACGTCCATTATTGGAATAACCGCGTTTACTCACAGTTAACTGCAGATCAGAGGTTGTGACCCACTGGCAACGAGTCTCCCTGGTACTGAGATTAGCAGTAGGTCAGAGCTGGCAGAATGATGTACAATGCCCTCTTTCAGCCACATTCAAGCTAAGAACTAAGTTCTCTAACGTGGCTAACACAGGAAAGGGAACTAAAACTGGCTTACAAAAATGGCCACTACCGCATGGACTACAACAGGAAACACAACAGGGCACACTCTGACCCAGTAGGCAGGGGGAAAAACACCGTGGGAGAAGAGCCTACCAACTACCAACATCGTGAGACTGTAACACAAGCTAATGAAATCACGGAGTCCAATACCCTACACTCACCACAATGCAATGCTGATGTGACCCTGTACTGCACCCGAGAGCCACATCTGACCCAGAAAAAGGCTGTGACAGGATCGAATACATTCTGCTATCATGGAGGTGGGTACGGCATTTGAGGCTGGCATACAGGCTGGAAAAAAAGTTTTTAAAGTGGGGGTTTTTTTTGGTGGGAGGGGGTTAGTGGCCACTGGGGGAGCCGGGGAGGTCATCCCCGATTCCCTCCAGTGGTCATCTGGGCAGTTGGGGCACTTTTTTGGGACTTGTTCATGAGAAAAAAGGGTCCAAAAAAAGTGACCCAAAATTGCGATCAAAACGCCTTTTTTTTCGATTATCAGCTAAAGATGCCCATCTCTCCTCAGCTGATAACCACGCCCCAGTCCCGCCTCCACCACACCTCCGACACGCCCCCGTCAACTTTATTCGTTTCCGCGACGGAGTGCAGTTGGAAACGCCCAAAATCGGCTTTCAATTATACCGATTTGGGCGCCTTTGCGAGAAAAACGCCCATCTCCTGATTTGGTTCGAAATATAGGCATTTTTATTTTTCGATTATAAGCTGGATTGTCTGTTCTTGTCCTAACAATTTTTTGTCTGATGGCAAACTTTGAATATCTTCAAGAACTGATGCAAGAATGTCATTTGTATGGAAACTCTTCAGTTTTAAGGCCAGACAAACAGACTATCAATCCAGTGGACTGTCATGCCAATGTAAAATTTCCCATGGGATGTCCAGAGTGTGTTGTGATAGAGACATATGTCTGTTCACCAAGAACTACAACCAGCTTCAGCTCCGTTTCAAAGTGGACCAAACTCATCACTGTTCTGTTTGGTTGGAGACTTGTAACCAGTTCAACATGCACAGGCAGCTCTACTGTTCTCGTATGCTATATTCCCTGAGCACCAAAATTTAAGATGAGATGATTCACTCTTTGTGTGGTGAGGCTTGCAATTGCAAAATCCTGTTCCAGGGTTTGCTGTTTCATTTGGTTTACTGAGGAATCATCAATTAGGTCTCTCTGCCACTTTTACTTTTTACTTTTAACTGCAAGCATCAGAAGTAACTAGGTAAAAGTAGTAAAAATTGGTAAAATTATTACTTTAGTAAAAGTAACAGATATTTCCTGTGCTTCTTTACAAGTAAAAGTAACAAAACTTTTGCTGAAGTATAGTAACTAGTTACATTTACTTAGTTACTATACAATACTAGTTGTGACCAATAAAAATCAGTGGGTCATATATAGAAGGATATAGTAATTCTATAGTGCACCAGTGAGCTTGTAGAAAAATTAGAATGACATTGTAATTTTCAAGAACCCCCAGGCAAAGTCATGTTTGATGAGGTAGGTTGAAATAAGTCTCTCAACCTTGGTATCAGAAGTTGAGTGAGAACTGAGATCTTCAGTGATTAAAGGCCATTGACAATAACCACTATTAGTAGGTCTCCATACTGGCAACCAACTCCTGATCTAGGAATATGATCAACTCTGCAGGGTCTTCAAAATTTCATGTTTTGTTTTTCAGAGTAACCCACATTCTAGCTGGGTAGAAAAGTCCATATATGGCTTGGACTCATTTAAGATTATAATGCAGTGCTAGAAACTATTTCTGTCATTGTACTGTGCTGTTGTGTAAGTCCAACACTACTACTATCTTCTTCCCTTTGTGAGAGATCACGGCTCGTTGTTTGGCTTGGCCCAATATTTCTGCCACCTGGAGGGGCATTTTCGAAAGGTCGTCCAAGTATGAATTAGGATGTCCTCGCAAAGTCGTCGAAAGTCAAGTAGGTATAATCGAAAAATAGTATGGACATCCTTTGACATTCCATTATTGCAGTGCGAAATGTCCAAATCAGGGACGTCCAAAGTATAGTAAAAAAGGGCACCCATCTTCCAGAACCGTGAAAGGACGTTCCTAAAACATTCACTGTACTTGCCAATTTGTCCTATCAACGTCCTTTGGCTGTTCTACGAGAAAGATGTCATTATTATACTTTGGACTTCTCTGATGTACCTGGTTTGTTCTGCAAGTACAGTACATGTAGTTGCGGACATCCAGGTACAGGGAAATATAAGGAACATTCATAAGTGCAAAGTACAGTAAGAAGGACGTGTTTCTTGCAGAACTGCTGAAGGACGTCCAGCTTACTAGGCTCGCTGAAGGACAGCGGGCCTGTAAGAGGGACATCCTTTGGCAGTTCTGTGAGAAACATCCTTTACTGTATTTATCACAATGAATTTTTCTTATATTTCCTGTACTTGGATGTCCGCAACTACATGCACTGTACTTGTGGAACATGGAGCTATAGGAAATATAAGGAACATACATATTTTATTATGTATATATGACGAGGTTCGCACACTTGATAATGATCCATATAAGGAAGGCTCCGCATGTGTGAACATGTACTCATCCAGATAAAGCCCTGCACGCATGATGACGGTCCATTCACGTCATGGACATCCATGCGTGATGGTCCTCCATATGCGGACCCATTATATATATATATATATATATATATATATATATGCCAGGACAGCCACGTGCTGACCTGTCCATATATGGGATGGTCATCCATATATGGACCTGTGTATGTAAGGACGTCCATCACGCATGGACATCCATATAAGGTGATGCACGCTTTCCAACAGTTATTCACTGAGAAACATGTCTCTGCGCCGGAAGCCTAATTTCAGCCTGGCTGAAAATCTACGCCTCACTGAGCTGTGCCTAAGGCACCGACGTGTACTATTCATGCACCACCACCACCTGCCCCCCAGGACTGTCTCTATACGAGCCTGGAGTCATATAAGAGACAGGTTGCAAAGGTAACTGTTTGTTCCCCCACCCCACCCCATCCTGGCCTATCAGGTCCCCCTCCTGTAGTTACACATATAACAGCTCCATCAGCAATCTAAGCACTAACTGTAGTCTGCATTCAAGGGTAATCAGTATGTGCACACACACATTCATTAATAGAATCAATGTACTAGAAAGTAAAAACATTCTCACTATCTTTCCTGGTCACAGTAAAACCAAAACCAGAGACAGTGCTGCATTCCTGGGGACTCATCTACAGCTGGCAGGCAGCTAAGGACCAACCCTAGAGTGGATACCATTGATCCATCTCAGGCTGCAAGTGGTGTGACCACATCACACCCTTCAGGGCTAAATTTAAAACTCTGATTTTCAAGGTCCTCAGACAAAATGAGCCAGAGTACTTAAAGAATAAGTTAGCTCTCTACATACCTTTGAGACCTGTAAGGTCCTCTCAAGGAGCGTCACTATCTGTACCGTCATCAAAAGAAATTGTGCGATGTGATACCCGCCAGTGGGCCTTCTCAGGAGTAGCCCCCACAATCTGGAATTTACTCCCAGAGGGGCTAAGTCTAACTTGAGACTACCTCTACTTCAGGAAGCAGGTGAAAGCCTGGCTCATCTCTCAAGCCTTTAATATATGCTATGACATGTTTTGTTATACACTCACTCCGCACCTAAACTAGCTTGCTGCACACACTATAATGTAGACCAGTTCTTCATATCTTGTTTAACTGTACAAAGATTTTGCCTTGAGTTAGCCATCCATCTAATTATCCTAATTGACTCTATACTACTCATCTTGTCCCCATCTATATACCTGCACTTGACCTCTCAGCTAGACAGAAAAGCACTAACATTGTATCTATGCTATTTGAATGTTCTGTTTCTTGCTTATTAGGTGCTTCATTGGTATTATGCTAACATTATGTTATATCTATGTTATTTGTATATTCTTCCATGCTATTAAACTATTGTTTGTATTGTACTGACATCATATTTCCAAGTTTACCTCATTTAGGGGTCCTTTTACAAAGGCGCACTGAAAAATGGCTTGGGGTAGTGTAGGCATGGGTTTTGGGTGCGTGTCAATCCATTTTTTAGCACACCTGTAAAAAAGGCCTTTTTTGCCCAAAATGGACGTGTGGCAAAATGAAAATTGCCGCTCGTCCATTTTGGGTCTGAGACCTTACAGCCAGTCATTGACCTAGTGGTAAAGACTCATGTGGTAACTAGGTGGTAATGACCTACGCGTGCCATATGCCACTTGGTGGGCGTCCGTTACGCGTGCCCGAAAATAAAAAATATTATTCAGATGCGCATATCGGACATACAGACATGGTAGTCAGGTGGTAACTCCATTTTGGCATGCGTTGAGCTCGCGTAGACGCTTATGCGCCTTAGTAAAAAGGCCCCATGCTGCATTTATG
This sequence comes from Microcaecilia unicolor, assembly GCF_901765095.1. Classification (NCBI taxonomy): domain Eukaryota; kingdom Metazoa; phylum Chordata; class Amphibia; order Gymnophiona; family Siphonopidae; genus Microcaecilia; species Microcaecilia unicolor. The sequence continues at coordinate 69,923,961 of NC_044033.1, forward strand.
TTTGGTAATTTGACTATTGTTACAATGTTAACAAAATTATACATTTTATGTTAAACTGGACCTGCTATACACTGCCTTTGGTGAATCTGTTCATAAAGGTGGTTAATAAATCACAATACATAAAATAAATAAATAAATAAATAGCCAAGATGAAATTTGGACCCTAGGGTTAGACATAGAGCATAGCTTGCTTGCACAGGCCACTGTTCCAAGGGTTCTGGTCAACCATGTTCACAATGCAGGGTTCAAAAAATTCTTCGCAGTGGCTGTGCCTTATGACTCAAAAACAGCTATTGTCTAGGGTCTCATAACTGCTATTTTCTTAAATCTAAATTCAGATGGATAAGTGGGCAGAGGTAAATGTTAATTGTAATGGAAAGGTATAGAGTCTGGCTCACCACCCCCTTTTATCATGATTCTGATGATCTCCATTGTTCTGTTGGTGGGATTTTTCTGTGTTAAATTAATCAACTAGGGAAAACTCAGGTGATTGATGGGGGAAGGGTGGGCAGATGCCAGGTGGGCACCATTAAATTGCGTTCCCTCTGTATTTTTAGTCAGGTGCTGTTTCTTAAAAGTGCTTTAGAGTGTAGGGTCATTGGTAATGGGGGTGGAGGGAAGAGGCATTCAGATATCACTGCTGTCATTACAGCAGCAGTAAAAGCAAGCTCTGGCATAGCAGGCATGTCCAGACATGTCATTGGAAAGGGACTGGCAGGTTAGTCAAATCATCAGAGGAGGCCCCTCCCCTGGGCCAATCACAATATTTGAAGGGGACCCCCTCCCCGAAGACTGTCCAGGTTGACATTTAACCCGCAGCTAGTCCTATCAGAGTATGATGTAACATATTTGACAGACGCATGATCAAGCAATTATGAAAACTGAATGCTATCGCAATATACCAAGATTTGCTTGCCCCTTGTCTCTGATATATTGGGCTTCCTACTGCTAACTTAAATAATACAGCTTACAATATGCAAAAAATATCATATAGCAAAACATTATTTAATTTTAAGAGTAAAAGTTCTATTGGGGAACTATTTATACCCATATTCTTAACTAAGTTACTTTCTTTAGCTTTGGCATTGAAACCTTCCAACGCAAACCTACAAACCTATCAAACCTATTTGGAACATTTGACTGCACAATCCACTGATGAAAGGATGGTACAATGAATATATGTATATATACATATATTCTTTCCTCTGGACTGTAAAGGAGGGCAGACCTCAATGGATTATAGGAAAATGAATTTTATTTATTCCTAAAGGAATATTAGTCCATAAAACAAATTTGCAGCTTATTTTGCAGCTGTGGCTTTTATCAACCTTTTTTCTGAGGGTGTTGAGTGATTACTCAGGAGATCACACACACAGTCAATAGTGTTGCACCGGAGAAAAAAAGCTTCAAGAAAGAAAGGCCAGTGATACATATGATGCTTTAAAAATTGTTTTAAACTCATACTCCTCACATTTACTAATATACAAAGGGTCCCTTTTACCAAGCTGCGGAAAAAGGGGGCCTGTGCTGGTGTCAGCATGTGTTTTTCATGCGTGCCGAGGCCCCGTTTAACTGCAGCAGGTAAAAGGAAAGTCTCTCTTTCCTACAGGAAATGGCCGTGCGGCAAGTAAAGCACTTGCTGTGTGGCCATTTCAGGGGGGGAGTACTTACCGCCACCCATTGAGTTGGTGGTAATGGATCCCGTGCTAACCCAGTGGTAACCGGGCAGCGCATGGCCCTGCCCAATTATCGCTGGGTACACTCCGGCGCTACAAAAATTAATATTTTTATAGTACCTGATATGACTGCGTGCTAGGAATGGGAAGTACTGTTGGAGTGCTGCAGTAGCCTGGTGGTATTTCCTCTTTATTTGCCAGCAGAAGGAGTAGTGAAGGTAGCAGGGCTCTTTCACAAAATACCAGAGGACGAGAGTTCTTTGATTTTGTGGAAGAGCCCTGCTAACTTCACTACTCCTTCTCCTGGCAAATAAAGAGCCAAATCTTGGTATAGTGCAGCGGAATTTGATCCTGGGGAACTGGGTTCGATTCCCACTGCAGCTCCCTGTGACTCTGGGCAAGTCACTTAACCCTCCATTGCCTCAGGTACCAAAACTTAGATTGTGAGCCCTCTAGGGACAGAGAAAGTATCTGTATATAAAGTGTACAGCGCTGCGTATGTCTAGTAGCACTATAGAAATGATTAGTAGTAGTAGTAGTATGTGCTGCGAAATAAAAATTGGCGCACGTCCATTTTAGGTCTGAGACCTTACCACCAGCCATTGACTTAGCGGTAAGGTCACACGCGTTAACCAGGTGGTAATGACCTATTCGCATCAAATGCTACTTGGTGTGTGTAGCAGACACACGCTAGAAAATAAAAATTATTTTTCACACACTCATATTGGACATGTGTCAAAAATGAAATTACCGCAAGAGCCACTTGGTAGCCAGGCAGTAACTGGCATGCGTTGGGCGTGCATAGATGCTTACGTAGCTTAGTAAAAGGGCCCCATAGATGGATGCAAATTTATCTCATGTATATTCATTGACATTGCAATGATGCAATGATGACATCATCAACATCAGAACACATCAGAAAAAATGCTGAAAACACGATACATTGGATTGTACAACTTGTTATGTTATATATGTCTTAAAAATAAATATTAATTAAAAACACAGATTTGAATTAGAAAAGATCATAGTGATAATTTTTGATCCTAAAACAATAAATATTTTCTTGAAAGAGGCTGAATCAGAAGCACAGATTGAGACTGTAAAAGCACATGGAGACGAATTATGCATGTAAAAGGTTAAGAAATACTTGTAATTCAGTTAAACATACAAATGTGCACCAAATAAATAATTAATAAAAAAAAAAATCATAAGACCTTATACACATAAAAGTAACTCAAACCATAAAAAAAATCTTACAATGTGCATAACGTTATTCTGAAAAACTGTGTACTGTTTTGTACATAATACATAACGGATTCCAGCATCAATTAAAATAAGTGTGTGTGTGTGTGTGTGTGTGGGGGGGGGGGGGGGTTGTCATTGATACTTCTCATAAAAAGATACTCAGTTTTGATTCATTATTCAAGCCATTTGGTGTAACAGTATTGTATTTATTTATTTTTGTTACATTTGTACCCCGTGCTTTCCCACTCATGGCAGGCTCAATGTGGCTTACATGGGGCAATGGAGGGTTAAGTGACTTGCCCAGAGTCACAAGGAGCTGCCTGTGCCTGAAGTGAGAATCGAACTCAGTTCCTCAGGACCAAAGTCCACCACCCTAACCACTAGGCCACTCCATCTGAAAATGAACCCCTGTTTTTCTTGCAAGAGAATCTTATCAACATTACCTCCTATCCATGCATTCTGATCTTTCTTTAGGACCAGAAATCTAAAATCTTCAAACTCATAATGATTGACACTTGCATGTTCTACATTAGGGTTTCTCTGTCACCTTTCTCTTAATAGCACTTTTGTGTTCAATGATCTTCTTGTCCACTGCTCTTTTGGTGTTCTTTAAATGGTGTTTCTGGAGGGGTGAAAGGGTAGATGTAGATTCCTGTATCTTTTGAAGCAACCATGTCTTTTTCTGAAAAAAGGAGTAATACCTGCATAACATGCTAATATGTCTTGAGTATTTTAATGATATCATAAGACAAATGGTTGTACAGCAAAGTGCACACCACTTTATCAATCTGTTTTTGAAGTTTAGGATGAAGAATGTCCAGGCTCATTTTCAAAGCACTTAGCCTCCCAAAGTTCCATAGAAACCTATGGAACTTAGCCTCCCAAAGTGCTTTGAAAATATGCCTCAAAAATTTCTGTCCTAAGATAATGCTCTCTTCATCTCTTATATCCTTCTCTGGATATCCTCGTTCTCTAGAACATTACATAAGTACATAAGAATCGCCTTACTGAGTCAGATCAATGGTCCATCTAGCCCAGTATCCTCTTTCCAACAATGGCCAATCCAGGTCACAAGAACCTGGCAGAAACCCAAATAGTAGCAATATGCTACCAATCGCAGGGCAAGCACTGGATTCCCCATATGTGTCTCAATAGCAGACTATGGACTTTTCCTCCAGGAACTTGTCTAAACCTTTTTTTAAACCCAGATATGCTAACCGCTGTTACTAAATCCTCCAGCAGAGTTCCAGAGCTTAACTATTCATTCAGTGAAAAATTATTTCATTTGTTTTAAAAGGATTTCCATGTTACTTCATTCAGGGGCCCTTTTACAAAGGCGCAGTAGGCTCTGTGCATGTGCAGTGCATGCCAAAATGAGACTCCCACCAGGCTAGCGCACCCCCTGGTGGTGATTTCAGATTTGGCATGCGCCCATAACGCTGAGACAAATTATTTTTTTATTTCCTACCTCTTGCGGCTTTTCCAGTGCTAATCGGCAGTGGTCACCACCAGGGGCGTAGCCAGACTTCAGCGGGAGGGAGGTCCAGAGCCTGAGGTGAGGGGGCACATTTTAGCCCCCCCCGGTGCCGCCAACCCCCCCCACTGCCATTGCCAACACCCCCTGCTGCCGCCAGCACCACCACCACCAACTTTGACCCCCCCCCCGCCGACGACCCTCTCGACCCCCCCGCCCACGTCCGCCTGCTGTCGCCTATCTTTGTTGATGGGAGACCCCAACCCCTGCCAGCTGAAGTCTTCTTCCTTCGTTTGGTTTCTGAGTCTGACGTCAGACTCAGAAACTAAACGAAGGAAGAAGACTTCGGCTGGCGGGGGTTGGTGTTCCGCCAGCCAAGGTAGCAGACGGTGACGGCGGGTTGGCAACGGGGGGGGGGGGGGGGGGGGGGGGGGGGGTTGAGAGGGTTGTCAGCAGGGGGGTCTAGGGTCAAATCTACAGAGGCCCAGGCCCCCGTGGCCCTATAGTAGCTACGTCCCTGGTCACCACACATGTAATGCATGTGTGGCATTAAGGGCTCAGGCCATAAATAGGCACGTGGTGGTTTCAATTTTACTGCAGGCCCTTTCCCCAGCCCATTGAAAAAAAAAGCCCTTTTCGCAGATGTGGTAAACATTGGCCCAGCATGCACCAAAAATACGTGCACACACTACCACATTTCACTTTTTGCCACACCTTAGTTAAAGGACCCCTGAGTGTCCCCTAGTCTTACTTAAGTGCATAAGTGTTGCCATACTGGGACAGATCGAAGGTCTAACAAGCCCAGCATCCTGTTTCCAACAGTGGCCAATCCAGGTTACAAGTACCTGGCAAGATCCCCAAACAGTACAATACATTTTATGCTGTTTATCCTAGTAATAAGCAGTGCATTATCCCCAAGTCCATCTTAATAATGGCTTATGGTCTTTTCTTTAAGGAAGCTATCCAAACCTTTTTAAAACCATGCTAAGCTTCTACCACATTTTCTGGCAACAAATTCCAGAGTTTAATTACATGTTGAGTGAAGAAATATTTTCTCCGATTTGTTTTAAATTTACTACTCTGTAGCTTCATTGCGTACCCCCTAGTTCTAGTATTTTTGGAAAGAGTAAAGAAGTGATTCATGTCTACCTGTTCCACTCCACTCATTATTTTATAGACCTCTATCATATCTCCCCTCCGATGTCTTTTCTCCAAGCTGAAGAGCCCTAACCACTTTAGTCTTTCCTGAGTCTTTGTACTTTTTGAAAGAGTAAAAAAATGGATTCACTTCTACTCGTTCTATGCCACTCAGGATTGGAAGCTCTGTCTGGATAAAAAGTTGGCCAATGGGAACATCATTATATTGAAGAGAATTAGTGATAATGGGGAACCTTGGGGTACAACGGATCTTAAATTGATCCTCTGTTCATCATTGGCTCTGAAAAAACCTCCAAATTAGTACTACCACAATAGTGACAAATATAATGGTTCCATTCAATTGTTGCCCCACAAAATATTGGAACTAAGTGTAAAATAAACACATTAACCCAATTTGTAGAAGATTTAAACCAATGCCATCCACGTATCCATTTTGTCATGCATGCAAATTTAAGTAATATTTCATTTCTTGATGTTCAGGTTTTAAACACAGGGAAAAACTTTAAGACTACAGTTTTTCACAAGACAACAGATAGAAATACTTTTCTTGCTTATGGCAGCTGTCATCCCAGTACACTTAAGAACAGTTTACCCTTTTCACAGTTTTTAAGGTATCGTAGGGTCTGTTCAGATGATTATGAATTTCGGCACCAATCAAAAGATTTGACTGCTAGATTACTACGACGTGGATATCCTAAACAGGTCGTACACACAGCGTATAGAAGAGCGAAATATAATCATAGAGATTCACTTCTAACACCTAGAGTTACTCCAAAGGATGCAGATGAAGATGTTTTCACTTTTGTGACACAATATACTGCAAGTACACCTCAAGTAGTCAAAAGTATTAAGAAATATTGGCCTTTAATTCAATCACATTCCATCTTCAGAAAGTCTCGTGTACGAATTGCATACAACAGAGGCAGAAATCTGAAAGAATCCTTATGCCCAGCAGTGCTTTCCACCGAAGATTTTTTTCAGACTTCTAATGCCCATGGGCACTTCAAATGTGGCAACTGTAATTTTTGTGACATTATGGATGAAACCGGGATTTTTGTTAATCCAGCTGACCATAAGATATATAAATTAACATCGTTGTCAACATGTACATCTGCGAATGTAATATACACCTTAAGATGTCCTTGCAATAAAATCTATGTAGGACAGACATCTCGGACACTAATCACACGTTTAATTGAACATAGAAGTGCGATACATACTGAAAAGATTGGTTCACCATTGGTTACACATTGTAAACAAAAAGCACATGAATTCAAAGACTTTAAATGTGTTATTTTGCAATGCATTCAGAGGGGGAGATCTCCGCCGTCTGCTGCTACAATTTGAGCAGAGGTGGATTTATCGTTTGCAATCTCTAGAACCTGTAGGGCTCAATTCAAAAGTTGAATGGTGCCATTTCTTTTAAAACTGTTGCGAATGGCAGTACACCTTTAAAGCTTCTAGTACTGCTATCTGGTGATTGGCTGCTCCACGGCACAGCGTCTGACGTCACTGAGTATAAATCGGAGCCATTTTGTAGTAATCGCAATGCCGAATGCAGGAGACTACCGCTACAGCGGTTTTCATGTGAGTGGGCAAGTTTGTCAAAATTAGTTGAATACTGTTTTACTACCATAGTGATGAATAATTAGAATGTCTTTCTCTTTTTTTAGAAGACTAGCGCTATCTAAGCCCTGAAGCAGTTTTTTACGAAACGCTGGCCACGTTGGCTTGGAGCGCCTTAAGAAGAGTGTTTGAAGTCTTCTAGCATTATAGATAAGTGTTTATTTTACACTTAGTTCCAATATTTTGTGGGGCAACAATTGAATGGAACCATTATATTTGTCACTATTGTGGTAGTACTAATTTGGAGGTTTTTTCAGAGCCAATGATGAACAGAGGATCAATTTAAGATCCGTTTTAGCTCTAATAGACAGCTATATTGTCCAGGAGCTCTGTGAGGCTCTTTTTCCTCCATTCTATAATCCCAGTATAACACACTGATTTTTCTGTATCATTCTAGTGCAAGGAAAGTGTAGTATTTTGATATATTTTTTGTGATTTACTTTTCCATACCTTGTATACTGTTTTTTAGTGAACCTTGGGGTACTCCACAATGTGCATTCCATGGTGATGAAATATTTGCATACCTCTTCAACAAAGCCTACCCTGAAAATCCATAGCGTAATTATAACACCCCACTACTCCAATCTTCCCTGAAAGTCTTCTTTTTATAATTGTTTGATTAACTCTTTGTGTTATCCTGATCCTTTGTAATATCAATTGTATCTCTGTTATCCTTGATCTCTGTAACACCAAATGTATCTGTTACCCTGAAATGGTTTATGTAAGCCTCATTGAGCCTGCAAATAGGTGGGAAAATGTGGAATACAAATGCAATAAATAAATAAATAAACTTGGTATGTTCTTGTGGTTAAGAAACCCTTGATCCACTTAAATATGTTACCTCCAATCCAGAGGTGATCAAGTAAACGTAAGACTATACTGTGGTTTACCATATTGAAGGCGCTCAACATGTCGAATGGAGGAAGAAAGCACTTTTCATGTTTGAATTTTGCTAGAATTTTTGCATAATTTACAAATTAAAGTGGAAAGACTTTGAGACAAAAATTGATGGTAATATTGATTGGAGTTTTTGGAGCAATACCATTGGACTCCCCAAATAATTTGAAAATTAAAATTTAAAAGACATAATCCCATCAATTCTGCCAAAATGTCCTGCTCAGAACAGCTTACATTTTGTGCCAATATCTTTATGATTCTCAGGTCCTTGGGTAGACAGCATTGGCTGTGATGTGCCACACATGGAGATAAACTATTACTACCTCCATTATTACCACTGCTATTACTAGTATTACTACTACTACATACAGATTGCTTGGTCTTTTACAAAGACAGCTGGTATAGCAATACGTGGCCACCTTTTATCAATAATGAACAAGACCAACTTTAAATTTCAGGCTTTTAATTTTTGCACATCATTAAGGGTATTAGTTAAAAAGAGGAATATTGTGTATTTTGCTGCATGTCAACACTCCTTATCCAATTTTTGTTTGTTGTTTGTGTGTTTTAATTTAAAAGAAAGTAAAATCTACCTGCTTTCTGCTGTGCTTGCATCAGAATATCACTTGCAGAGAAAGCTGTAGAATCTGTTACTGTTCCTCCCTCTGTGCATGGGAGCAAAGCTTTGTGCAAAAGACAGCCTCTTGATTCATGCAATTTGATTTGTTGACTAGTCTCATCTTGCTTTATTATGTTTCTTATCTCAAGCACTTTGCCGCATTTGTTCTATCATATTCCAAGGCTATTTAGCTTCAGCTTCTTGTTTTTCCTTGTCTTTCTTCGGCTAATGGCTTTCATATTAAACCTGAAATAGCTGTATTTAAGGATATGTTTTAGATATGCAAAATCTGAGCTGCTTCAGCCTGCTGTACTAAGCTACTCATTCATTCCAGAGACAGAGAGAGAAAGAGAGAGATGAAAGAATGAAAAAAGGATGTGAAAATGGACAGATGTATAAGCCAATGACATCATACTTAATCCAACTGCAGCTCAGTTATGCATTCTGCTTAGACCACTACAGATATAAATGCAACGATTTGCTTACATATTTTTTAAAAATGAAATTAACCTGAATGTAACTAGGGGGTGGGAGTGAGAGAAGGAGTGGTAGTAGAAGAGTTAGGTTAACTATTAATCTGGTTACACTTTTATGTGCTTGCAAAACCTGAATCTCAGATTTTTCTGTGGTTTTGATGGAAGAAGCTAGGCCATCCATTTTTATTAATTTGGAGGCACTGTCATCTGATTACCTTGCCAGGTTATCTCATGTCACTTCCAACGCCTCCTGAACTTATCAGGTCAAAACAGAAGGGCAAATCCCTTGGAGAGAGGGAACGCATCAGTTCTAAGGATGGCTATTCAGTGGAGACAGAAATTGTAGATTACATATCAAGCCATCTTCAGGAATTATTTGGCATTTTCTCATCTATTTGAATAACTTTAGGACATGGAACCGAGGTCCCCCCCCCCCCCCAATCACATACCTGCACATAACACACACCAACACACAGCCCCCCAGTGATGCTGTCATCTTCTCTGATATCATTGTGACACTATTCACCTAAAAGGAATGCCCCCTCCCCCATGATGCAGGCACCGAGCACCCAGCCCCTTTCGCTGCCATTTGGGTCCGCCAGAAGTCTAATTTCTAGGTCATATGGCTATCCGCTTCCATCTTATTGTGAAATTTCTCATCATAATTGAGCCAACACTAACTCCTGTGCAACTAGAAAGCCTCAAAAATAGAATTTGCATAGGATAGCAATTGACCTTATTCCTCTATCTGCCGATGACTGATGACACTTGTTAAATGAAAGAAAGCTTGTTTCCAATTAGTGAAATTCTGGGACACCTTCTGACTCTTACCTGCCTCATCTTTTTGAAAATTTTCCTCATGCCTCCTTTTTTCCCTTCCCACCATGAGTCTAAATATGTCCATGTACCTCCACTTCCTAATCTTCCTTCACAGAGACTTAGACACTGCTTCCCACAATTCTGTAAATGCCACCATAGCTGAACCTACCTCCTTGCCTGTTGTCAGCTTACCAGCATTGCCAAAGAGAATGGCTGGCCTCTCCTGTTCACTCGCCAAGGAGGACAACGAAGAAGAATCTAATGACAATGAAGAAGCTGATCCAGATGAGTGCCTGTATTTCTTCTTATTCCTTCTCCTACATTTCTTGTCTCAAAAGCTCAAACCTCCAGTCCCTTCACCTAGCACCCCCAGTAACCTCCCCAGAGCCCCATTATGAAATCCCTGATGCAACAGCCTTACCAGCAGTTTAAGCCAAGGATGAGCAACAGTCCCTGAGTCCCCAACCCACCAACCTTCACCCCAGGCCTCACTTCTCTTCCTTCATCTGACAGCCTCCATGTCTGCACTCCCTAGCTACACTGAAAATTCAGGTTCCATTCCCATAGTAATGCTGGCTCCCCAGAGCTGTGCAACGGCAAGGCTCAACTGGCTGGCAAACTCAGCTACTCAGTCCTACATTGGATTCCCCACCTCCAAACCGTTCTCCCTTGTGTGCTTCCATAGCTGCAGATACCACTCTACCATTCCTGGCTTGGCCCCTTGCACAGCCACTATGGCCTGGGCAACTTTTGATAGCTGCCTCACTGCCAAACCCCAGCTCTGAATGACATGAAACAGCTAGTGCACCAATGCCTCACTGCCAAACCCGTCCTACTGCCAGCATCTGATGGAGCCATGGACCCAGGAGACACAGAGTGTAAGGCTGCATCACCCCTTTTCTTTCCCCCGGCCAGTGCTTCTCCTTTCCTTGCCTCAGGCAGCCGAGATCCAATGCCTGCCTACCCTGCCTTCTGCCTGTTCTCCTGATTCAGCATTCACCCTTTTGAGCACCACTGTTGTGGCCTCTGCCTCTCACATGGCTACTTCCAGATGTTGGTGTGCCAGCCTCCTAGGCATTTTGAGGACTTTATACTACACCTCTCACCGTTCCAAAGGATGCACTGGAGACAACACACAAAAAACAAGGAGACAAATAATTCTGGATCCCCCACCTCCTTACTCTCGAGTTTCCCTACCCTGCCAGACCTCAACAATTCAAAAGGCAACAATCTAGCAACTTTTACTTGACCATCTCCATACCCTCTCAGCCATCATGCCCCTCCCCCTCACACCAAGGTTTGGTCAAGCAGGGATCCCCCAAACCAAATCCAGGTTATTTGCGCCAGTCAGGACTTCACTAACTCTGATCAATATTTAATGGTTGAAGCTCTAGTGGAAATATTAGGGGGTCCTTTTACAAAGGTTAGGGAGGAGTTAAGATTGTGTTGCATTAAGATGTGAATTTGGTTCATTAGAACATAAGAATAAAAGAATAGCAATACTGGGTCAGACCAATGGTCCATCTAGCCCAGTATCCTGTTTCCAATAGTGACCAAGCAAGGTCACAAGTACCTGGAAGAAATCCAAACAGTAGCAACATTCGTCTACCAATCCCAGGGCAAGCAGTGGCTTCCCCATGTCTGTCTCAATAGCAGACTATGGACTTTTTCTCTAGAAACTTGTCCAAACCTTTTTAAAACCCAGATAAGCTAACTGCTGTTACCATATCCTCCGGCAACGACATCTAGAGCTTAACTATTCGTTGAGGGAAAAAATATTTCCTCCTGTTTGTTTTAAATGTAGTACCAGATAACTTCCTTGAGTCTCTTCTAGTCTTTGTACTTTTTGAAAGAGTAAAAAAATTGATTCACTTCTACTCGTTCTACACTACTCAGGATTTTGTACACCTCAATCATATCTTCCCTCATCCGTCCTAACCTCTTTAGCCTTTCCTCATATCAGAGGAGTTCCATCCCCTTTATCATTTTGGCTGCTCTTCATTGAACCTTTTCTAATTCCACTATATCTTTTTTGAGATATGGTGACCAGAACTGAATGCAATACTCAAGGTGAGGTCACAACACAAAGTGATACAGAGGCATTATAGTATTCTTGGTCTTATTTACCATCTCTTTTCTAATAATTTCTAGTATCCTGTTTGCATTTTTGGCTGCCATCACACACTGGGCAGAAGATGTCTTGTTTTTTTTCCTTCTCCTCTCCTTAATGTGGGCTAGAGGAAAGAATTTCTTGGATTATATTATATTAAAATTCATTGGCTTTGTTTCTGTTAAATTTCTAGTTCTTTTTCTTCTACTTTGTATTATTGGATTGTATAATTTTTAAACTTCAATTTTAAAACATCTGTTTCACCTAATATGACTTTAGATATGATTAAGAACTATGTATTAACATTATTTATGCATCTAAAGTAGAGAGGTGTGGTAGCCGTGTTAGTCCACTCTTAAAGGTTATCAATAGAAATCAAACAAAATAAAACATGGAAAAGAAAATAAGATGATACCTTTTTTATTGGACATAACTTAATATCAAGAAATGTATTAAGTTATGTCCAATAAAAAAGGTATCATCTTATTTTCTTTTCCATGCTTTATTTTGTTTGATTTCTATTGATAACCTTTATGCATCTAGATACTCGAATAACTATCTTGATTTTTCATTTTCTAATTTCTAAAAATAATGGTTTGTAAGTTTTTAAATAAAAAACCCATCCACTAGGTTTCTTAACAGGCATTATAGATTACATAAAGCCACAACACATTACAGTGTGAGCATCAAAGACTTTTGGTACACATTCCAAGAAGGAAGATTGACTGCCTTCAGCAACATCAAACACTGACACCCTTTAATGCATATTGTGGAGTGGGATATTACTGCTTATGTCATTTTGAGTATTTAATCACTAAATACATCTCTCTGTGTGTTATTTTAAAGCTGCAAAAAGTATATTCTCTTTCTTTTGTTATTTTACCTCTCTCAGGGCCTCTTTTACTAAGCCGTGTAAGCGTCTACGTGCGCGCCCAATACGCGCCAAAATGAACTTACAACCCGACTACCACATGCCTCTTGCATTAATTTTATATTTGGAGCATGTCCGCTCCGTGCGTCTGAAAAATGTATTTCCGGACGCACATAGTGGACGCGCACCAAGCGGCATCAGACGCATGTAGGTCGTTACCACACAGATTCTTTACCGCTAAGTCTATGGCTGGCGGTAAGTTCAGACCCCCAAAATGGACGCACAGCAATTTTGATTTTGCCTCACGTCCATTTTCGGCAAAAAAGGCATTTTTTTGTACATGCGCTGAAAACTATTTCTGCGCGCGCCCAAAACCCACACCTACACTACTGCAAGCCACTTTTTTTCCACGGCTTAGTAAAAGGACCCCTCAGTTCAAATTTCACTATAAGACACTAGTATTCTGCAAAGAGTGTGTACCCTTTGCAGTATACTAGCTTAGCGTAGATTTCTATCCAACTCTGGGTGCCAGCACTTATGCCTGCAAAAACCTGGCCATGCAATTGATAGTATTCTATAACATTGCACCTAATTTCTGGGAATGCCCATTGTTCTACCCATGCTCCTCTCATAGCCACATCCCTTCTGAGTTGCACACTATAAAATGTAGACACACGTTATAGAACAGGGTGCAAGAAATATCCGTGCAGAAACCCAAATGAGTGCCAATTAACACCAATTACTGATTGTTAACGGCTCTTTAACAAATGAGTTTGTGCACGGATCTGAGATCGATGCCCAAATTCTGGTAGCCTATAGATAACCCATTGTGGTTACCAAATTGTTACACCTTCATTACTGTTTGTTAGCAAATTGTCCTGTGTAAAAAACTTTAATGCACAGTTTTGCTGATAAGCAAAACTATTTTTTAAAACCATTTTAATGTAAGTACAGGGTTATGCCCTCAACCTAGTTCCCCTTAGTTATCAACAAATCAGTATATACCAAAACACATAGATTAGTCTGGCTCCCAGGACCAGATGCATTCATAAATCCCATACCTGTTAAGCCTTATAAGGCCAATTGCGTGGACCTTAAACAAATCAAATGAGCGAGATAAATGTGACCAAACAATAAATTTCTTTGCACCATTCCAGTGCTTACTTGAAGTGAGATGCATAGATTAATTGGTCGTGGCCTGCATTTAACTTAGAGTGAACTTAATTTGGACTGAAGCTTAATTACTCTAATTGTTAAAAGTAATAGTCTGATTAATCCTTTTTTTTTTACCCTCAGAGTTTCTATTCTGTTCTATTATGCACTCTTCTTCTGCATTAAGAAAGCATGTCTAAAGTGGTTTACTTTGCACTTTATAACATACAACAATTCATGTATAAAAAAGCAAATCAACACATAATGAAAATAAATACATAATAGCAAAAAAAGAACCCTAGCATAGGGCTGAATTCAGTCCCTTCTGTCACTAAAAATGGATCTGCAACATCACAATAAATATATAAAAAAAAGTAATATGATTAAAAAAAACCCTAAACCAACCCACTCAAACTTTCCAAAATAATTAATATCTCTGTCTCTCAATTACACCCCTGCCCTTTCCTCAATCACATGACAAAAAACCTGAATGTAAAGCCCAGTCCCCCCTAATCTCCAATTTCCTTTTGTTCCTCTGGACTCCCAGCTTAGTTTGAACCAGGGTGGGCTCATGGTACCATGAGCCTTAACTTGCATCTATCCAGGGATTTCCGCCCTATTTTCCATCCACTCAACATGTCTACACTAGTCATTACAGTCTTTTGGCTGTGAGCAATCTAGAAACCAGCAGTGATAAAACTGAAATCTCACCATAAGGTGGTGACCTTGATTGATGACCATGACTTCTTCTCTCATCCAGGGACCATGAATGGTGTTTTTCTAGCAGACCTAGTAGCAAATGACCCAGAGAGAAAACTGGCCAACCAATCCACTATTTTATAATTATCGCATTCCTGGTGCCTCATTTAACAGGCTTGGTTTCTAGGATATCCGGAAAGTACTGAAGATATATTTGCATATTTGGGGTAATCTGATAAGTTCTCCTGTATTAATTCAGGATTGGCCAGTTAACACATGGTAATGCGAACATGCTAACTAGTTAACACTTCCACGCTCATTCTCTGCCCATGACATGCCCTATCTAAAAAAATATTTAAAAAATTAATAGTTAATGCATGCTTAGCACACTCTGAGGGGCATAATCGAACGCGAACGCCCATCTCCATGGGCGTCTGTCTCCGAGAACGGGTACATGAAGGGGCGGGATAGACCGTATTTTCAAAAAAAATGGGCATCCATCTTTTTTCGATAATATGGTTTGTGCCGGGCAAATGCATCGGATTTGTGCGGATTTGAGCTGGGCGGTTTCGTTTTTCAGCAATAATGGAAATTGAAGGCGCCCAGCTCAAAAACGAACAAATCCAAGGCATTTGGTAGTGGGATGGGCCAGGATTCGTAGTGCACTGGTCCCCCTCACATGCCAGGACACCAACCAGGCACCCTAGGGGGCACTTGTAAAAAAGTAAAAAAGAAAATGAAAATACCTCCCAAATCCATAGTTCCCTTCCCTTGGTTGCTGAGCCCCCCAAATCCTCCCCAAATCCCACTCCCCACAACTCTACACCATTACCATAGCACTTATGGCTGAAGGGGGGCACCTAGATGTGGGTACAGTGGGTTTTGGGGGCGGTTTGGAGTGCTCCCATTTACCACCACAACTGTAACAGGTGGGGAGGGGGGATGGGCCTGGGTCCATCTGGGTGAAGTCCACTGCACCCATTAACAACTGCTCCAGGGACCTGCATACTGCTGTGATGGAGCTGGGTATGGCATTTGAGGCTGGCATACAGGCTGGAAAAAAAAGTTGTTAAAGTTGTTTTTTTATTGGTAGGAGGGGGTTAGTGACTACTGGGGAGTCAGGGGTGGTGATCCCTGATTCCCTCCGGTGGTCATCTGGTCATTTAGGGCACTTTTTTGGGACTTGTTCGTGAAAAAAAAAAGGGTCCAAAAAAAGTGACCCAAATTCACGGTAAAAATGCCTCTATTTTTTCGATTATCTGCCGAGGGCGCCCATCTCTCCTCGGCTGATAAACATGCCCCAGTCCCGCCTTCACCATGTGTCCGACACTCCCCCGTCAACTTTGGCCGTTTCCAAGACAGATTGCAGTTGAAGATGCCCAAAATCAGCTTTCGATTATACCGATTTGGGCACCTTTGCGAGATGGGCGCCCATCTCCCGATTTGGGTCGAAATATGGGCACCCATCACTTTCGAAAATAAAGCCGTCTAACAGGCAAAATAGCACAAAATTCTTTAACATGTTTTGTTAGCCTGTTTTCACATGCTAAGTGCGTGTTACGGCTTAACTATACTATACTATAGAGTTTTCTATACCGCTGTTATTCCCAGGGGTTTCAAAGCAGTTTAGATTTTTAATAGCAACTCCAGTAATAAAGGAGAAAATGACAAGTAATGTAACAGCATAAAAAAAACAAATTTAAAACAAGCTGATCACTTCCAGGAGTTCATGCAGTCATCATCATTAGTTGAAAAACCTCTCAACAATCTTTATTATACTAGGTAAATAGAATATTTCAGTTCCTGGAAGTGATTGGCTGTGAAACTAAAAAGGAATCAGTTGAGGCTTTTCCTCTCACTCTTAGTAAGATTGAAGTAAGTTGGATATGCTAAGAAGTTTGACATTTACCAGTGGTGTAGCCAGAAGTCAATTTTTGGGTGGGCCAACAGGTTGGATGGGTGGGTACTAGACAGTGGTGTGCTTTCTCCCCGGTCCACCTCTGTGCCCCCCCCCCCCCCCCGTCCACCTGTGCACCTCCCCTCAAAATTGCAGAGCTGGCTATAGCTGAGGAGAGATCCCAGGTTCCAATCTAATTCATGTTTAATGTGGGATAAAATGCCATAAATAAGTAAATAAATACAAACTTTTAATGTTGAGCACCTGATTTTTCAAACACAAAGATAGACATTTTTGTGGTTTGAAAATCACTATGTTTGCTACTTGAGTTTTGGGCATTTTCAACAAAACATCCAAGATCAGATTTAGAAGTCATATTGAAAATGCCCCTTCAAGTCTCACGAAATAGGCAATTATCTAATTAAAATCATTTAGAGAGAATTTTTCAAAACAGTTTGAAGAAAACTATTCTTTATAACAATCTGACTGTTTGGCAACCGAGCACTGCCCGAGGACCCAGAGCACCAGGGGACCTAGTGCCTCCCCTTTCATGAACTTGCATTTCTCCCTGTTTCTTTGACTCTTCTCCCCTACCCCTCCCCTCCCCTCCCCATCTACTTTAAACCACGTCTTGAAGAAAGCTCCCAGCAGTGGCAGTAATTTACAGCCACTGGTTGCAGACTCCTTGGAAGTTGCATCATAAGGGGGTGGGTCACAGCAGAAGAGAGGCTCCAAGCAGACTGTAAGCAGTGGCTGTGAATTTCTGCAGCTGCTAGGGAACCTCCTTAAAGATGCAGTTTAAGGTAGACCTGGTGGAGGGGGGGGGGGGGATTGGAGAGAAAGAGAGAGGGAGAGAGGTTACACTTGGGGGTGGAGGGGGAAGGGAAGAAATAAAAAAGTACTGGACCAGCGAAGTGGAAGGGATTTAGAGAAGAGAGAAAAGCCAAGGAATGGAGGGGGCAGAATGGACCAGAGGGGCAAAGAGAGAGGGAGAGAGAGAGAGAGAGAGAGAGAAGTGGTAGCTCAAGGGCAGTAGGCAGACATGATGGATCCAAGGGTAGATGGGAAGAAAGAGAGAAATGATTGACCTGAAGGTGGAAGGAAGGGAGAAAGATGTTGGGTCACAGGAGAAGGAAGGGAGGGAGGGAAGAGAGAAGAAGAGGTATTGAACCATAGGGTTAGGGAGGGAGGGAAGAAAGGAAAATATAGTAGACCACAGGGACAGGCAGGGAGGGAGGGAGAGATGAAACATGCAGATATAGTAACATAGTAAATGACGGCAGATAAAGACCTGAATGGTCCATCCAGTCTGCCCAACAAGATAAACTCATTTTTTTTATTACATTTGTACCCTGTGCTTTCCCACTCATGACAGGCTCAATGTGGCTTACATGGGGCAGTAGAGGGTTATGTGACTTGCCTAGAGTCACAAGGAGCTGCCTGTGCCTGAAGTGGGAACTGAACTCAGTTCCTCAGGACCAAAGTCCACCACCCTAACCACTAGGCCACTCCTCCACTCACATGGTATGTGATACTTTATATGTATACCTGAGTTTGATTTGTCCTTGGCATTCTCAGATGTTGAACTACAAGGGAGGAAGGAATGCTGGCCAACAAATAGGGGTGAGGGGAGAAGAGAAACTGGGAATGAGGAAACCAGGAGGGAGAAGTCACAGGTGGGTTGCTAAGGAGATAAGTGAGAGTATGTACAGTGGGTAAAAATGCAGTAATGTGGAGTAGAGGAAAGATAGAAGGGATTAGGAGGAAGGGGAAGGAATGAGACAGGAACTGGGAGAGCTAGGGGGTGAGAGAAGGAGATGAAAAGTTGATAGTTCAAAAGTAAAAAGAAGTGGATGGAGGACTGCGGGGTGAGAAAGCGGTTGAAATCTGAGTTGACAGAAAGGCAGAAAATGAAAGGGAGGAAAGAATTATAATCAATATATCAGAGACATATAAGGTAATAGTAACATAGTAGATGATGGCAGAAAAAGACCTGCACGGTCCATCCAGTCTGCCCAACAAGATAAACTCATATGTGCTAGTTTTTGTGTATACCTTACCTTGATTTGTACCTGTCTTTTTCAGGGCACAGACCGTATAAGTCCGCCCAGTACTATCCCCGCCTCCCAACCACCAGCCCCGCCTCCCACCACCGGCTCTGGCACAGACCGTATAAGTCTGCCCAGCACTAGCCCTGCCTCCCAACCACTGGAACAAGACAGGGGGAGTGTACATCATGGATGTCTCTATATTATGTTCAGTATAAGACAAAATGTATTTATGTTTTTACGATGTGGAATATGCCTAGTTTGACTTCTTGAGGTTTACAGTTCAATATATCTCTATTTCTAATTTGTGATCCTATTCTGTATTTGGTGAGGATCTGTGTTTTGTGTGTGACTAAGGTATGGTATTATGTAGGCTTGTAGTTTCTGTGTAGAGATCTGTAGCTGTCCCACTTGTTCTGTTTTAGCAGTAGAAGGATGTGTATTGGTGAGTGTTTTTGGGCCCAGTGTAATATTTGTAGTGCTGTCTATTCATATGTAGGCTTCTTGCTATATGAATCATAGGAATTAGTGCTGCTGTTGCATGACATATTTGTACATGTATGTTAGGATTTTTTTCAGGTTTTGTATTTTTTTCATAGTGTGCTCAATAGTAGAGAGTTTTATTTTGCTATGGCTCAGATGACATGAGAATCAGAATGTTTTTTGAACAGTGCCTTCCATGTTTTTGAAGTGTTTTGTTGCTCTTTTGCCAACTTCTGCCTTCAATACAAATATTCAACTATAAAGATAACACAATGACCTTTAGATTGTAAGCTCCTTTGAGCAGGGACTGGCTCTTTTTTGTTAAATTGTACAGCGCTGCGTAACCCTAGTAGCACTATAGAAATGTCAAGTAGTAGTAGTAGTAGTAGTAGTAGTAATTGAACTTTAAACACAATCGTAATACTTGTTTGTAAAATGATAACACACATATCCTTAAAAAACTGATGGTGTGCTTTGACAAATTTTGTGCCTTATCAGCGTGCCGCAAGATGAAAAAGGTTGAAAAATCACTGGTTTAGATGGAACAGTGTTAACCTATATGGTGATAAGGGACATCACTGTGCTCCCTAACTACTCTAGTGCCATGGAGGCAGCATACTGCATACCATTCTATACTGAGATAAAAGTATAACATTGTTTCCCAGAGATACAATCAGGCTTATTTTTGAAAGAGAAGGGCGCCCATCTTCCGACACAAATCGGGAGATGGGCGTCCGTCTCTCAGGGTCGCCAAATCGGCATAATTGAAAACCGATTTTGGGTGTCCTCAACTGCTTCCCGTCACGGGGACGACCAAAGTTCACGGGGGTGTGTTGGCACTGTAGCGAAGGTGGGACTGGGGCATGATTAGGAGATGGGTGTCCTCGGCCATAATGGAAAAAAGAAGGGCGTCCCTGACGAACACTTGGCTGAGTTCACTTGGTCCATTTTTTCTTGCGACTAAGCCATGAAAAGGTGCCCGAACTGACCAGATGACTACCGGAGGGAATCGGGGATGACCTCCCCTTACTTCCCCAGTGGTCACCAACCCCCTCCCACCTCCCCCCCCCAATTTTTAAACATTTTTTGCCAGCCTCAAATGTCATACCCAGCTCCATGACAGCAGTATGCAGGTCCCTGGAGAAGTTTTAGTGGGTGCAGTGCACTTCAGGCAGGCAGACCCAGGCCCACCTCCCCCTAACTGTTACACTTGTGGTAGTAAATGGGAGCCCTCCAAAACCCACCTGAAACTCACTGTACCCACATGTAGGTGCCCCCCTTCACCCCTTAGGGCTATGGTAGTGGTGTACAGTTGTTGGGAGTGGGTTTTGGGGGGCTCAGCACCGAAGGTAAGGGAGCTATGCACCTGGGAGCAACTTGTGAAGTCCACTGCAGTGCCCCCTAGGGTGCCCAGTTGGTGTCTTCGCATGTCAGGGGGACCAGGGCACTATGAATTCTGGCTCCTCCCATGACCAAAGGTCTTGGATTTAGTCATTTTTGAGATGGGCGTCCTCGGTTTCCATTATGGCTGAAAACTGGGAACGACCATCTCTAAGGTCAACCATCTCAACATTTAGGTCGACCATCTCTAAGGTCGACCTAAATGTTGAGATTTTGGGGTCTCCGACCGTATTATCAAAACGAAAAATGGACACCCATCTTGTTTCGATAATATGGGTTTCCCCGCCCCTTAGAGATGGGTACCCTTAGAGATGGTCATCCCCGTTCGATTATGCCCCTCCACGTGCTACATACATTCACCTTAAGTTTGATGAACCTTTGAAGTGGTCAACTAAGAGACCAAGGCTCTTATTTTAGAAGCCCTATTTGCAATTTAAATATGTAAATACCAGCATTACATGTTCATACTGAATAAATGTTGAAAACCCAGTTTTAGAAAGCTGAGATTTTCACATGTAAATCTGCAATACATGCATATGGCAATGGGGCATAGTTTGGGTGGGGTCTGGGTGAGACTAGGGCAAGACCAAAAAGTACATGCTTAGTCCCTGCTTCATACGAGGAATACATGTCTGTGGTCACAGAGAATGGTGCTTCAATTTTCAGCTGCTCCTGAGTATGTTTAGATTTTTTAGCAGTGCTCATATTAGACTGTACTCTACAGAAAGGAGTAGGGGTTGTTGCTCCCGTTAATCCCCTACCGACCAATATTTAAAACCATTTAACCATCCAGGAACAGCTCCTGGCCAGTTAAATGGCACTTAACTGGCTATCCAGCAATATTCAGTGGGAGATAGCTGGCTATCTTCCGCTGAATATTGGTGGTTAGTGCTTAGCGAATAGTCGGTTATATCACGCGATATAACCGGCTAGCTGACGATAATCAGCACATCACCTACTAAGTTTGGTGGCCAAATTAGGTTGCCAAAATAGCTTGTACATCTTTGGCCAGTTTAAACTTAGCTGGTTAGAAGCTGAATATCGGCTTGGTCAGTTAAATTTAAACCAGTCTAAAACACCCAGTTATCCAACGCTGGTCACCGGAAACAGCCTGGCATTGAATATCCAGGCTCAGTGCTGACTACAGGAGGCAGCACGGCTACCTCCTGCAGTCTGAATATCAGCCCTCTAGAGTTTTCCTCCGAAATTGATAGTGCAAAATGATTGTGGGCTCTGTAATTTTAACTGGGAACATTTAGATGTGTAGGTTTCCAAAATGGTAGACATACAAATCAAGGTGTTGACACACAACTAGGTTTTGAAATGCCAACTTGCACTTGTATGTGCCGACACTTAAGATGTATCCTGTATGTTGCCTAGTTGCTTCCTTTGATTTGAGAATTATGTAAAATGGTTTCTTCTACTCCATGTTGCTGCAACATACATATGCATTTCTACATATATTTTAGAAAAGGCTCTATGTCAGCAGATCCTTTTCTAAAATTCTACCAAAACTGTACACATCCCGATCAACTCTAATTTCTACATTCTATGGAAAATGGGCCTTCAATTGTTCTTCCATGGAGTAGTCTGTAGAAAAAGACAATGAGATCACTTGAAATAAATAGCATTTACAAATTTCATTCAGGAAACCAATAACCCATCTAGCATTATTAAATACAAAGATGATCAATTAAAAGTGTCATCAATTCCTGATATCTTATCTACTGCATTGTAATCTTGAATTTAGGTCTGTTGTCTTCAATGGCAACATTGCGTCGGCAACCTACTGAATTATTCCTCCTTCTAAGAGCTACAACTATATAATAGCAATCCATTAAAATGTGCAAGCTTTCTGTTAAAAAGTGTCCTTCCCTCCAATTTTCAAAAACATTTAATGGTCAGGAACGGCACCTGGCTGGTTAAATGATACTTTGCTGGCTAGGCGCTAATATTCAGTGCAAGATTCTTGGTTGAATATTAGCGTTTAGCGGCTAGCCGGATGACCGGCTATATCGCATGACATAGCCGGTCAGTATCAATATTCAGCATCTGGCCGGCTATGTTTGGCGGTCAAATATGGCCATGTCAATAGGTGGAATATCTTTGGCCAGTTCCAATTTAACCAACTAGTGCTGAATATCGGCTTGACTGGTTAAATTCAAACTAGCCAAAAATAAACTTGATATTTAATGCCAGTTACTGGAAACGAACCGACATTGAGTATTCAGGCTCAGCGCTGACTGCAGGAGTTAGTCTGGCTAACTTCTGCGGTCTGAATTTTGGGCCCTGTGTAAACTAGTTCAAGAACCTTTTTAAAAATGTTTTTAAATGGTAGCGCTCAGTGCAAAATCCACTGTGGCACTTTGGTGATCTGCCAGAGATTGGCAAGATCACGGACATCTGTGGAATCCAATTAGGCTCAAATCATGCCAGTTCTTTCCAGGCTGAGCTAACCCAACAATCCATACCTGTGCTCCAATGACAGCTCAGAGCTGAAGGTCTTGCACAGCCGAAATACAGAGAGAGAGAGAGAGAGAGTGCTTGACAATACTGTATATTTATCTGAGGGGGGAAAAATAGCATTTGTCATTTGCTTCTACTGTGGTGCCTACCTTTGTGTCAACTCCATCAGCATCCTCACTTTCATAACATAACCTAAAGAGGAAAAGTGATGGGATATAGCATCAATGTAATTACAGCGAGAGCTAGGAAGGAAGATGCCTTGCCAGCATTTTCACAGGTATTCTTAGCTTTATTACCATTGTTATTACTGCGGTATTTTTGTCTATGACCTCTGTTGTGCAAAATTCCTGAGCCGCGAAATG
Source organism: Microcaecilia unicolor (assembly GCF_901765095.1). NCBI lineage: Eukaryota > Metazoa > Chordata > Amphibia > Gymnophiona > Siphonopidae > Microcaecilia > Microcaecilia unicolor. Next base: position 69,947,440 of record NC_044033.1, read on the forward strand.
GGCAAGTATCTGGATAGATTCGGCCCGCAGCATTTTCCCCCCATCTTACATAAAAGACATTTGAGCCAGGTCAAGGATATTCATATAAGTGATTTATATGTGTGCATACGGTTTTGAGCACCTCCATGTTTTAAGAAGTAGATGCCTATGAGGTTTGTTGAAATATATACAATATTTGAAAAAAAATGTTTGGGGGAAAAATTACTGCTTTAGTGAACTCAGAAAAAGTATGAAGATGCTTTTCGTGAACTATACATAGGAAAGAATTTAGCTTTATGTGAGACCTGTTATACAGATTATAGTTCAGAAAGCTTTACAGGTGATGAAAGAATGTTCTCAGCATACGTTACTCTCAGATTTATAGTTTGGTGAAATACTGTTGCCATAATAGAAAGGTCATTGAATCATAAAAGTATAAAAGTACTTGAGACACATTTTGTAAACATCAGGGATTAATTTGCAGGCAAAAATAGAAGCTTGCAGAGAGCAGAAGGGGATGGAGTGAACGTGGATCAGAGCAGAGAACAGTCACTTTACTTGGAAGACAGGTTAATCCAAAGCAAAAGATTTTATGCAGAATAGTCCATCAAAGATCACAGCTGTGAGAACCTTCAGTAGAGTGCACAACAGTGATAATGAGACCTAGTGCACACAGCAGAGATAATGCTCAGTAATAATTGTAGGATATAAAATCAAAGCGATATAACAATCACTAATATTAAAACAGAAAAGTGTGTGACGGGCTTCATGAAATGAGCATCCAATGGCAGAGTTCACATCAACATTATTTCAGGATCTGACACAGACCATGTTTTGGCCAGAGAGCCTATTTCAGGGGTCTATCAATTAGGGGTGGACTGTAATTTGCAATGACTTAGGAAATGTTAACGACATCCTACGTCATTGCATATAGTCAGTGGTGTGCTGGTAAATGTTTAACAAAAGGCTCTCTCCCCGGACCCCCTCTGCGCCCCCCATCCCCCTCTGCGCTCCCTGCCCCCCCTCTGCACCCCCCCTCAAATTGCAGAGCTGGCTATAGCCGGGGAGAGAGCCTGGGGGGGGGGGGGGTGGCAATGCATTACTCCAGGAAAAAAAAATTAAATGATCTCAGGTTCCAATCTAATTCATGTTTAATGTGCGATAAAATGCCATAAATAAATAAATAAATATAAACTTTTAATGTTGAGCACCTGATTCTCAAAGTGAACATATTCCAAACAGCATAATGAAAATAAAATGATTTTTTTCTACCTTTGTTGTCTGGTGACTGTTTTTCTGATCATGCTGGCCCAGTATCCGATTCTGCTGCTATCTGTCCTCTTAACTCCGTTTCCAGGGCTTCCTTTCCATTTATTTCTTTCCTTTCCTCCTTTCTTCTTCATTTCTGGTCCCCAGCTTCTGCCTATTTTCTTCATCCATGTGCAGTTTTTCTCTTCCTTTTCCCTCATCTCATCTCCTTCCTCACTCTTCCCTCCCCTCCATCCATGTCCAGCATTTCTTCTCTCTCCCCTCCTCTCCCCTGCCCTCCATCCACCCATGTCCAGTGACCCTTCTCTCCCCCTGCCCTGCATGCACCCAGCGACCCTCCTCTCCCCTGCCCTCCATCCACCCATGTCCAGTGACCCTCCTCTCCCCTGCCCTGCATACACCCATGTCCAGTGACCCTCCTCTTCCCTGCCCTGCATGCACCCATACCCAGTGACCCTCCTTTCCCCTGCCCTCCATCACCCATGTCCAGCAGTGACCCTCCTCTTCCCTGCCCTGCATGCACCCATACCCAGCGACCCTTCTCTCCCCTCCATCCACAAATGCCCAGCGACTCCCTTCTCTCCCCTGCCACCCCCTCCTGAGTTCGGTGAATTCTCCTCCCTCCCTTCCTCCAGATCCGGTCCCTCACTTCACCGACCCGACCTGACTCTTCAAATTCTTCGGGGCAGGCAGTCTTGTCTGCCCGCTGCCAGCGCTGACTCTCCCCCGCTGGCGCTGTAAGTTCGTGCTTCAAAATGGCTGCCGAGACTTCAACAGAAGTCTCGCAAGGCCGCCTCTGGAAGTCTCGTGGCTATTTTTAAAGTGCGAACCAGCAGCGCCAGCGGGGGAGAGTCAGCACTGGCAGTGGGCAGGCAAGACTGCCTGCCCCGAAGAATTCAAAGAGTCAGGTTGCTGATGTGAGGGACTGGATCTGGAGGGAGGAGAGCCAGCTCGCGCATTTCAACAACCGGCTCGCAAGAGCTGAACAAAGTTAACAACCGGCTCTTGCAAGCTGGTGTGAGCCGGCTCTAGCACACCACTGCATATAGTTATCAAACGCAAATGTGCAGAAAAAAACCATTTTGTGTTTTGTCTTTTTCCAATAATAGTGCATACTATTTGTAAATAGTGCACACTATGTGGAAAGAGAGTGCACTATTTCAGAAACAGTACATAGTGGTCACACCTCTCCTTAAGAAGCCTTCACTCGACCCTACTTGTCCCTCTAATTACCGACTCATCTCCCTCCTTCCTTTTCTCTCCAAATTACTTGAACGTGCTGTTCACCGCCGCTGCCTTGATTTTCTTTCCTCACATGCTATTCTTGACCCACTACAATCTGGTTTTCGCCCTCTCCACTCAACCGAAACTGCGCTTACTAAAGTCTCCAATGACCTATTACTGGCTAAATCCAGAGGTCAATATTCCATCCTCATTCTTCTTGATCTTTCCGCTGCTTTTGACACTGTTGATCACAGCATACTTCTCGATACCCTGTCCTCACTTGGATTCCAGGGCTCTGTCCTTTCCTGGTTCTCTTTCTACCTCTCCCTCCACACCTTTAGTGTTCACTCTGGTGGATCCTCTTCTACTTCTATCCCTCTGCCTGTCGGCGTACCTCAGGGTTCTGTTCTTGGTCCCCTCCTCTTTTCTATCTACACTTCTTCCCTTGGTTCATTAATCTCATCCCATGGCTTTTCCTACCATCTCTATGCTGATGACTCCCAAATCTACCTTTCTACCCCTGATATCTCACCTTGCATCCAAACCAAAGTTTCAGCGTGCTTGTCTGACATTGCTGCCTGGATGTCTCAACGCCACCTGAAATTAAATATGACCAAAACCGAGCTTCTCATTTTCCCCCCCAAACCCACCTCCCCGCTCCCCCCGTTTTCTATTTCTGTTGATGGCTCTCTGATTCTCCCTGTCTCCTCAGCTCGAAACCTTGGGGTCATCTTTGACTCTTCTCTCTCCTTCTCTGCTCATATCCAGCAGATTGCCAAGACCTGTCGTTTCTTTCTTTACAACATCCGTAAAATCCGCCCCTTTCTTTCCGAGCACTCTACCAAAACCCTCATCCACACCCTTGTCACCTCTCGTTTAGACTACTGCAATCTGCTTCTTGCTGGCCTCCCACTTAGTCACCTCTCCCCTCTCCAGTCTGTTCAAAACTTTGCTGCCCGTCTCATCTTCCGCCAGGGTCGCTTTACTCATACTACCCCTCTCCTCAAGACCCTTCACTGGCTCCCTATCCGTTTTCGCATCCTGTTCAAACTTCTTTTACTAACCTATAAATGTACTCACTGCTCCCCAGTATCTCTCCACACTCGTCCATCCCTACACCTCTTCCCGTGCACTCCGCTCCATGGATAAATCCTTCTTATCTGTTCCCTTCTCCACTACTGCCAACTCCAGACTTTGCGCCTTTTGTCTCGCTGCACCCTATGCCTGGAATAAACTTCCTGAGCCCCTAAGTCTTGCCCCATCCTTGGCCACCTTTAAATCTAGACTGAAAGCCCACCTCTTTAATATTGCTTTTGACTCGTAACCACTTGTAACCACTCGCCTCCACCTACCCTCCTCTCTTCCCGTTCACATTAATTGATTTGATTTGCTTACTTTATTTATTTTTTGTCTATTAGATTGTAAGCTCTTTGAGCAGGGACTGTCTTTCTTCTATGTTTGTGCAGCACTGCGTATGCTTTGTAGCGCTATAGAAATGCTAAATAGTAGTAGTAGTAGTAGTACATACTCTTTCCTGATAGTGGATCCACCATGTGTGCACAAACCATTGTGCATGCACAAACTTGGGAAAAGGGTGCACCCTCTTTCTGAAATAGTGTGTCCTCTTTTCATATAGGCAGAAATTCTATATACGATACCAAAAAAGCACTATTCTTTAAACCATGCTTAAAGTTAGGCACAGTTTATAGACTAGCACTAATGCTCGGGGGTCACGCCTAACTTTAGGCTTGGGAACCCCACCAGCCCAGGTATGTGTGGTTGCGGCAGGGAGGTGGGATAAAATGTGCCCCCCTACTTTGGGCTCAGCCACCCCCCAAATCAAGGTGTGGCTACATCTCTGGCACATACAAGTGCATGTATCAATTGCATAATATACATGTGTATATGCTGTCACATACACATTTATGTGCCCGTTTTGCCCGTTATGTTTTAGATGTTTGTGCTTCTAAAATGGATGCTAACGCTTCATGTAACTGGCCCATAAATGTTCATTCCGCAATGTATTTTAGAACAGACTTTATATCTGCAGATCTTGTTCTAACATACTAGAAGAACTTGAGACATCCTGACCTAGATGTCTAAATTCCAATTTTTGAGTCCTTTCAAAAATGCTGCTCTACATGTATATAAAATACCACATGTAAAATTACGGAGCACGAAAGAAAGTAGGGATGGATAAATAGCCTTCAATAAAATCCAAAGAGAGGCTCTCAAAAAATATGAATGTATTTATTAAAGCACCGACTGTAGAGGACTCAATATTTATTGAAGTACCCAAGGAGTCGACATGGAGCCGTGTTTCAGGAGTCATGCAATCTTATTGAATCCTTCTCTATCAGTGGATGTTTCCTTACGAGCACTTTTAAATAGACCAACTAAATGCCAAGGCACAAATGCACGGTGGCTAAGAAAATTGATGAGACCTTACACACACTGGTCTTCTTCTATTTGATCTACCCCACATGAAAAACTATGTGCAATGACCAGAATATATGTACTTTTACACAACCCATCTGTTCAAGCAAGCCTACCCAAACGACCAAGACTAATCCTATGAACCCATCTACCCATCACATATCCAGGAGATGATAATGACCTAGACCACTTCTCCCACCTAATTTCCCTATGCTTATCCTAAGTCCCATCCCCCTTCCGCCTCCTCTACCCCTCCTCCAATGCTCACCTACCCTTGCTCATACCTCTCCTACTCCCTTCACTCTTGCCCATCTCTACCTACTTATTTCTTTTTATTCTGATATACTTAACTTATTTTTTTTCTTCATCAATACTCTGTAATCCCTGTTACTATGTAAGCCGCATTGAACCTGCTCTGAGTGGGAAAGCACGGGGTACAAATGTCATAATAATAAAAGGCATACTCAGGGGCATGCTTTGGGCAGAGTCATGATTTATGCATGCACATTATAAATATACACATTTGCACATTCTTTCTGAGAATATTTACATCTGCTCCTGTGCAGGTACAAATGGCTGTGGCTTCACCTTAGCTGCAATTTCTGCAGGATTTTGCCTGTATTTTATGTTTTGTTAGAAAAGAAGCCACAAAGAGGTGCCTTCTGGCCTTTTCAACCTAGGCGACCTGTTATAAAAATACCCTTGTAAAGAACTGATTATAGACAAGCAGTGAGACTGTGCTAACTGCAATTCAAAGTTTAGAAACTAAGGGCTGTATTTATTAAGCTACATTATGGCAATAACTTGTATTATTGGCCAATTAATGTGTTAATTGGCGATAACGTGCATTATTTGCCAATAAATCAGCTTAAGGCAAAAAAAGACAAAGTTGCCGTATGTGTGATTAGAAAATAATGAGCAGTCTTGCATGGAAAGGCATACAAAACAGCTGATTATTATGCAAAATTAATAAAGTAGCTTTCATAATCCTTCAAAAGTGCATTATTCATGGAAAGTTAACAATACCTTCAGAACTGATTGTTCCCAGGGTAAAAGTTAAATGCCTCAGGAGCCCTTTTACTAAGCCGCGTAGTACGCCCAATGCACGTCAGTTTGGAATTACCACCTGGCTACCATGTGGCCGGACTGGTAATTTCATTTTTTACGCACATTCACTAAGCGCACCAGAAAATAATTTTTATTTTCCGGTGTGCAGTGCTAACTGGGCGGGAAAAGGCATTCTATGTGCGTAGACCATTACTGTCTGGTTAACACGTGAGACTTTACCGCTAACTCAACGGGTGGTGGTAACGTCTTAGACCCAAAATGGCCGCACGCCAATTTTCATTTTGCTGCACGTCCACTTTTGGCCAAAATTTTAAAAAAGGAATTTTTTACATGTGCACTTTTTGTTTTTGCTCTTCTGTATAAAAAAGGGTGGTACACTCTTTCATTGACAACTGCAAAATATCAATGGGGGGGGGGGGGGGGGGTCTAGTGGGAATGGAGGAGGGCAGGCAGGAGCACTGTCTAGGTAGCAAGGTACCAAATAGGTACCACCTGTTCCCTAGTGGTGTTTGGTCATATACTGAGTGGCAACAGCCATTGTCATTTTCTGGCACTTTAAGAGACATAGGCCCCCTTTTACTATGGTGCGCTAAAATTGTAGGCGCGCTAAACATTAGAGATGCCAATGCATTCCTATGGGCGTCTCTAATGTTTAGCGCGCCTACAGTTTTAACGTGCGCTAAAAACGTAAAAGGGGGCCATGGTGCTACAAAATGATGATGGCTGCTCCTAGTGTTCTATCATTCTGTACCACTAGGGGTCAGGTGATATGATTTTGAAAATGGTGTCAGCAGGTCAGGAGTGCCAGATCATAAACGTGTTATTTTACAGCAGCTTAGTAAATAGCTTCCTAAGTCTGATTGAAAAAAAAAAAGTTTGACAGTTTTGGGAGCAAAAATGAGAGACCAAACTTTGAAATTAGAGATAAAGGTTCCAGTTAGCAGACTGAATATTTGCCACTAACAGGAAAACAGCTGACTCCACCTTTGTTCCACCCCGTACCACCTTGGCAGTATCCATATAGTGCCGAAGTGCTCTGCAATAATATTCAACGGCACTATCTAGAGGTTAGGCTCAATTAAACCATTTAAGTGGACAACAGCAGCTTTTATCCAGGTACATGGCTTTACATATAGGGCCTCATATTTCACAAGTTGTGCTGTTTTTGTGTCAATATCATTGCAGCATCATGAGTTAGGCTACATCCCTTCAAGGTTTATAAATTTATAGGTTCTCAAAGCAAGGTTGTTACTACTGCACAGCTCTTAGCAAAATAAGACAGATATTAGTTTTACATTTTATTTATTGTATTTATTTATTAGGATTTATTTACCGCCTTTTTGAAGGAATTCACTCAAGGTGGTGTACAGTACAAATAGATCAAACATAGGCAGTTACAGCAGTAAAAATATTCAACTAACAATACAAAGTATGGCATGGTATACTATTTGCAATGTCAACACAATACGTAATAGAACATTATAATTGATAGTGAAGGGTACGGCAAAGTTGTAACATATAGATGGGTAAGAAAATAGGAAGAGTTAGAAAGTAAGGTGACTGATTTGAAGAAAGTTGCACATGAGGTCGGAGAGATGGTTAAATATTATCTCAGCTAGAGTAGGAGTGGATAAACATGTCCCGCTGCAGTATGTGCAGCCCGAGTCACTCCTTGAGTGTGTGAGTGAGACTAACAAGTTAGTTACTTCTTCTAGTAAAGGCCTGGTTGAAGAGTCAAGTCTTCACCTGCTTCCTGAAGTAGAGATAGTCTTCTGTTAGGCGGAGCCTTTCAGGGAGAGCATTCCAGAGTGTGGGGGCTACTCCGGAGAAGGCTCGCTTGCGGGTATCACATCGCGTAATGTCTTTGGAGAGGGTGTGGTTAGTGAAAGTCCATGGGAGGACCTTAGTGTCCTTGGCAGTGTGTGGAGGATCATTGACACAATGGATTGTTTTTTTGATGAATAAAGGGGCCCTTTTATTAAGCAGCGGTAAGCCCACCATGGGTTTGCTGTGCGGCAACCCGGAACTACCGTTGGTACACCGTGAGCACCAGTGGTAGTTCTACCCTCAGTGTGCAGCATTTCCAGTGCTAACAGAAATATTTGAAAAATATTTCCACAGTGGGTTACCTAATGGTAATTGGGCAGCACCATGTACTGCCCAGTTACTGCCAGATTAGCACAGGAGTGCTTATTGACAACTCAATAGGTGAGGGTAAGTGCTCCCCCTCAAATGGCCATGCGGTAAGTGCAATCTTACTGCATGGCCATTTCTTTTTTTGGTCTTTTTACCTGCTGCGGTAAAAAGGGCCTTAGCATGAGGCAAAAATGGACATTCTCACTAGCACACGGCCCCTTGTACCACAGCCTAGTAAAAGGGCCTCAAAGCTATTTGGATCCCTGTTCAACATATATAATATTAACTTTGATAAATACTGGTTTTGCTGGCTGGTGGCATTTTTGCCTAGACATATACTTTAAATTATTACATTATTAATTTATGAAACCAGCAGATTTTATCAATTTAATAAGAGGCTGTCATTGAGAAGACACAAAAGTCAAGCTGGCAGTTATCCACTTAGCCCCTAATTCTATAAAAGTTGCCAAAAATTGCACGTGCAAATTTGAGCGTGCACCCAATTCGTGCTCACAATCTAATTGAATAATGAGCCAATTCATGCCAATAATTAGATTTAATTGGTATTTACACATGTAAATTTAGACACAGATAAATTTACTCACAGCCCCAAAAAAAGGGCGGGGGGGGGGGGGGGGGGGGGCGCAGAAATGGGAGGGTAATGGGCATTTTGGTGCGGAGCATAGACATGACTTCCAGTTCCGCACGCAATTGGGGCATTGTGTCTAAATGTAGGCATGGGCATTTGTACCACATTTTTGTTGCTGCAAATGGCAGCATCTAAATTTACGCACAACCCCTACACTTATAACTTTAAGGGAGGCTTATAGAATAGCGCTTCTTCGGTGCTGATTTTCTAGGTACCATATATAGAATTCACCCCTCAGTGGTGACATTCAGCTACTATACAGTTATCCACCTCATCTAGGGGCCCTTTTACAAAACAGTGGTAAGTCCAATGAGGGCTTACCGCTCGCTAAAAGGAAGTACCACCAGGCTACTGCAGCAGCCCAGCAGTAATTCTCACCCCCAGCACACATCATTTCTGGTGCGGTAATCAGTGCTGCCCGGTTACTGCCAGAGTAGTGTAGGAGCCCTTACCGCCAAATCAATGGGTGGAGGTAAGTGCTCCCATCCGAGATGGGGCGTGTGGCAAGTGCTTCACTTGCTGCATGTCCATTTCTTTAAAAAAAACAACAACTGCCTTTTACCTGCTGCAGTAAAAGAGGGCTTTAGTGAGCAAAAAAACCACGTGCCAACGCCAGCACAGGCACCCTTTTGTCACAGCTTCGTAAAAGGACCCTTTAGAGTCTAAATTAAATTACAGTTGCTGGTGTGGCCATTACTTACACATACTTAAATGGGCAACTAAAACTCAACACAGAAAAAAAACACACTGTCTCATCATCTCATCCCAATACAACACATACAAACCCACAAACATTAACATCCCAGAATACACCCTCCCTATATCAGACAACCTGAAAATCCTCAGAGTAACAATCGACCGAAACCTCTCACTAGAGACCCAAGCTAAATCCACCATACAGAAAATGTTTCTCTCAATGTGGAAACTCAAACGTGTGAGACCATTCTTCCCGAGGGAAATAGTTCGCAACCTGATACAGTCAATAGTACTAAGCCACGCAGACTACTGCAATGGAATCTATGCGGGATGCAAGAACAAATTATAAAGAAACTTCAGACCGCCCAAAACATAGCAGCTAGGCTTATATATGGAAAAACGCGTTTTGACAGCGCCAAACCACTCAGAGAAAAACTGCACTGGCTTCCAATTAAGGAATATATCGCTTTCAAAATCTGCATGACAGTTCACAAAATTATCTATGGCGAAGCACCGGGGTACATGACAGACCTCATCGACCTGCCAACCAGAAACACCATAAATCAGCACGATCGTACCTAAACCTCCAATACCCAAACATCAAAGGACTCAAATACAAATCCACTTATGCATCTAGCTTTTCCCTACCTAAGCGCACAACTATGGAACGCACTGCCACAAGTAGTAAAAACTATGCTCGACCACACAAATTTCCGGAAAGTACTAAAGACAGACCTGTTCAGAAAAGCATACCCCACTGACCCAACATAAAAACCTGGATACCTGCGACACAACATAACCAAAGACCGTAATGCACATATCCTAACTCTTCCCCTCCCTCTCTAAGTTCCTCCAATTGTATTTACCATACATGTAACCCATTCTACCACAATTTCACCTTGTATTGTTCAAACCGGAATCGGCTAACGCCATTTATGTTACCTATGTAAGCCAGATTGAGCCTGCAAAAAGGTGGGAAAAATGTGGGCTACAAATGCAACAAATAATAAATAAATAAATAAAATAAATAGTGCCACTGAATATAGGTTTAATTTAAGTGCCAGAGTCAGTGTTTAACTTTAAATGGACTGAATATCAGGCCCAAAGATTTTCAGCTACAATTACTAACATGTACTGTGTTATAGCATGCTAATGCTTCAGATTTGTGCTATTAGTAATTGGCATTAGCTTGTGTTTTAGCAATGTTCAACATTTATTTGATATCTTAAAAGCATTAGTGTTGAAAGAGATACTTGGGAATTGGAAAGGCAGCAACCTTGGGGTCAATATTCAAAGCCAATTTAAGTGGCCTGAAACAGCTCCTGGCTGGTTAAATCGCTTTTTGGGATTATCCGCTGATATTCAGCTTTATTTAACTGGTTAGTTGCTGCTGAATATCACCACAGACCACTAAACCCAAGGCTGACTATTTTGTGGCGGTCTGGGGGTGGCGTCAGCACTTATGTGGTTGTGCAGATATTCAGCAGTTAACTGCCCAAGTTTAGCAGTTAAATAGGCCCACATAAAAGTCAGTCCTATCTTTAAGTGGTGTTGATTATGCCGTTAAGTGCACAATATTGTTCTTAACCACATAGATAGCTGGCTGCATAAATCCAGATATTCAGGCCCCGATATTTAGACCGCAGGAGATAGGTGGGCTGTCTCCCGCAGTCCCTATCTCTCTCCTCTTCAATCTGTTCAAAACTGCCGCACGACTAATATTTCGCCAAAGTCGTTATGCCCATATCAGCCCTCTCCTGAAATCGCTTCACTGGCTCCCTATCCGTTTCCATATACAATTCAAGTTCCTCTTGTTGACCTATAAGTGCATTCACTCTGCAGCCCCTCACTACCTCTCCACCCTCATCTCTCCCTACACTCCTTCCTTAGAACTCCGTTCACTAGGCAAATCTCTCCTAATTGCACCCTTCTCCTCCATCGCTAACTCCAGACTCTGCGCCTTCTATCTCGCCGCACCTTATGCCTGGAATAGGCTTCCTGAGCCTTACGTCTAGCTCCATCCCTGCTGCCTTCAAATCTGGGCTAAAGGCCTACCTGTTTGATGCTGCTTTCAACTCCTGACTTGTAACTTTATCTTATCCTTATGTGCCCTTCTGTCTGTCCTTCCCTTATCCTTATTGGTCCTGTCTGTTTGTCCTTATTTAGATTGTAAGCTCTTTTGAGCAGGACTGTCTTTCTCATGTTCAATTGTAAAGCGCTACGTACGACTGGTAGCGCTATATAAGTGATTTATAGTAGTAGTAGTAGTAGTCCCTGCTACACCCAGATGTGCAATGCCGGTCTGTTTCCAGTGACCAGCATTGAATAGCTGGTTTAACTTTTGAAGGCATGAATAAACATGCCAATAAAGGAGAGCCAGTTGATTGTAGTGTATCTAGATTTTCAGAAAGCATTTGACAAAGTACTCATGAGAGACTCCTGAGAAAATTAAGGAATAATGGGATGGGAGGCAATGTCCTTCTGTGGGGTAAGAACTGGTTGTTTGACAGAAAACAGAGGGTAGGGTTAAATGGCCATTTTTCTCAATGGAGGAAGGTGAATAGTGGAGTGCTGCAGGGATCTGTACTGGGACCGGTGATACTTAACATATTTATAAATGATATGGAAATCGGAATGACAAGTGAGGTGATTAATTTGCAGATGACACAAAACTATTCAAAGTTGTCAAAACGCTTGCAGATTGTGAAAAAATTGCAGGAAGACTTTAGGAAATTGGAAGACTGGGCATTCAAATGGCAGATGAAATTTAATATAGACAAATGCAAACTGATGCAGGTTGGGAAGAATAATCTGAATCATAGTTATCTGATGCTAAAGTCCATTTTAGGAGTCAGCACTCAAGAAAAAGACCTAGGTGTCATTGTAGACAATATACTGAAATCTGCCCAGTGTGCCATGGCGGCCAAAAAAACAAACTGGATGCTAGGAATTATTAGGAGAAAGATGCAAAATAAGACCAAAAATATTATAATATTATCACTGCATGGTGTGACCTCGCCTTGAGTATTGTATTCAATTCTGGTTGATGCATTTCACAAAAGATATAGCGGAATTAGAAAAGGTTTAAAAGAAGAGTGACCAAAATGATAGAGGGGACAGAACTGCTCCCACATGAGGAAAAACTGAAGCGGTTAGGGCTTTTCAGCTTGAAAAAAAGATGGCTAAGGGGATTGAGGTCTACAAAATTCTTAGTGGTGTGGAGTAGGTAGAAGTGAATCAATTTTCACTCATTCAAAAAAATACAAAGACCAGGGGACACTCTATGAAATTACGTGGAAATACTCTTAAAACAAATAGGAGGAAATATTTTTTCACTCAAAGAATAGTTAAGCTCTGGTTCTCGTTGCCGGAGGATATGGTAGCAGCAGTTAGTGTATCTGGGTTTAAAAAATGTTTGGACAAGTTCCTGGAGGAAAAGTCCATAGTCTTGTTATTGAGATGGACATGGAGGAATCCATTGCTTGCCCTGGGATTGGTAGCATGGAATGGTGCTACTAACTGGGTTTTTGCCAGGTACTTGTGACCTGGATTGGCCAATCCTGGAAGCAGGATCGTGGGCTAGATGGACCATTGGTCTGACCCAGTATGGCTATTCTTATGTTCTTATGCTTTGGGTCCTTCTCTCATTTTCTGTGCTTTTTCCATGCTGATGACTCCTCAGCTAAATCAATGCATATAATTAATTCATCTGGAAAAAGTACCAGCAATAGTACTTTTGGCACAAAAGCACTAGTAAAGACAGATTTTTACATTCCCAGAGAATCCCTAATTAGCTGGAAAATAAACTCTTAAATAAGGAGCCCTGTGCATCCCTTTTCCATACTGAGTATTAGTTCATCTGTAGCAAAGGAGGGGGATGGAAGTAAAGCCTCTATGAGGCATCAATACCACCTAGTGCATCACTAAGTACTTCTTGAAGCCCTCCCATTCACCAATTAGTCAAATTCAATCTTGTTAAGCTTATGAGGTCTCACTGGATCAGAGCTCAATGTGCTTTGGATTCATACATGTAGACACTAATTAATAAATGTGACAACTTGAATTTTGTTGTCATCATCCAGCGCTATAGGCCCAAATGTATAATTCTCCATAGAAAACCCAGAATTAAGAGGAAATTATTGTTGAATATTTCTTGCCTTGTGATATGAATAGTTATTTAGCAGAAATGGCTTGAATCAGAAGATTTTAAAGCAATAAGAGTTATAATTACAGATGAAGAAACAGTTTCCAATTACATCAAATACCTTCAAAACCAAGAAGAGGCTGCTAGACAAACCAGGATATACCATGTATCAGCCATTTGTGTTTTTACTCAGATAAACATGCACCATTTACATAGTTTGACATGACTTTCTGTATTCACACAGTTCATATATTTTTCACCCTTAGATGCAAAAATTTGCAAAATGCTATTTGCAGTGGTCGATCATGTGCACCATCCTTAGATAATGTCTGTGTACCTGTTTTAGGGGCTCTTTCACTAAGCCGGGTAGGCGCCTACGTGAGTCCAGCGTGCATCAATTTTGAGTTACTGCCCAACTACTGCATGGCCCTTACAGTAATTTCATTTTGATGTGCGCCAGAAAATATTTTTATTTTCTGGTGTGTGGGCGGTAATTGGGCAGTAATTGGCATTTTTACGCACGTAGACCATTTCCACCCGGTTACCACGTGAGACCTTACCACTAGGCTTGATGCTGGCAGTTAAGGTCTCAGACCCAAAATGGACTCGCGGCAATTTTCATTTTTGCCACATGTCCATTTTCGGCAAAAATTTTAAAAAGGTATTTTTTACAGATGCACTGAAAAAGGATTCTGCACACAGCCTAAAACACACTCTATACTACTGCAGGCCATTTTTCCAGCGTGCCTTTGTAAAAGGGCCCCTTAATTAAGTACCAGGGTGTAGTGCATGCAAATGCTGATAGTCCAGGCCTTCACCCTTGGGACAATGCTGGGTAGGGAAAAGGCCCTACTTTTGGTGGATGTAGAGGTCCCTTAGGCACTCTGCTGTCCTCACAGTCATCATATAAATGCAGGGGTAAATATTCATGACAAAAATTGAAAGAGCAACAGAAACTCTAAATACTAATAAATATTTGCTCCCAAATTGAGAGGAGTGCTATCTGAGAATTTCTTTTCAATAAATGACATGAGCCTCAACTGTCCTGGGGCAACTCGTTGACTTTTACAATATACAACCCCACCAGGCTCATTCGCGTCAACTCTATGGTAGACTAAAAAAAAAAAAAAAACGCAGTGGAAAACAACTCCTTTAATCTGGAGAAAAAGCCACTACAGATAAAAACAGGTACTTATACTGAACTCAAATTGGAACACTAACCAGCTTATAATCGAAAGAGAAAAATGCCTATATTGCGACCCAAATCGGGAGATGGGCGTCTTTCTCCCGTGGGCGCCCAAATCGGTATAATCGAAAGCCGATTTTGGGCGTTTCCAACTGCAATCCGTCGCGGAAATGGGTAAAGTTGATGGGGGCGTGTTGGAGGCGTGGTGAAGGCGGAACTGGGGCGTGGTTATTGGCCGAGGAGAGATGGGCGTCTTTAGCTGATAATCCGAAAAAAAAGGCAGTTTTTACCGCGATTTTGGGTCACTTTTTTGGATCCTTTTTTTCACGAACAGGTCCAAAAAAGTGCCCCAACTGACCAGATGACCACTGGAGGGAATCGGGGATCACCTCCCCGGACTCCCCCAGTGGTCACTAACCCCCTCCCACCAAAAAAACCCACTTTAAAAACTTTTTTCCAGCCTCTATGCCAGACTCAAATGTTGTACCCACCTCTATGACTGCAGAATGTGTTCTATCCTGTGACAGCCTTTCCCTGGTTCTGATGTGGCTCTCGGGTGACTGTGACACTTTTTCTGTTATGCACACTGCAGAGTCACATCAGCAATGCATTGTGGTAGGTGTAGGGTATTGGGCTCCGTGATTCCACTAGCTTGTGGCAAATGCTCACGATGTTGGTAGTTGGTAGGCTCTACTCCCATGGTGCTTTTCCCCCTGCTTACTGGGTCAGAGTGTGCCCTGTTTTGTTTCCGGTAGTCCATGAGGTAGTGGCCATTTTTGTAAGCCAGTTTTAGATCCCTTTCACGTGTTAGCCACGTTACAGAACTTAGTTCTTCCCTTGAATGTGGCTGAAAGAGGGCATTGTACACCATTCTGCCAGCTCTGACCTACTGCTCATCTCAGTACCAGGGAGACTCGTTGCCAGTGGGGCACAACCTCTGATCTGCAGTTAACTGTGAGTAAGCGTGCTTATTCCAAGTAAAGGACGTTTTCAGAGAGATTAGTCTTCAGGTGTCAACTGGTGTGCAATGTTATATAGCAGCACCAGTCCTAGAGGCCTGCGTGTATGCAGGTCCCTGGAGCACTTTTAGTAGGTACCGCTGTGCACTTCAGCCATGCAGACCCAGGCCCATCCCCCCTACCTGTAACACTTATGCTGGTAAATGGGAGGTCTGCAAAACCCACTGTACCCACATGTAGGTGCCCCTTCACCCCTAAGAGCTATGGTAGTGTTGTACATTTGTGGGTAGTGGGTTTTGGGGGAGGGGGTTGGGTGCTCAGCACCCGTGGTAAGGGAGCTATGCATGTGGGAGTGTTGTCTGAAGTCCACCGCACTGACCTCTAGGGTGCCCAGTTGGTGTCCTGGCATGTCAGGGGGGGCGAGTGTACTACAAATCGTGGCCCCTCCCACGACCAAATGGCTCGGATTAGGATGTTTTTGAGCTGGGCGTTTTTAGTTTCCATTATTGCTAAGAAAAACAAACGCCCAGCTGAAAAACGTCCATTTTTTCGAAAATACGGTCTGTCCTGCCTCTTCACATACCCGTTTTCGGACATAGACGCCCATGGAGATAGGCGTTCGCGTTTGATTATGCCCCTCTAATTCTACTCAATTTTAAATTTTAAACTATGAATGGATTCTAGGGCTAGAGCTCTGCCAAAAAAAAAATCAAGTGTCACTTATCTGAAAAGCCTTGTAGCCAAAAATTTGTTCTTCTAATGTATAAGTCCAAAGGAGAGTAATAGATCATGATGGCATGCTCAAAACCTGAAATATTCAGCCAGGATGGTCACCATTTTTTAAAATGCCAGTTGCCACTGCTGCAATAAATCTGAATAGTTAGTCCTGATATCTAGATAGTGACCAGTGCTGAATATCCAGATACAGCAGTCAACGCCAGTGCTATCCAGATAGTAGCAATATTGAGTCCTGTATCTGAATAGCTAACTGGATAGTTAGGACAGATAGAACCAGAGTGGTCTACAACAATTTTCAACAGCATTGTCTGGATAGTGTTGCTGAAAATCAACCTCAGTTAACAGCACTTATCCAGGTACCGGGTGCTGTTACCCAGAAAAGTGCATTTAAATAGTGTGCTGGCAGTCCAGCCAGAGTTGGCCTCAAAAAATAAATATTTATTGAGCAAATTCTTTAAAGGAGATTATACTACTACTGACTCTGCTACTTGTATTCTGAAATAGACCTCTTTATTTATTGTAATTTATTAACCGCCTTTATCAAAAGATTCACCCATGGCAGTGTACAGCAGGTACAGTTTAATATAAACTTATGATTTTGTTAACAGCATAACAAAACTAAAATAACCAAATGTAAGTATAAATAAAAGCAATGAGGTAAACTTTGGAGATGACAAATTGAACCTCTTGATACAAGCTGGTTTGCTATTTTGGATCTGGGGAAAACACTTCTTCCTGTTATTAATGATTTGACCTTCCAAAACAATCACCAAGAGCCTTCAGGACCAGAACATGTCCTTTAATTGATAGAAATAGAGGGGCGTAGCCACGGGCGGGCCTGGACGGGCCCAGCCACTTTCCCTCAAGGTCCGCCCAGCCAACATCCTCGTACCAAGGACGGGGCAGTCCGCCCTGGGTGTCAGCAGGTGGGAGGGGGTGCTCCACTGGCGCTGCAGTCCCCACCTGCCTACCAGCTCCGTCGACGGACAGATGACCCTCTTCTCCTGCCACCCGGCACCCAGCCTTAAAAAAAAAAAAACTATGAAGTGCCTCACGTCTGATCTGCTCTGCGCTGCTGTAAAGGAAGCAAATTGCCTCGTCGTGTTGGCCTTTCCTTCACTGCGTCCCACCCTCTGATGTGACTTCCTATTTCTGCGAAGGCGGGACACAGTGAAGGAAAGGCCGACACGACGAGGCGATTTGCTTGCTTTACAGCAGAGCAGATGCGAGGCGCTTCACTGATTTTTTTTTTAAGGCTGAGTGCCGGGTGGCAGGAGAAGACCGTCGTCTGTCCGTCGATGGAGCTGGTAGGCAGGTGGAGACTGGGTCGGGGAGGGGGGCTCAGATGGAGAAGGGGACTGGGTCTGGGTGGGGTGGGCTCAGATGGGAGAAGGGGCCTGGAGTTGGAACTGAGGTCTGAGAAGGAGGCAGAAGGGAGAATGGGGCCAGGCCTGGGGCAGGTGGGAGAATGGGTCTGGGGCTGAAAAGGGGGGCCCTAATGCAAGGCATGTGGATGAAGGGAATCGGGGGCTGAAAAGGAGGGTAGATGGGATAAGGGGGCTAGTACTGGAACTGGGGGCGGAAAAGGGGCAGGGGCTGAAACTGTGCGGACTGGGGGCTGAAAAGGGGACAGGGAGAAGTGGCTGGGGCTGAAGCTCGGGACTGGTGGGAGAAAAGTGCTGGGATTGAAACTGGGGACTGGGGGCTGAAAAGGGGACAGGGAGAAGTGGCAGGGGCTGAAGCTCGGGACTGGTGGGAGAAAAGGGCTGGGGCTAAAACTGGGGACTGGTGGGATAGTTGGGGCTGAAACTGGGGGCTGAAAAGGGGGGGGAGGTGGGAGATGTGGGCTGGGGCTGGAACTAGGGGCAGGTGGGATAATGGGGCTGGAACTGGGAGCCAAAAAGAAGGGGCAGCGAGAGGGAGGGCAGACCCTGGATGAATGGGAGAGGGAGGGCAAATGGTGGATTGAAGGGGCAGAGAGAAAGGGCAGACTGGATGGAAGGGACGGCAGAGAGGGCAGACACTGGATGGCAGAGAGAGAGCGAAGACAGATGCTGGATGGAAGGAAGACGGTGAAAAGAAGATGAGGAAAACAGAAACCAGAAACAACAAACTGTAAATAAAATATATATTTTTATTTTTTTGCTTTAGGATAAAGTAGTATTGTAGATATGTTAATACATGTTTATATATAGAACATGTAAATAAGGTAATCTTTTTATTGGACTAATTTTAATACATTTTGACTAACTTTCGGAGAACAAAACCCCCTTCCTCAGGTCAGGATAGCATACTGTAACAGCACTATACTGTATTGACCTGAGGAAGGAGGTTTTGGCCTCTGAAAGCTAAATGTATTAGTCCAATAAAATGGTATTATTTTATTTTCTATATTTATTTATTTTCAAATTTACATCTGCTGTCTTTATATTTTGCACAGTACTAGGGGACTTTTTCTGTTTCTGTGGTGTTGCATTGTATGCAGAGTCTGGCATTTTGGGGGTTCAGTTTAATTTTTGTCTAAATAGAAAGTTTATGATTACTTATTCTATAGTGGATTAGGGTGTATCTGTGTTTCTGAAAAAGACATGGCTTTCAATTGGCACTGACTGTGCAGGATCGACGATCTGTACTATTGTCTGGTTTTGTTTTACAATAGGTGAATTGATGTTCTAGTGCTCACTGTAGTGTTTAAGATGCTTTCCTTTTCCTTATGTGACTTGTAGAAATGACTGCTTATGGTATGCTAGAATTGCTCTATAGGTCCTGAGTGTTTTGTATTCTCGGTATGCCTAGTACTGGATTTTGGAGGGGGGTGTTAAAAATGACCAGCCCCGGGTGTCAACTACCCTAGGTATGCCACTGCTTTGATCGCTGTAGCTGCCTTTTCTCCCACGGCTGATGCCAAACTATGGGGGAAGGGGAAGGGCAGGATTGATGCCGGGCTACAGTTCCAGGCTGGAGATTTTGGGACAGTCCTGCATTTCTGACCACCCCATTGTTATGGGACTTGCAGCACTGATTTCCATGGGTAGAATCAGGCACTGCAAATCCCACACTGATTTGGGTTATAAAGTTTAAATCAGGACTGCACAAAATCTCAAGCCTGGAACTGGTTAATTTTTTGTGTTTTATTCTGCAATTTGTAAGGGGTGGTCTGTGTTCTTGGCATCTCTGCGATTTCTAATTTTTTGTCTTTTATTCTGCAGTTGGTAAGGGGTGGTCTGTGTTCTGCATGTGATCGATGTAAAAGATTCTGTGTGCATGTAGTTCGTGTGGGGGATCTATATTATTCTGACTTCTCTGGCTTTTTAAATGGGAATGTCAGTTTCAGAATTTACCTATTTTTTTAATTTATGATTTTATAATTTTATATCCATATTATAAATGTAATAGATACAAGAAATAAACATTTTAGAAAGTAACTATCTATACAAAGATTAATCTAATTATTTCAACATTGACCACAATTTGAACCACAATTTGAGGCAAGATACTAGGAATTAAATTAACAAGAAAAATTAAATAAATATGATCTAATCATATTACAGAGAGGAAGGAAAAAACACTGTATGTTCGTTAGTTGATGTTAACAGCATATTATAATGTGGGGTTTCAGGTCTGAGCACCATTCTTAATGCTCTTCCTTAGCTTTTACATAATTTTGCATTTTCTTCAGGTCAAGAAATACATAGTTTATTCCTTCAACATACACAAAACATCTACAAGGATATTTTAATACAAATGTCCCACCTAAAGCGAGAGTTCTTGGTTTCAACACCATGAATTCTCGTCTTCTCGTTTGTGTCTCTTTATTCAAATCAGGAAATATTTGAATCTTGGCTCCAAAAAATTATGCATTCATATGTCTAAAATATAAACGAAAGACATTATTTCTATCAAACTCAAGTGCAAATGTCACTAGGAGAGTCAAACTCTGAGTTATTACTTCTAAAGAACTTTCGAGAAACTCGGTTAAATTTAATTCAGATTGAGGTTGAGATATCAAGGGCTGAGCTCTAATTCCAGATATATATTGAGCTCCAGTAATGGGTGGAAAACCCTCCACTGGAATTCCTAAAATTTCTCCAAAATATTTTTTAAGCATATCAGCTGCAGGAATCAAAGGTGATTTGGGAAAATTAAGAAATCTTAGGTTATTTCTCCTCCCTTGATTATCAAGATATGCCAGCTTCGTAGTAACGTGGAGGGGCATAATCGAACAAAAACGTCTATCTCCATGGGCGTTTATCTCCGAGAATGGGTCCGTGAAGGGGCGGACCGAACCGAACCGTATTTTCGAAAAAAATAGACGTCCATGTTTTATTCGACAATTTGTGAGCTGGGCGTTTTTGTTTTTCAGTGATAATGGAAAATGAAAGCGCCCAGCTCAAAAACGAATAAATCCAAGGCATTTGTTCGTGGGAGGAGCCAGGAGTCGTAGTGCACTGGTCCCCCTCACATGCCAGGACACCAACCGGGCATCCTAGGGGGCACTTTTACAAAAACAAAAAAAAAGGTAAAAGAGCTCCCAGGTGCATAGCACCCTTCCCTTGTGTGTTGAGCCCCCCCAAATCCCCCTCAAAACCCACTGCCCACAAGTCTACACCATTACTATAGCCCTAAGGGGTGAAGGGGGGCACCTACATGTGGGTACAGTGGGTTTGGGGGGGTTGGACGACTAAGCATTAAGCAGCACAATTGTAACAGGTAGGGGGGGGGATGCCTGAAGTCCACTGCACCCCCTAACAACTGCTCCAGGGACCTGCATACTGCTGCCAGGGAGGTGGGTATGACATTTGAGGGTGAAAATAAAAAGTTGTGAAACATTATTTTTTGTGGTGGGAGGGGGTTAGTGACCACTGGGGGAGTCAGGGAAGGTCATCCCCGATTCCCTCTGGTGGTAATCTGGTCATTTAGGGCACTTTTTGGGGCCTTATTCATGAAAAAACAGGGTCCAGGAAAAGTGCCCTAAATTCTAGCTACAAACGCATACTTTTTTTCCATTATCGGCGAAAGGCGCCCATCTCTGTTCGGGTGATAACCATGCCCCAGTCCCGCCTTCACCACGCCTCCGACACGCCCCCATCAACTTTGTACGCTTCCGCGATGGAGTGCAGTTGAAAACATCCAAGTTCGGCTTTCGATTATACCGCGTTATTTGTTTTTGTGAGATAAATGTCCATCTCCCGATTTAGGTCGGAACTTGGGCGTTTTTCTCATTTGATTATAAGCAGGATAGTAACATAGTAGATGACGGTAGAAAAAGACCTGCCCGGTCCATCTAGTCTGCCTAAGAAGATAAATTCATATGTGCTACTTTTTTATTTGTACTAGCTAGAGTATCTCTGTCTTTTACCATAGTTCCTGTTAAGTTTTGTAACTTTTTAATCTCTCCTCCCAGTGATTCAGTTTTTTCTTCATTTTCTTGTATTTTCCCACATAGCAAGATAAGGCCTCCAAAACTGAGCACAATACTCCAGGTTACATCAGTGAGTGCCAGGCAGATGACATTTCTAGATGTAATAAATGACTGCTTCTTGGAGCAACTGGTCCAGAAACCAATGAGAGGGGAAGCCATTTTGGATCTGGTCCTTGGTGGTGTGCAGGGCATAGTGTGAGAGGTTATGGTGTTGGGTCCCTTGGGAAACAGTGATCATAACATGTTCAAGTTTGAGCTACTATCTGGGATGAACCCACAAAGGAAATCTCCTGTAGCTGCATTTAATTTTCAAAAGGGCAACTATAATAAAATGAGGAAAATGGTTAATAAGAAGCTAAAAGGATCGTCTGCTAAGGTTAGGACACTAAATCAGGCATGGACGTTATTCAAACATACCACCTTGTAAGCCCAGACCAGATGCATTTCACGTAGTTGCAAAGGTAGAAAGAAGAGAAAATGGCAGCCACCTTAGATAAAAGGTGAAGTAAAAGAGGCCATTACAGCCAAAAGATTATCCTTCAAAGAACGGAAAAAGAACCCAAATGACAAAAATAAGAAGCAACATAAGCACTGGCAAGTCAGATGCAAAGCATTAATAAAGAAGGCTAGAAGAGAATATGAAGAGAAACTTGCCGCAGAGGCTAAAACTCACAGTAACAACTTTTTCAGGTACATCAGAAGCAGAAAGCCTGCGAGGGAATCCATGGGACCATGAGATCATGAAAGATCAATAGGAAGGTTCAGGGAGGATAAGGCCATAATGGAGAAATTGATTGAATTCCTTGCTTCGGTCTTTACGGAAGAAGATGTAAGAGATCTGCCTGTACCGGAAACGGTTTTCAAGGGTGACGATGTGGAGGAACTGAAAGAAATCTCGGTGATCCTGAACGATGCACTGAGCCATCTGGTTTTGATTTCTTTTGGAAGCAGAAGAAAGCCTGTGCAACTTGTAAGTGCCGGTACTGAGAAAGAAACTTGTGTGAGTCCAGGCAAATCCGAAAGTGAAAGCAAACATTGGCGCCTGTTTTCTGTGCTTAAATAAAAGCCTTCCAAGTAAAAGAAAAAATTGAAAAGCTTATATTTAAGGGCACAGCAGAGCGGCACCGATTCATGCTGTGTGGTTGGGTTTGTCTTGTGTATGAGCATAAGAGCTGCGCTTACTGCAAAACTCTTCTGCGCTTGCGCCAAACACATTCCTCTTCCTTGCTTTCACTGTAACGGTGTGCATATAGTGTGAATATCATTTCCTTCAAGCTTTGGAGAATGTTTTTTCTGCGCTGTTTTGGTGAAATGGGATGTGCGTTGTTGGCTCTACCGCAGGAGTTCTGAGAATCAGCCTGCATGTATGCTTCATAAAATAATCGATAACATAACCAATCCAAAACAGGAAATATGGCTATGCAAGGTACACCTCACATGCAAATTCCCTGAGTGCCGATCTGGCTGGTAGGTTCAAGCACCGTAAATATCCCATGTCTCTCAACATGTCAGCTTGGAATGAGCCCTGGAAATTTTCGTTTTCAATTTGTTTTTCCGTGTATACAATACTGTGTGCGTGGTGGGGGGAGGGGGGTGTTTATATAAAAATTGAGCTCAGTTGCCTATGTAGTTTGCAATTAAAGGAAAGTGCATATTACAAGCAGTGACTTTCACCCATTATGGGGAATAGGTGGCTCAGGGGAATTAGCTCTACTTCAGCAGTTCAACTATAGCTGAGGTCACTAGGGACGTTAAGAAGCTGGCCTGTGTGAAACGAGCTGATGGTCTCTGGCTCTGGGGGACATAGCAGAAAATGTTCACATCATGCTCTCTGTCATATTCCTGGAGAGCTGTGAATTCTGCTGTACACCTTCTCTCTGATTTGTGACAAGGACACAAGGAGGAGAACTGGACCACTTGTCAATTTCAGATTCTACTGGAAGGCCATCAGTTTCTCAAATGTTGAAGTCACTCCTCTGCAGTTTCTCTGCACCCCCTTTAGGATTGTTATAATAGAGTGGGGTCTGATTAGTTCATGAGGGTGTTATCATTCTGAAAATAGTATGGATACGTTTACTAAAATTCACTATACTGCTTGGCTTCTGCAGGTCACAGCAGTGCATATATAATATAATATAAAGACATAAAATAAAGAAAGAACTCTGTTTAAGATCGGAAAGACCTAAACAATTATCCAAAACTAAATGCAATAAATAAACATAATCCCATACTGACATCCTTGCAGATAACTAGGTAACTTTCAATCAACTAATCTAAACCCCTGGATTCTATACAATCTTGAGATATGCATGCAAGTTAATTGGTTAATGAGCCATTAACAAGCAATAATTGGACACTTTCAATCAATTATTGATGTTAATTGGCATCAATTAGGAGTCGCACTTGCATCTACCTGCACGCTATTCGGTAACACTGGGCACCCAAGTCCCATAGCACACAACTCAAAAGCATGGCTGGTTTTAAACATGGTGGGGAACAGGGCAGAAATTAAGGAGGTTGCCCCTGATCCCTGATCCCCACCCCCCTGATCTCCCCACCTGCATTGTTGCTACGTAGTCCAGGCATCTCTTCCCCTTCTACCCACCACAGTCCGTCTCCCTCCCTTCCCTTCACATTGTGGTCATCTTTAATATATATTTTTTCTCTTCTCAGAGGGACCCCAGTATGGGAGCCTTCCTCACAAGTTGCCTCTGGCCGTCCTGAAGCTTTCCCTCTGTGCGGCGATCCGCAAAGTTGGAAACAGGAATTACGTTAGAGGGAGGCGGATCGCGGCAGAGAGGAAAAGCTTTGGAGCAGCCGTAGGCAGCTTGTGAGAATGGCTGCCATGCCGGGGCCCCTCTGAGAAGGGAAATAAATGTTTAAAGAAGATTGGAAAGGGATGAGGAGATGGACCGTGGTAGGGAAAAGGGGAAGAGATGCCTTGGACCACGGGGTCCCCTGGAGCAGCTGGGCCCAGGACAGCTGCCCTGTTTGCTTCCCCACTGACACCGGCCCTGCCCAAAAGGGGGCACAGTCATGGGAGGGGCATGAGAGGCTCAAGGGTATTCCAAAGATTTGGGCAAAGTGTTACAGAATACTGGGGATGAGTGTCTAACATGTGCACCAGGATTTACACCTGGCTTCAGCAGGCCTAAATGTTCATGCCCAAAGTTGGGTGCAGGAATCGGTACTACACAGTATTCTAGCTCAGCTGGGAGTATCCTTTATAGAATAGCGCTGAACGCTGATTTTTTTCTGGCATTGATTTTTGAGCAAATGACAAAACAGCAGATCATAGCATATAAAATACCAAAAGCTGTCCAAATTTATTCACCACACATTAAAAAAAGGGCCAGATTCTATATATGGCACTTAATAAATCAACACAGAAATAATTTCTGTCTAAGCATATTCTATAAGCGGCACCTAGACTTAGGTGCGGTATATAGACTATATATACTCAATATTTTAGCTCCTAAATCTATGCGCATCTATTTATACCAATGAAAACCTGGTGTAAATCATAGTGCATAGATTTAGGTGCACTAGGCTATATTCAGTAACTACACCCATAAATTTCAGAAAGCCCACTAAGTGCCCATTTTCCCACCCATAAATACGCCCCTTTTGAACTGCGTGCTTTAGAATTTAGGCACATTTCATTATAACATATGCTTAGTGAGTTGTGTGTGTAAATTATCAATATTGCCAATTAGTGCTTGTTAAGTGCTGTTAAATACACTGATTGGCTTGTTGAGCCAATTAAGTTATGCGCATAGTTACAGAATGTGCCTGGATTTCCACGCACAAATCTAGGCATGCTATATAGAATCTCCAGGTAAATGTGTGGTGAATACATTTGGACAGATTTTGGTATTTTATATTCTACTAGTAAAAAAGGCCCGTTTCTGACACAAATGAAACGGGCGCTAGCAAGGTTTTCCTCGGAGTGTGTATGTTTGAGAGAATGACTGTGAGAGAGAGAGAGAGAGAGAGTGAATGTGCGAGTGTGTGTGTGTGACAGAGAGAGAGTGAGACTGGGTGCGAGTGTGTCTGTGAGAGAGAGTGTGTGTGTGTGAGCATGAGAGTGTGTGCCAGGGCCCCCCTCCCTCCCAGTTCCAGGGTCCCCTCTCCCTCCCGCCCTCTGAGTTCCAGGGTCGTCCCCCCTCCCTCCCTCACTCCGAGTTCCAGGGTTGTTGTCCCCCCCTCCCTCCCTCCCTCCCTCCGAGTTCCAGGGTTGTTGTCCCCCTCCCTCCGAGTTCCAGGGTCATCCCCCCCGCCTCCCTCCGAGTTCAGGGTCCCCTCCCTCCCCTGCATTATGCTCTCTCCCCTGCATTCATCCATATGCAGGCAATGTCCTCTGTGCCCTGCCCCCTCCATCCATCCAGGTGCAGCCTCTCTCCCCTGCCCCTCCACCTCTCTCCGAGTTCCAGGCCCCCCTCCCTCCCCCCTCCGAGTTCTAGTTCCCCCTCCCTCCCATTTCCAGGGTCCCCCCTCCCTCTGTCCCTCCCTCCCAGTTCCAGGGTCCCATGGAACTGGGAGGGAGGGGGACGGAGAACGTTGGAGGAGTGACGTCAGCAGGTGGTTACGATCCCAGTGAGACACATTGGAATGTTGGAGGAGCAAATTATTATATTAGATGATCTGATGTTTTGTATTTTATTCTGGATCTCGTGGGTCATCTGCCCGTTTTGTTTCTTGGGATCAATTTTGAGCGCCATTTATTGACTTTCTCCAAATGCCTGGGTAAAGAAATGTGGGCCTGATATTCCAAAGCCCTTTGAATAGCCAGGAGATACTCTTAGCCATTTAGATGGCTTGCCCAGGGCTATCAGAGGATATTCAACAGCACTTAACTGGTTAGTGTGGCTTAACATCCCTGCTAACCAGCCATCTCATAATCGGCTAGGTTAGTGGTGGGCTGGAGGGGGGGGGGGGCATGGGCAGAGAATGAATTTAGCTGGTTAGCAGGAGTTTTCAGCTTGTTAACTGGCTAAGTGAGAACATTACATTAGGACAGCAAAAAAAAAAAAGCCTTTTACACACTGTGGTAAAGGGTGCCCTGTGGTAGCATCGGCACATGGATTTGTCATGCACCGAGGCCCCCTTTTACCGCGGTGTGTAAAAGGCTTTTTTTTTTAAGTAAATGGCCATGCGGTAAGTGAACCACTTGCTGTGCGGCCATTGCCCAGGGAGCCCTTACCACTACCTATTTAGGAGGTGGTAGGGGCCTTTGCGCTAACCCAGCAGTAACCAGGCACCACGCAGAACTACCTGATTACCACCAGGTAAGCCCCCGGTGCTAAAGAATAAAAAATATTTTTTTTAAGTGCCGGAAATAGCATGCGCTTGGGGAAGGAACTACCACTGGACTCCTGCGGTAGCCCAGTGGTAGTGCCAAAATGATGCATGGCAAAGAGGCGGCATGGGTACGGCCGCTTTGTAAAAGGGGCCCTTTATGCAGTAAAGTTAACCAGGCGCTGGTCTAAATATTGGCTGGCTCCCAGTTAACTTCTGGGTGACTGCTGAGACCTGGATTTTCAGTGCCAGGAGCTGCGCATGCCCCAGCACTAAATATCCAGGTCAGTTTAGCCCAAAGTTTTGAGCAGCTCATACTCCGCTTACCACTCTGGGCTGGGCTGAATATTAGGCAGTGTGTGTTTAATCTTTTTCAAGGAAGGTTCTTTTCTTTTTGAGGCAGAATGTCTATTCCAGAAGCTAGGTACTAACCACAAAATGTACTTTCATATGTAATTCCCCAATGTGCTTTGGCCCAGTCAAACTTGGTGAGTGTGAGGTAAATATTTTGTGGTTTGTGTGGTTCATCTTCAAATTTTAGTGGATTGCAGAGGAACACCTTAGATAATTTTGATAAAACTTACTGACCAGTAAAGATTCTGAAGCAACATAGAACATTACCACTCTCCATGTGCTTTTTTGAGAAAGTGCATAGTAGATACTGAGGCCATTTTTAAAGCAACTTGCCTGGGTAAATTGACCTATCTGTGAGTCCTCCTCTGCCCAATGAAAATAGAAAGGCACTTTTAGCAGGATTAAAAAGTCATTCCCTCGTGTCTATTTATGTGAGGAGAGTGAAGCTGCTCCCATATATTTGATTTTCAGAGGCACACAAGCTGATTTGTTGCACTACCGCCCATGTAGAGGAGTGGCCTAGTGGTTAGAGCACCTGTCTTTCAATCCAGAGGTAGCCAGTTCAAATCCCACTGCTACTCCTTGTGATTTTGGGCAAGTGATTGCCTCAGGTACAAACTTAGATTGTGAGTCCTCCTGGGATAGAGAAATATCCAGTGTACCTAAATGTAATTCACCTTGAACTACTACTGAAAAAGGTGTGAGCAAAATCTAAAAATAAATAAATATGTAAATAGCAGATGTAAAGTACATGGCAATAGAATGTGTATTGTGGAGATTCTAATTTTCAAAGGGAAACAGTTTCCATGGTGTTTCTTTGAAAACTGATTGCAGTGTATGTGAGTTACAAGTGCAGATGTGCATTGCAAACAATGTAAAAAATTCAAAATTACCTTCAGATTCTATATAGTGCGCCTAGAGATCTGTACCAAAATCCAAGCAGATTCTATAACAATGCACGTAATTTAAGTAGCTTAACATGCTAATTAGTGTTGAAAACAGCACTTAACAAGCAATAGAGCACTAATTGGCAATAATTAGAATTTACACACGCAACTCGCTAAGTGTATTCTGTAATGCAGTGCACCTAACTTCTAATGTGCACAGGCAAAAAGTGGCACAATTAAGGGCAGGGAAATGGGAATTTCATGGGTGTTCTGAAGTTTACACACGTAATTATAGAATATGGCTAAGTGTGCGTAAATCTATGTGCCAGGATTTATGGCACATTTTCATTGGTGTAAATGGAGGCGTGTAGTTTTAGGCGCTGAGATATCAACTAATCATATTCTATATAACATGACTAAATCTAGGGGATGGGGCAACTTCCCTATGAGGAAAGGCTAAAGCGGCTAGGGCTCTTCAGCTTGGAGAAAAGGCGGCTGAGGGGAGATATGATAGAGGTCTATAAAATAATGAGTGGAGTTGAACGGGTAGATGTGAAGCGTCTGTTCACGTTTTCCAAAAATACTAGGACTAGGGGGCATGCAATGAAGCTACAATGTAGTAAATTTAAAACGAATCGGAGAAAATGTTTGTTCACTCAACGTGTAATTAAACTCTGAAATTCGTTGCCAGAGAATGTGGTAAAGGCGGTTAGCTTAGCAGAGTTTTAAAAAGGTTTGGACCGCTTCCTAAAGGAAAAGTCCATCGACCATTATTAAATAGACGGGGAAAATCCACTATTTCTGGGATAAGCAGTATAAAATGTTTTGTACTTTTTTGGGATCTTGCCAGATATTTGTGATCTGGATTGACCACTGTTGGAAACAGGATGCTGGGCTTGATGGACCTTTGGTCTTTCCCAGTATGACAATACTTATGTACTTATGTAGGCACCGCTTATAGAATATGCTTAGTTGGCATTGATTTTCTTGCCAACTTTTTAGGTGCCATATATAGAATCTCCCCCATAACATGCTAGTTTCTTTTTTTTTTTTTTTTAATTAAATGTAGTCTGTTTTAATGTACGGTAGTACTAATCAAAACAAGGATGGGCACCTCTGCCTATCTGTAGCTAGGACCATGATGCTGACGGGGGCAATTTCTCCAAGTGGGTTAATTTTGTGCATACTATGACAGTAATGAACCTCACGCCTAAGCCAGGGCATGTGGCCTATGATCTCAGTCTCTCAAATTGGTAGTATTTGCATTGTGTCAAAGAGAGTTTCTTCCTAAGGTGCAACATGTATAGGCAACTTATCGAGGTGCACTTGGATATACTTTTTGCTCCAGCCTGTGGCACCCAAAATGATAGGAAATATTCCTATATTTTTCTGCCTCATTTTCTTACTCTCTGATTGCATTTCTTGGTATTTGAAGTGGGCCACCTTATAATTGTTTCTGATGTTACACTGTTTTTCGATTCCATGCCCATGTGCCTATGGACAATAAACTCACAAATAAGTCCAGATTTAAATTTAGAGCTTGCAGCTCAGTCCTGCATTTCTTTTGCAATCCTTGGAGCTATTTTCTGCGCTGATTTCTTTGGTAGCTAAACCACCTCCATCCCAGTACAGTTCCTTGGCAGGCTGATGTGTATTTGTGAAGCAGTTCTAAATATACCACATTGTTTTACATGCATGTGCTGAAGCCTTTAAATTGGGTTTGGGACCCAGAATGATTTAGTAAGCACCTGTAATATGTGAAATTATCATTTTAATTACAACCATCTTGCATATATAGTCATTAGTGAATACTAATACAAATATTTTGCTACCATTCTCATTCATAATGCATAAATCATCGCTTAGTTTCTTCTCAGCTGTTGCCATTTTATTTTCATACAAAAACAATCTTTTTGTTCTTAGGTTGTGAATGTATTTGTGTTCTTCCCTATCTTCACTAATCCCTCATTAAGCTACAGCAGTCACTTTCTACTCTCTCTGCCACACACACAAGAAAGGGGACAGAATTATCATGCAGACGTGGCATGCCACATTAAAACACACACACACACACATTGGCAAACACTTTTGTTTCCGTCCTTCAATTAGCTTCCCTTCTTTGAATTTAATTCCATTTGTTGTTCAACTACCAGCTTGATGTATAGACTCAGGGATCTGAGACTGCTGCCAAGAATGTGGGGTAAAAAAATTCAAAGCCTCTTCAGATAGCTGCCAAGGCAAGCTGAAATGAATTTGCTTCACCTTTGACAAGAACACTTGAGCAGCGCCGGAATCCTCTGAGGATTCAGCAGGGCTAATTATCCAATTATTATTTCCAGGACAAAAGCAGTGTTTTACAATTAGAGAAGTGTAATGCAATCTGAGGAATTTGGAAACGCAGATGATTTCGGGAACTTCTGAGCTAAACAAAATCTACTCAAATGTTTTGCCAAACTGTTCTCAACAGAGCAATCAACTCGCTCTGATTTCTGTTTTATTTTATTTTTTTTTTTTCTGGGTAGGCAGGTCAAGTGCTGGTTTTATCCTTTGCATATGTCCATGCATGGGTGGGGGAGGGGGGAGAGAGAGAGAGAGAGCGAGAGGCGTGTGAAACCAGGACTGGATCAGTGTGACATAGTGCCAGCTGCAGCTTTAAGTTCTCTCAATGTCAGGTAGCGAGAAGGCGAAACTTACTTCCACCGCCTGAATGTCTCATCCAATTTTGTTTTTTTCCCCATTGCGCTTATGCACCATTCTCTTAATAGTAAGCTGAATTTGCACACTCTGGAAGCTACTTTTTGATTAAGAGCTTTTTGGTTCAAAAGCAATACTTTTTAATTGCCTAATGATATAAGCTGGTTCTTAGGAAAGAAAGGAGCATTTAGGAGTTCATTTGCAATATAACTGAAAAATTCATTGCATGGCAGTAAAACGATTTACTGTTAATTACAAGGAGAAGAATTTGGTGTAGCATGCTCACAGATTGTCATGAATCATGCAGCACTCCTAGAGATTTATAACGGATGTGTAAGTGGGATGAATTAGCAGGGTTTAATAACAGAGGCACAAATCATGCAGACTTCAAGGAGCTTTAATTGATATACTGGAATGTGACGGGCATGAATCACTCAGCCATTCAACAGCACTGTAACATATGGTCAACTCAATATGCTGCATCTTAAATCGGTTGGTGAGCCGTTGGTTGGCCCATATGGCAGAAGCAATATATTTTCATGATTTTTTAAAAATCCTATATGCTAGTTCTATTTTCGTTTCAAAGACAGAACGATTGTAGCATGGTCACCTCAAACCCAACCAGATGTTTTTCTGGGGGTGGGGAGGGGGGAGGAAGGAAACAGGGGAGGCGAAGTAATACATTTCCATGTAAAAATCTGAAGTTTGTAACCACATATCTAAGCGAGTGAAAAAGGTATTTGAAAAATATCTTTCGTTATTATTTCGTCTGCACTGCTCTCTGCTGCCCCTTGTGGCACTAATGCACTGCCACGTGCTGTCGTGGGCATGGCAAGGGGTGCCAATGATCAGGAAATCCTGTGGACGAACGGCTCACAGCAACAACAAAACCCACCTTGCATCTGTCTCTAGTTCTTTGGTTTATTGACAAGCTGGAGTGTCTGACAAGGAAGGTTTGATCTGCAGGGGAGCTCTGGATCTGCCAGTGTTTGTCCGCAGCAGGATAGTGATGTCAACATAAAAGCAGAGCACAAAACTAACTACAGCTGGCATGTTTGCATGCTTTTCAGTAGAATGGTTTCCTCCTTCCTGAAACGCATGTGGAAATGTCCAGAAGAGTGAGATGGACCCTTTTAACACATTTCAAATTCTTATAAGAAAGGGATGGTTGGTTTATTGTACCTGCATACATACGGTACACGTATTGGAAAAGGAAGCTGGCAGAGCAGTGTAAAAGCTTATTGTGGTGAGAGTAGTAAAGCTGAGTTAACTCCCTTTCCCTCTCCCTTCAGCGTGTCTGCCAAAACGTGTCAACAATTACAATTTATTTTGATCTTTACCTAGTGTTTATTACTGTGTTGTATACACAACAGACCTTCCTAATACTGAGATACACTATTAGAAGACATTACCATCTGTTCAGAGTGTAATGCTGTCATCTGTCTTACAGTTTGCCAACTAAAAATATATCATTTACACCAAATAAAATTAACCACTTCTCCCTTCTTAACTTTGAGGGGGGGGGGGGGGCTGGGAAATTGAGAGGTAGCCACTTCTGACATTATTATTATTATGAAATTCTATTTTAGCCTTAATGTACTACTTGAATACATATTATATGGCAACATATTAAATCCACATAATTAAACTGTGCCAAATGTTGCTTTCAGTCAGCTAGACACATACAAAATATTTTGACAGATGTATATCAAGTC
The DNA here is from genome assembly GCF_901765095.1 of Microcaecilia unicolor. NCBI lineage: Eukaryota > Metazoa > Chordata > Amphibia > Gymnophiona > Siphonopidae > Microcaecilia > Microcaecilia unicolor. The sequence goes on from NC_044033.1 coordinate 69,980,294, forward strand.
AAACAACATCAAAATATAACATAAGCAAGGAGACAGCTTAATTTTAAAGAGCTCAGCCTCAGAAGCTGTTGCTGTAAAGCGTTTCGGAAAACCTCTTAGCTGTGTTGCAAGCTTTTTTTTTTTTTTTTCTTTCTCTCCCTCTTCCACCTTAGAAAAATGAAGGTAAATGTCGTAGATTTATTTGCACTTTGTTTTGTCAGGACGCAGGCAATCTGTATGACGGACTGATGGAATTTCACTTTCTACTGGCAAGAGAATTCTCCCGCACAAGGACACTGAAGTTTCCATACTAATGTTAGTCTCGGAAAAGCTGGGGCCTCTATTCAATAGATCACAAAATAATAAATTGTGCCATGCCTGCATTTAATGCATGTACACAGTGCATTAACTGTAACTGTAGTACATTTATTTGTGCTGGAGGAGACTTGAAAATGATTAAAAAATCAATAGCTCCCTGTCAGAGACGCAAGTGTTACGATGCATTTGAGCAGTTAATTGCATAAGCCTCATAAAAGCTTCAGGTTTGGGTAGGGGGGTGCCACAATTGTGTCCAAGCAATGGCCATCTTTAAATGCTGGTCTTTTAGGAGGCAAATGTTTTAAACATTCTGCCTGGTTGCAAAGTACATGGGCATATTCATTGCTTTATCCTGTAGAAGATTTTCAAAGATATAGCTAGAAGCACCCAGGTGCTTTATACCTGCGGTTTTGCAGGTGGCTGAGGAATGGTGGGGGAAAAGAATAATGTCTACTTTTGAAACTGCCATGTAACCTGTTGTTTTCCTTCCTTTTTCTAAACATATTGCTAGGAATACCTACAAGCTGTCGAAAAAGATGTGTGCTTTTATTAGGGTACCTGAGGAGTGAGATTCCGGGCCTGTGGTGAGGCTTTTAGATGCAAAATAAGGCCAACTGAGACCAGGCTCAGGACTAAAGAAATGGTTTATTTATACCATCAAAAGATGTGCTTGCTTTATCATGAAGGCTCAAAATAAGGTTACATTTCAATACTTTATACATACACACACACTCTGAGCATATTCCTGGGACCTTCCTTCTTCCAGTCTGAGGCTCCTCATGCCCTTCAGGGCCTGAGCTTTTAAGTTCCTTTCCTGAGCCCCATCTTTACCTCAGCTATGGAGGTGTGGAGGAAGGAATGAGGGTGAAATGAAAAATGAGGGAATTATGGAGATGGGGAAAAATAATATATATGGGGAGGAGAGGAGCAAGGGGTGTGTATGAGAGGAGGAAAATAAGAGCTTAAATAGGGTGAAGAAAAGCAGAAGAGAAAAAAATATTTAATCTAGGAATGACATAAGCAGAAGCAAGATGTCAATAGGGTGGGAAAACCTAGAGAAAATGTTGAATAAATAAAATGGATAACAGAAGAAAACTTAGAAATCAGAGAGGAGGAAATGCAGAAACATGAAAAATAGATTAATGATGAAAGGCTAGAGAAATGAAAATAAATCTAAACAAAAGAATAAGAAAAGTAAAAGAGGATGATAAAAATGAGTGACAGTGAGTTTTTTTAATTGGAGAGGCCAAACAAACCAATCTCTAGCTCTGACCCAAGCTCTCTCATTACTGATGCTGTGTTGGACAAAATATTGGTGGGGGTTATGGCCCCAATGATCCACATCATTCCACTGACTCTGATAAAAATAGATTAAGACATACAAAGGTTTGAAAATATTTTATTGTGTCACCCAGAGGCAGATACAACTGAACAGGTGGAAAGGTTGAGGTGGTGGTAGTAGGCCTGGGGGGAAGGGGTGGGATGAGAAAGTGTGTGTGTTTATGTGAAAGACAGTAAGACATTTATTTTTGAAGCAGATAGATGTCTCAAAATCACCCCAAAATTTGGATGTTTTGCACTGCAATTTGTCCAAATATCAAGGGGGAGTTTTTCAGGCCTGTTTTGGGTGGGACTAGGGAGGGCCCAAAATTAGGACATCTTTCAGCGATAATGGAATGAGAGGAAATGTCCAAGGCAAAAAAGGACATATTTATCTAGACCTGTTTTAGTCATATCCAAGGTACAAAATTGATTGAGCAGCTGACCACTGGAGGGATGAAGGCAAATTTCCTAGTGGTTACTGACCCCTCCCAACCCCTTAAGAAAATGAAAGTGACAGTGGATACCAGGATCTATGACAGCTTCAGGTATTATGGCCATTCCTAATAGAGCAGCAAACAAGCATAAGGGGTAGAGTAATGGTCAATGCAGTGGACTTTAAACAATGGGACCTAGGTGTAAGTCCCACTTTAACTCTTTTATTTCTGAACAAATATGTGAGCCCTCCTGGAATATAGAAATACCTAATGTACCTGCATTTATAAGATACCTCAAACTTGATGGCTATTGTAGTGATGGACCTTTAGGTATAGTAGGTTTTTATTTGTTCCTGGACTGCTCACAGTACCACATAATGGAATTAAGGTGGGATTTGTACCTGGATCCAGTGGTTTAAAGTCCACTGCATTGTAGGAAGTGACATCACCACCTGAGTCAGGAGCTCCGCTCGAGTCATAGCAATTCTCCTCTTCTGTTGGCCAAAAAGGCTCCAGCACGGTGCAGAAAGTATTGTTGTGGCCTGAATAAGCAGTAGTTTTGAGATGGCAACAAAAACGCGTGGTGAAGTGCAGTTGCTTGGAAAAGTGGGAGAGAAGACAGCTGCTCACGGACCATGTGAATCTAGTGTGCAACAAGACTGCGTGCTTCCCTTGCGGGCAAAATCCCCAATGGACCTGGTAAATACTGAGATGGCATCCCCAATGGACTGGTAAATACTGAGATGGCCACAGGGGTAGCAGGTATGGATAGTATTACAGCAATGGACCTCCAAACTTGGTTTGGCGATCTGAAAACCGACATTGCCTCGGTTAAAACTCAAATTAAGGAGGCAGTGCAAGAAATTAAGTCGGACATAGCGCGCTTGGGCTGTTGCATTGACCAGGTGGCGGAGTGAGTGGATGCTTGTGAAACTACCATGTCCGAGGTGCAAAGATCAAGGGTGGGAATTTGGGAGGAACATCAAACACTTTTGTACAAATTGGAAGATCTGGAGAATTGCTCCAGGTGCAACAACGTGCGGGTGTGGGGTATACCTCAGACTCTAGAATATAAAGACCTTGCAGCTACTGTGCAATGGCTTTTTTGCTAGCTTGTGGTTTCAGATGAGGGGGTGCAAGTAGATCTCTCTAAGATTGAAAGGGCACATTGGGCTCTGGGGCCACAGATTGAAGGTAGGCCCCGCAACATGGTGGTCTGCTTTTTGTTCTTCGTGGATAAGGACACGATTCTGCATATGGTGTGTGAGCGTGGCCGCCTCCAGGGAAATGGTCTGGAAGTGGAACTATTTCAAGATTTGGTGGCAATAACCTTGGCTAAGAAAAGATCATTTCAGGAAGTAACCCAAGTGTTGGTGCAAGCAAAGATTCGGTATAGGTGGATATTTCCATTTGGGTTACTGGCGACTCTTAATGGCATGCTGACCAAGTTCACCTCTCTTTCAATGGCATGGGATGCCCTATAAAAAGTAGGGGGTGACTATACCAGCTGCAGATCGATGACAGGAGATTCGCCAATGGCTGGAAGGCTTTTGGTGGCGTGGAGTTGGGCCCCTGACAGAGTCAGGGTTTAGCTGTTTGTATGTTATTGCTGCTTACTCGAGTGCATGATGTGTTGAAATAAGAGTTATATAATATGTTTAGTATGAATGTGAATTGGGAGAGGGAAGCATGTGAGAAGCATTGAATGTAACACCAGGAGAAGGTGACTCTAAAGCTTCACTTCCTTGTGAGGAGTGATGGGAGATGGTTCTTATCCAGCCTAGGTTTTGGGGAGGGGGATGGGAGGGAGGGGTTGGGGATAAGGAGGGGGGGTGTTGAATTAAGGTTTTATGTACTACTTCTTTGGGAACAGCATCATGGGGAAATCAGAGGTGAAAATTGTCACATATAATGTTAAAGGTCTTAACTCGCCTATAAAGCGTAGTTTATTTTATCGGGAATTGGGGTGCCTGAAGGGGGATATTTGTTTTGTCCAGGAGTCTCATCTCCAGCGAGACCATGAGAGGTTAATGAAATCAGCTAAATTTCCTTTGGGTATCTGGACTGCTAATTTACTAGAATCACGGAAAGGGGGTGGGGTTGCTACTTTCAAGAGATTTGGGAGTAGAGGTTAAGCAGATTAAAAAGGACACCAATGGACGTTTCCTGTTGGTGGTTATTAATTTGGATGGAAGGGTATATATACCTTCCATCCAAATTTCTACCAAATCACTATTTGGTAGAAATCCAATGCAATGCAGAGGGGTAACTGATAATAGGAAGGGACTTTAACTTAACCTCTGCTCCCAGGTTTGATAATACTAAAGAAGATGGCATAGGCTATGGTAAGAGGGATAGGAAATGTTTTTATAAATTCTTAAAGACACTGGATTAGGTAGATGGGTGGAGGGATTTGCATTGTTTAGATAGGGATTATACCTATTTTTCCTCGGTTCATCATTGAGCCTACTGCTCTGCAGGAAAATGTGGGATACAAATCTAATAAATAATAAATAAATAGCTACTCTAGAATTGATTATATTTTTGTGCCAAAAGGTTTATATTAATAGCTTATTAAATCAGGAATTGCAGCAATTTTGTGGTCGGACCATGTTCTGGTGTGGCTGACATTAGTTAAATCTGAGCCTTCTAGCAGGATGTGGTTTTGGAGGCTTAATAATGGCTTTTTGGATGACTCCAGACTGGCAAGACAGGTGGAGACTTGGTTGGATGGCCACCCATCTTGCTTTGATAACATGGGGTTCCCCGCCCCTTCACGGGGCTGTCCTGCGAGGACGCCCTCAGGAAAACTTTGGCGCCCCATTCGATTATGCCCCTCCACATGTGTTAAGGTTGTTAGCACACGCTCATGCAGTAGCATTTTTTGGTAAATCTAACCTTGTGCTTTGCAGGTGAGCCATGTTTTCTATCTGTATGTATAATAAGATGCTATGCTTTATTGGTTTGGCTGGCTGGTAAGCTGGTATTTGCTGGTGGTCTTCTAGTCAGTTTATAGCCAGGTCCAGCCCTGCTCCCACAACTCCCCTCTGCTTCTCTAGAATGTTTCACCTTATAGTAATTTTAATTTGAAAATTCTCCACAGCACGTGTGATGACTAATTAGATTGTGAAATCTTTAAAAAATATGCACAAAGACACTAACAACAGAGAGCAAAGCAAATTGCTCAGAAAATAATTTTGTCACCTATAAGATTAAATAAGCTGCAGCAGGCTAGCCATATATTCTAGTATTTCAAAAAAAATGCATTAAGAATGCATCAAATGCAGAAGTCATTAAAGAACGCTACTCATTTCATTTGAAAATAAAATGTCTATAAAATTAACCGGCAGTGAATTAGTTCTCTTCTTGTCAATTTCTGAAGACTTGTATTTTAGTTCAGCTCATATTATAGCTGGAATGAGTTTAGTGGCCTCTATTAAGCCTTTATGGGAACAGTTCACTATAACATGTCACCCATCATAGCTCTCTTACTATGACATGAAATCAAGTTTCTGTTTTAAATCTCTCTACCAGAGATAAAGACTTACTCGTGGAATAGTCCTGGATATAGGATGAACATGAATGTGTCAAAGTTCTCATTCCATTATAGCACAGAACTACATCAAACAGAGACAATAATTGGTCACAGTTTGTGCTATTGATCATTTCCAGTATTGCTCATACCTGTATGGCAATCTTTTCACTATGCAGACGTGTCATACTGCCCTCCAGTGGCTCCTTGCACAGTGGTTTCAAGACTAATATTTTGTTATTTACTCAGCAAAATGTTGCTAGCTCAGACCAACTAATTAAATCTCTTTAAAACAGTAGCACCACTATTAGGAAAACCATTGCACTGGTAATACCTTCATTTTACCCACTATTGGAGGACACACAACTGTCCAGCTTCCACTCAAGAGATATGTCCTCAAGTTTGGTGTTATCAACCAAAAACAGGCGAATTTGTCACAATCGGTGGTGATGTCCAATGGGCATTATCCATGTCAGAAGCTTGCTAAATCTCACAACTGATGCCATGTTTTAAACCAATATTAAGAAAACATAAAGCAAACATTTTGTATCATAAGTATGCAGGTAATTACTCAATGACAGAGTCTTTTACCCTATGGCCTGCTGCTTATTTATTGTGTAGATGTGTTAGAACAGTTCAGTAACTTTGAGAAGTCAATATTACAGAACCACGATGAAGTTTCCTTCTTGCTGCATTCTGTACAGGCCTGCACGTTTATTTCCCAGTTGACAGCCTCAGGGTTTCAGATGCCAACCATGGTAGAGATCAGAGAGCCCTACCAATGAGCTAAAGAAGCCACCGCTGCTCAGCAAGTAGGATACCCCTACCTAATCTTGCCATATTGCTTATGTCTATCTCTTTAGCATTCTGTCTACCATATTGAAGATGTTGTCTAAGATTTGATGACTATACATCAATGAAAATGTTAATTATTGATTTTTGTTTAGCTTTGACTCATTAGACTGTACCATCTGCCTCAACATCTTGAAGGAGGTTGAAGGACTACATGCATAAGGTGCCTGTGGGATGCAGTGATTTTTAGTCTGTAAACTGAGCAAATTGGATGAAGATCTGTTAGAGTGGTAGGGTTATGTTGTGTCTTTAGCTTTGGTCTTTGTAGGGTTGTGAGATGGGAAGGGAGACAAGAGGGTCTGTCTTTTGTATTTTGATGTTTTATTTGTGTGTTTAAGATATGATAACGTAAGCTATTCTGGGTCAGACCAAATGGCCATGAAGCCCTGCTTCTTGACTCAATAACTGCCAGAAAGTACCCAGCAGATCCCCGAGAATAGATCCAATTCTGAAGTGCCCTTACAGGGATAAGCAAAACATTCCAAGATCTACTTGGCTAATAATTATTTATGGACTTCTCCTCTAGAAATTTGTCCAAACCCATTTTAAAATCATCTGTGCTAGATGTCTGGAAAAAAAATGTTATAGCCCGTTTGCTCATATGGTTGTACATTAGACTAAACAGTCTTGGTTACTGGGAAAGCAGTATAGAAGACATTCATGAGATAAAATGAAAAACTTGTGCTTTTTCTGATTGTCCAAATGCTAAGTAAGAGCTGAAAGATTTTATAGTATAACCTTTTTGTTCAATAAGGGGTCAACGGGCTAGAGTGGGCCACCATCATCCAATGGCAAATTGTGAGCCCTGTTTACTAAGCAATGCTGTAGGCGAGCTAGCGTTTTTAGCGCACGCTAACAGACACCCATAAATTCCTGACTGATCTTAATGAAATGCAAATGAGGAGATACTGTAGCATGCACTAGGGATGGGCTGTCATTTGCAATAATATGGTAAATGTCAACATTTTAAGGGCATTTTACTAAAGTGTACTAAGTTTTTGCATTTATATGCCTTTAAAAGCACACATTAAAGTGTGTTAAGTGCAAAGACTGCATTGCAATTGTTGGGGGCACATCCAGCATGTCCTCCGCAATTACTGCACTGAAAACTTCATTAGCATACCTACCCCTCTGTTTACTAAGCCGTGCTAGCAGTTGCCACGCAGCAATGCCGACGCAGTCCATTCAAAGTAAATGGGCTGTGTCAGCATTAGCGCATGGCAGCTGCTAGCGTGGATTAGTAAATGGCAGGTGGGGGGCTACACTTGGTTGCAGTTAGCACAGAAGTACTTAATACCAGTGGCGTAGCCAGGAAGTTTTAACAAGGGATGTGTCTCCCGCGCCCCCTGTCTCCTGTGCCCCCCTTCCCCCTCTAGTATCTTAAAACCACCTCCACCCTCTTCACCTGGGCAACAGCAGCATTACTCAAAGGCTGCCTGCGGCCTGCACTGGGACTTTCTCCAGATTGGTTTACTCTGTGGGGAAAAAATGAGCATGTAACCCCTCTTCTGATTAAAGCTTGTTGGTTACCTGTTTATACCAGGAATATGTTTAAACTCTGCACAGTGTTATTTAAGATACTTCATGGTTAGCACCATATTACATGTGCTCCCTTATTTCCTCTGTAACTGTCCTGCTATGGAAATACTTTCAAAATTACGAGATCCTATTGTATTGCATTTTCCTTCTTCTACAGAAGTTTGTTAAATGACAATTTTAAATCAACTTTTTTGTATCTGTCTGCTAGTTTTTGGAACTGTCTTCTGAGAAATCTTAGCTTTTTTTAACATTATAATTTTTAGTTTATGTAAAATCTCAGGTTTTCGCAGAATATAAGCATTTATGTCATTGTCATGTCTTCCCAGTACTTACATACTATAGTTATAGAATAGTGTTAGTTACACACATAACTGACAGTATTTAAGCACAAGCATTTACACCAGCCTTTGATAGGGCATGAGTGGTTGCACCTAAATTTAACTGCATAGATGGAGATTTACACTAATGTTCACTAATGGTAATATTGCATGTAATTGCCGTTATAGAATTATTAGACAACCTGTACAAAATTACCCCCATGTGCAAAGGGGTTGCACTCTTCTCTGGACAGTGCATCCATTCAAACCTTTGTGTATGTGTGAACCACTGCACATGTGCACACTATTAGGAAAAAGTGTGCCCTGTTTGGAAAAAAGCACACACTCAATGACTTTGCTCCCTGATAACAAAATTACCAAATGAAAACTAACAGAATGGACTTTCCTGGAAATGATACGGGAAACAACACAAAACAAACATTTTCTGGCTCTTCGTCCTTAGTATGCACATACTTTACAAATGAAGACTAATCCCATAGTAACTTCTTCCATTTCTGTGGGATTCCTGCGATCCCCATTCCCATGCAGTTCTCTACATCAGAGGGGATGTTGAAATATCCAGGCCACTTTGCATATTCACCATTCTTGTCCTGCCATTGTGCAAAATAATTAGCTCACAATAACCCAAGACATAAAGAACTGTGCACCATTGTTATTTACACTATAACTTAGTCTGTTAATATATATACTATGCAGTGATGACAATCACTACCGCACACAGAAAATGACCAGCTGATCTTCCTCTAGTAATCCATATTCCCTTAACCATGCATTGAGTCCCTCAATGTAGTACTGCATATGTCCAGATTAGAGATAAATTTTGCAAAGAATGTATTATTATATGCACTTTGTGAAATTATTGAAATAATTATTGGAGGATAAAGACTTATGGCAAGAATAGTGGGCCAACAGGGAACTGAAATAAAAGTCAGGGGAAGTTCTAGGTTTAAGTTCAAAACTCTTCTGACACAAGGCTTCTTCTGGGTGCAACTTAATAACATAGTAAATGTTGGCAGAGAAAGACAGGTATGGTTCATCCAGTCTGCTCAACAATGTGTTAAGATTTGTATCTGGCACACTGCACAAGTTCTACTTCACCATGATTAAGCACTGGCATCATAAACAGGGCATCAGTAACTTTCCTTGCTAACCTCATATGGGCAGTTACCATTGCTTCAGTGGCGTGAGGTGACATTTATAGTAGGGGATTCAGTAGATGTTCGAAACCGGGAGATGACCAACTTCGGCCCTCACCAGGTCAGGTTTTCAAGATTTTCAAAATGAATATGCATGAGATCTATTTGCATATAATGGATGCAGTACATGCAAATAATCTCATTCATTGAGGAGATTCTGAAAACCCGACTAGATTGTGGCCCTCGAAGACTGAGGTTGGACACTCCTGTGCTAAACATTAGTGCAATGCGTACTCTTATGCAATATGCTGAATGTCACGTCTTGGTCTCTTTCTGAGAGTTACCTATAACATATGCCACTTCTCCTTTTGACTTCTGTGTTGATTTGAAGAAACATAAGTTCTGTATCACCACCGACTTTCCAAAATCTGTCCTTCAGAGTTTTACAGCACATAATGCCAGTCTGTGTATAACTGCAGATTCCATCAAAAAATGCTCTGAGCAGTACAGACTTTGTGATATTTTGAGGCTGAAGCAGCAAGTTATTGTGTACCCACAAACAAGAGCAAAAGCAGACCCATGACCTCCAGGGTGCATGCAACAAAATAAAATAAGCTTTGACTTGTCATCCATTCTTTGTTCAGATCCTACTTAAATAGGAGTGACAGTACACAAGCAAAATCACTATGAGTCAAACTGATAGCACTGGTATGTTTCAAGCCTGAAACATCCATGGAAATGTCCTTAACACTGGAAACAGAACCAGTTAAAAGGATCACAAACACTGTGGCTTTGGGCTGAATTGATGGTATAGCTGCCTTCAACTTCCATGAAAACTTTCTTAACATATGAAACAGAACCAGATAACAAGCTCTCAACATGTAACACTCCCAGAAAAAAAACAAAAAGAGGCGATCGGTGGCCATAATATCTTGCTTCTCCCCCCCAGAGAGACAGCAAAGGGGGCAGAGCAAGGCCGCCAAGAGGGGGGCAGGGGGGACAAACTTCCCTGGGCCCGGGCCTCCAAGGGGGCCCGGCGCCAAGGTCTCTATCCTTCTCCTGCTCCCAGGTCACCGGCGCTGCAGTCCCCGGTCTCACCTGCCTGCCCTCGGCTCTGTCGACAGCCCCCTTCCGTCCTCCACCAGGCCCCCTGCATTCAAATCAGCAGCGCCTCACCTCCATGTGAAAGCGGCAGATTGCCTCCCTTTGGGCCTTCCCTCACTGTGCCCCACCCTCGTCTGATGTAACTTCCTGAGGGCGGGGCACAGTGAAGGAGGGCCTGAAGGGAGGCGATCTGCCGCTTTCACATGGAGGTGAGTCGCTGCCAATTGGAATGCAGGGGGCCCGGTGGCGGACAGAGGGGGGCTGTTGACGGGGCCGGGGGTGGGCGGGTGTAGACTGGGGACTGCGGTGCCGGCGGCCTAAGAGCAGGAGAGGGAGGCGACAGTGGTAGCAATTGGGGAAGCCGGCGGCCCTGGGGGTGGCTTTGCCCCAGGCCTGGCTCGGTCTCTCGGTGGCCCTGTGGGGTAGGGGACTCAGTGACTCCATCACATCATCTCTGAATTGGAGGTGATATGTTGGGACTGCCAGGCCCCTCTTGCTTTTCTGAGACTGAGATGCAGCAATTCTCTGAATCAAAAATCTAATCTCTTTCTCTTTCTCTCTCTCTATACTGTCAACGACTCTGACAAAACAACCCATCAGTGGCACCACCACTGGAACACATTTATAAGGACTCTGGACCTGGGCTGGGGGTAGGGAGTGCTGTGTTGCTGCTGATCTCCTGCTTTGCCTGCCTGTTGGTCAAATTTATTTATTTGTTTGTTGCATTTGTACCCCACATTTTCCCACCTATTTGCAGGCTCAATGTGGCTTACATAGTACCGTAAAGGCGTTCACCCAGTCCAGTAGAGAGCAGACACAAGGTTATATTGTAGTTAAAAGGTTGTGTGTTTCAGACACCAAGAGGGTCGGAAGGAGGAAAGGTTGTATATTGTCCAGTATGATCATTGGTTTTGCTGTGCTGCCGGGTGCGGGGATTTACGTTGGATCGGTAGGGTAGGCCTTCTTGAACAGGTTGGTTTTTAGTGATTTCCTGAAGTTTAGGTGGTCATGGATTGTTTTCACAGCTTTTGGGAGTGCGTTCCAGAGTTGTGCGCTTATATAGGAGAAGCTAGATGCATAGATTGTTTTGTATTTGAGTCCTTTGCAATTTGGGTAATGAAGGATTAGGTATGTTCGTGATGATCTAGCTCTGTTTTGTAGGTCTATAAGGTCTATCATGTATTCTGGGACAACGCCGTAGATAATTTTGTGGACCAGGGTGCATATTTTGAAGATGATCCGTTCTTTGATTGGGAGCCAGTGCAGTTTCTCTCGGAGGGGTTTGGCGCTTTCAAATCTTGTTTTACCAAAAATCAGCCTGGCTGCTTTGTTTTGGGCGGTCTGGAGTTTCTTTGTGAGTTTTTCTTTACAACCCGCATAGATTCCGTTGCAGTAGTCTGCATGGCTTAGAACCATTGATTGTATTAGGTTTCAAAATATTTCCCTCGGGAAGAACGGTTTTACACGTTTAAGTTTCCACATTGAGTAGAACATTTTCTTTGTTACGGAGTTTACTTGGCTCTCAAGAGTAAGGTTGCGGTCAATTGTGACGCCGATTGTTGTTGTGGTCGATTGTGGACCAAATTTGACCAATAGGAGGGTGAGCAGAGACACAGTGAGGGGCATAATCGAAAGGGACATCCAAATTTTGATGCAGACATCCTCGCAAAACGTCCCAATGCAGGTCACTAACCCCCTCCCACCCCCAAAAAACATCTTTAAAAATATTGATTGCTAGCCTCTATGCCAGCCTCAGATGTCATACTCAGGTCCATCACAGCAGTATGCAGGTATCTGGAGCAGTTTTAGTGGGTGCAGTGCACTTCAGGCAGGCGGACCCAGGCCCATCCCCCCCTACCTGTTACGTTTGTGGAGGAAACAGCGAGCCCTCCAAAACCCACCACAAACCCACTGTACCCACATCTAGGTGTCCCCTTCATCCGTAAGGGCTATTGTAGTGGTGTACAGTTGTGGGTAATGGGTTTTGGGGAGGGGGTTGGGGGGGCTCAGCACACAAGGTAAGGGAGCTGTGTACCTGGGAGCAATTTATGAAGTCCACTGCAGTGCTTCCTAGGGTGCCCTGGCATGTCAGGGGGACCAGTGCACTACAAATGCTGGCTCCTCCCATGACCTGGGCTTGCATAGGTCATTTCTGAGATGGACGTCCTTGTTTTCCATTATCGCTGAAAATGAGAAACGGCCAAGTCTAGGGACGACCATCTCTGAGGACGACCAAAATTACAGAATTTGGGCGTCCCTGACCATATTATTGAAACGAAAAATGGACGTCCATCTTGTTTCGAAAATATAGGTTTCTCCGCCCCTGAATGGGGACGTTTTGCAAGGATGTTGAAATCAAAACAAGGACGTCCCTTTCGATTATGCCCCTCCACGTAGGTTAGAAAATGGATGCAGTTGCTGGAGACCTATCCCAAATGAAACCAAGGACACTAGAAACAAACAAAGCCCCAGCAGAATATCTTCTTTGACAGTCATACTTTTTTTTTTTTTAAATTAACATATCAGGGCCAGTTCCACAGGAAAAATGAAAGGTTTAAAAAGGTTCCAGGTCAGTGACAAAAGGTTCCAGGTTGGCGACCTAGCATGACCTAGCAGAAAGTCACTACTGGCTTCTGAAACTTCACCCTAGAGAAGCTGAATTGTTTAGAGAAACAGTCAAAATGAATTGCTGGGAACAACATCATATTCCCAGCAATCTGACAGCCACACAGCTTTCATGCTGATGACTCTGCCTTTAGCTATGCTTGCTTGTAACGCTGAACTGCCTTACAAGATCTGTCCTGTTTACTTGGAAACTTAAACCTTAATTCAGGACTTTAGCTACTGGTGCTGCGGTGCACTATTAACAAGCGCACAGCTGACCTGGTTAATATTTGCAACATGAAGTTTAGTTAAGGCCTAAACTCTTAAATGAGCTGCCTCAGCAGTTTGTGTGTACAGCTTGCTAGGGACCTGATATGCTGTGACCTTAAGAAGGTCACTTTACTTTGTTGATCCTTACTGTACCTGGAATATAGATATAATAATTTCCCTCTCCCCTCTCCCTTACTGTTTTGGTACCAAAAACATGCGGCCAATTCACCCCAGAAGTGGCAACAGATATATTTCTGAAGTACATTGAGATCCTGTTAAAATGAAAAGTGCCAGACACTACTGATTTCTTATTATTATTCCTATTATTGTTATTATTTCTATTTAATAGGATGGAAGCTTAAATAATTTCCTTTTAATGTTTGTAGGATCGTGTTTTATTTCCTAGGTAGAACACCCCAAAGGTGTTAGGCAGGATTTCAACACTAAGATAGCAATCTGATGAACCTGACTGTTCAGCTGGAGAATATAATTCTGAATTGCTCTCAGAAAATGAAGAGGTTGAATGACATTGTTTGGTCTATTCAGAGTACTTCTCAAGTCAGACCTTAATGATTCATAGGGACCAGGGTAGGGAAGGAAAGCCAGTATTGTCGGCTGAGGAGGGGTCAGTGAAGAGGTTAATTACATGTCAGGACCCACACAGTAATGAGAGCAAATGGCCCTTATGGACATGCACTGTGAAATAACATGGTCTTAAAGGCACCTCAGCACCCCAAAAAATGACTGCATTATAAGGTGCATAACTGTTACAGATAAATCAAACCATGCAATAAATCTTGGTTGCACAGATTTATTCAAATCTCACACAAGTTAACCAGCAATTGTACAATATCAATTTAAAAAACTAAAAATAAGAAGCAATAATCTCCAAGGTACAGCAGTAGACCACACACACACACACACACACAAATAGCTATATCCACCTATATAGGGCTTACAATACAAACATGCCAAGTCACATGCATATGGACCCCTTCTCCAGCTCACAATTGTAGTACGCCCTCTGGGCATCCCAGGGTCCGGGACCTACCTGACTGGACTCTCCCTGAAGAAACAAGGCAGATGATCCACAAACTCCAATGTGGAAACAGAGCAGATCAGTGGTGTATATGAGCAAATCTTTATTGTAAGATAGCCTAGTTGAATGCATTCTATTAGGTTGATATCTTACAATAAAGATGGACTCTCTCTCAGGCAGGCTCTATCGGCCCCTGCAATAGCTGGCACCTGGTGTCTCCACTTGGTGAGGAAAGGAATTAGTGGTGGGATTTTCCTCCTTTTCTCCCAAAGAAATTCAAAAAGACCACTCTGAACATGGCTGGCTGAAATGTTAAACAGTTTATTGAGCTATTTACAATTTTATACTATATTTGAACAATGAGAAGTATTTCTGATAACAACTTATTAACCCCCCCCCCCTTTTTTTACAAAGCCGTACAGCAATGCCGATACAACCCATTCACTTTGCATTACCGCACTGGCAGCTGCTAGCGCAGCTTTCTAAAGGGGGGGGGGGTGTAAGTTATTAAACAACCTTTAAACAGTGCTCTTTAACCCAGTTTTCATTCATTTTGAAGGATGTGTAGACATAGTGCTGGCTAGTGGAGCAGGCTGATGGCAGGCATTTGAGCAGTGCCTCCTTGCTCTCCCCCATTGTGTAGGGTTATATGTGCTGTCAGACTGCATATGCAGTGACTACATATGGAGCTTAAGTTTGGGCAAATGAGCTGGGATGTGCCTTGTGAGTGCTGCTGGGTCATTTGTTTCCTTTCTCTGTCCCTTTCCTAGTTATTCTGCTCTGAGTTTGTGCAGACAAAATGTCTCTGTCGCATTTGTGAATCAAACTCATGTGCCAATGTTTTGCATAGATTCAGTTTCAGGAACATCAATTTCCCTTACATATCCTATCTAGTGCTCTTCTCCCAGCTCCACCCCTCTGCTGCAACTTAACTCTCTGGGGAATGAGTCTTACTTTTTGAATTGGTTCCCAAGTCTCTCCCAGACCCTTCTCTTAAGGGCATGGTCCTTCCTCTGGCCAGGCACAAGGAACAATTAGTATTCCTGTCCTAGGAACAGCCTGGCCAGGAGGAGGGTTTCAGCAGGTCCAAAATTGAGGAGTCGGATGGCAGCAGCCAATGTATGAGTGGCCTTGTTCCTGAAATTTCAATGCATATGTTGTGTACACGCACACATGCAATAGCATGTGCAGACTACTGGATGACCCACTGCATATGAGCACTTTTTACAGTCTACATGCCTATTCAGTAAAGGACATGTTTGCCTGTGTGCCCTTTATAGAAAGCATGCATATTTTAGGATGATGCCATTTATAGAATTGCCCTTTGGGGTAAATTCTATAAATTATGCAGAATAAATTGGTGCTAAAAATCTCCAGTTTAAGCATCATTCTATAATTTGCACCTAAAGTAAGACGCGGTTTACAGAATAGTGCTTAAGTGTAGGGGTTGTGCGTATATTTAGGTGCATCCATTTGCACCAATGAAAACATGGTGCAAATGCCCTGCCTAAATTTATGCGCAGAACCCCCCTATTCTATAATTGTGCATGTAACTCAAATCCACTCCCACGGTTTGCCCCAAAACACCCATGACCCTACTATTTCTGCGCCCCCTTTTCCAGAACACATGTAAAATTTAGGTGCGGATTATGTGCCTAAATTTACACAGGTAAATGTTAATTGATCTCAATTAGCACCAATATTTGCTTGTTAGAAAGCAAATTATTGGTGACAATTGACTTGCTATTCTATTAAATTGCACATTCAAATTGGGCACATGCCCAAATTTCCACACACAATTTTTGGTGACTTTTAGAGAATCTGGGGGATTATGCAGATAGTACTGGGGTGGGGTGTGGGCAGAGCAGAGAGTTCTGGAACTTATCCAGATAGTGGTAATATTCAGTCTGCTATTCAGACTACTTATCTAGATAACTTAGGACAGATAAAATGCTATCCTAAGTTAACCAGATAAATTATGTCACTGACCACCTTCTCTAGATATTCAGCTTTGGCCACTGTTTGGCTAGTGGTGCTAAATATCCTGATGGCGGCAGCTGAATATTGACCTACTTAAGTTTTGAGTTCCTGTGTGTTAAATAATTCCAGGGTCTCATCTAGTTCTACTTCAACCACTATAACAAAATTTGAGGCCTGCTGATAACTGTCTCTCTTTCTCTTGGCTTCTTAATTATTTTCTGACATCCTCTTCATTATCCTTACTCTTTTTATCTGCTAAGACTCCTTTATTGTGTAGTTAGGGGCCCAAGGGCCCCACGTGGCAACCCAAAACTACCACAGGCCCAACGCAGCCACCAGCGGTAGTTCTGCCTCAAGTGTGCTGCATTTCCAGTGCTACAGAAATTAATTCTGTAATTTCTAGTGCAGCGCTAACCCGGTGGTAATCGAGCAGCGTAGTTACCACCGGGTTACCGTGGGAACCCTTACTTCCACCTGAATGGGTGGTGGGAAGTGCTCCCCCCTGCATGGCCATGTGGTAAGAATAATCTGTCTTTTTTAAGGGCTTTATACCTGCTGCGGTAAAAATGGCCCCGGTGCATGGCAAAAACTGCCCAGCTGCTACCACAGGGCCCTTTTTTTTACTGCAGCTTGATAAAAGGACCTCTCAGATTTTGGGACTGGTGTTGTCTATTTATATTTTTTCATTTTGTGGTTATTGTTTTTCTCTTTTTTTCCAGTATAACTTTACCTGCCTTTCCTGATTGCCAAAGAAGCATTCACTTTGTATTATATTTTAAAAGCTTACATAAATCAAGTATATCACAAAAATATTTCACTCAGACGAACAGCAATGAAGAGAAAAAAATATGTTCACCGATTTTGGCAAAGCAGAATTGCTAGATAGGTTTGCAAAAATCAAGGAAATAGGAATTGATATCTAATCTATTGAAAGTCAGATCTTTGGTGATTCAATACCACATCCATCAATTTACAGACTGCTAAACTAAGTTACATTCAGATGATTTGTTTACTTATACATGACTATTTAATGGTAATTTGATTGATTAGGGTGTTTGGCTTAATGACCTGACTGGTGTTCCTTTCCAAATCTTAATTTTCTTTCCTTCCTCACTGAGGTCTATGTTCTGTGCAAGATGTTTCTTTTTTTTTTTTTTCCTCACACAACAATGTAAGTAAGATTTGATTTTTGGACATTGAGACAGTTCTTATGAATCTCTTAACCTATTGATTTTTTTTCTTATATTAGCAAATTTCAGACCTCTGCACTTACATATTTAATAAATAGTAATTTGATAGTAAAGACTTATAGGATGTTAGGAATGTTCAATATTGGATTTTTAAAATATAATAGATGATATCATTATTTACTTATCCAAATCCACAGTGCACCCACATTGTGAATATTGTGTACAGTTCTGGGGAAACCATACACCTCTAAAAGGCTCCGAGAAGATGATTTAGGGGCACTGGACTTCTATATGAGGAGATACTAAAAGAAAACCAAGGAATTTAGTCTGGAAACGAGACAAGGGGATAAATGATAAAGGTCTATGATATCATGAAACTTATGGGAAAAGAATACAGTGGTGGTAAATAGCATAACATGCTTTGATTAACACTGCTGCTCAGCAACCTTCACTGGCCCTTGCCTGCTCCGTTAACTATTGACCCAGATCCCACCTCTCTTCTGTGTCCAAACTGACTGATTGGCCCTTTCACCTCTCCTGATGTTCTTCCGTCTCAAGCTGTTCTAAATTTACTTCAGTCAGACTTTCACCCTATATTTTCCTTAGAAACTGCTCTGGCCAAAATTCCCGGTGACCTCTCTATGGCCAAAGACAAGGGCTTTTACTCAGTACTGATCCTCTTTGACATATCCACTGCATTTGATACCATTGATCTCTACCTACCCCTTGACATACTGTATTCAGTTGGATTTTTGGACTCTGCTTTCAGGTCCTTTTTTACTGAATCATGCATTTAAGCTGTATTAAATGCAACAATTGACACACAGTAAATGCAAAGCCTGTGTGCTAACTAATGAGGCACACCCAACATGTTCCCATACAATTAATGCTTAGAAAAGATCTGTACTAAATGTATAAATGTATTCACAGTTTGTTCAGATGTATTTACTACCTGGTGCTGAGTGACAATATGTTAAAGTATTTGAAACTAACTGTAATGCACAGTTCATACCCTTTACCTACAAAATAACTGAGTCCAATCCTTTCCCACTGGTAATCATCCATCTGGGCTTCAGTTTGTGAATGGTGTAAAACTTCCCTTCCCAGTAACCTTTCAACTTTGTTTCTTGCAACAGAATTAAAACCTACTTTGCCAGTAATCATTTACTGTCCAGTTCCTGCCCTATAACAGGCTAATGTAAAGCTGCCAACTGGATCCAGATTCGCAGGACAGGGTTGATTCAGTCGTAGGTTTACCCTGATGCATGCAGAGACTTGTAGTTCTGATTTTCCCATGCATTCCCTAGGAAAAGCAAGATTAAAACTCCCAGCTTGCACTGGGGTAAACCCAGGACTAGATCAACACTGTCCTGCGAATCTGGATCCAGTTGGCAGCCTTAGTCTAATCTCTCATCTACCTTCAGGCTCCAATTTTTTCAACTGGTGAGAATGGTATATTTATAATAGCCTTAGTCTAATGTCAACCCCTAAGCATTGTGCATGCACCAGATCCTAGATCCAATCTTGTGTGGAGCCTGGACAATTAGGGGATAGCTCTGTCCTCATATCACACTGCCCTCTAGTGTCAGGTCCTCCCTCTTTCCATCCTATCCTGTTATTCCCCCAGAAGTTTCTCTTGATCAAATATTCAAGGACATTCTAGAACAGGGATGGGCAGCCTTAGTCCTCGAGGGCTGATCCCAGTTGGGTTTTCATCTATTTGCATACAATGGAGACAGTGCATGCAAATAGATCTCG
The DNA here is from genome assembly GCF_901765095.1 of Microcaecilia unicolor. Taxonomy (NCBI): domain Eukaryota; kingdom Metazoa; phylum Chordata; class Amphibia; order Gymnophiona; family Siphonopidae; genus Microcaecilia; species Microcaecilia unicolor. Next base: position 69,999,690 of record NC_044033.1, read on the forward strand.
TGCATATTCATTGCACTCTACTACTGACAGCTATACATGTATCAAAATTTCTTTATTAAATATTTCAATAACCAAATATATTAAAAATCCTACAAACCTACTCCTATATATGCCTCATCCACTCACTCTCCTACACATATACCAACACTCAACTCTCTGACACCAGACACACACAGACACATACAATGAATACTGAATAAATGTTAACAAATATTTCGACCCAAATTGGGAGATGGGCGCCCATCTCGCAAAGGCGCCCAAATCGGTATAATAGAAAGCTGATTTTGGGCTCCTTCAACTGCACTCCGTTGCAGAAATGGCCAAAGTTGACGGGGGCGTGTCAGAGGCGTGGTGAAGGCGGGACTGGGGCGTGGTTATCGGCTGAGGAGAGATGGGCACCTTCGGCTGATAATCGAAAAAAAATGGGCGTTTTTAGCGCAAATTTAGGTCACTTTTTTTAGACCCTTTTTTTTCACGAACAAGTCCCAAAAAAGTGCCCTAAATGACCAGATGACCACCGGAGAGAATTGGGGATGATCTCCCATGACTCCCCCAGTGGTCACTAACCCACTCCCACCAAAAAAAAAAAACCTTTAAAAACTTTTTTTCCAGCCTGTATGCCAGCTTCAAATGTCATACACAGCTCCATTACAGCAGTATGTAGATCCCTGGAGCAGCTGTTAGTGGGTGCAGTGGATTTCAGGTAGGTGGACCCAGGCCCATCCCCCCCTACCTGTTACACTTGTGCTGGTAAATGGGAGCGCTCCAAACCACCCCCAAAACCCACTGTACCCACATCTAGGTGCCCCCTTCAGCCATAAGTGCTATGGTAATGGTGTCGAGTTGTGGGCAGTGGGTTTGGGGGGGACACTGGGATGGTGACTAGGCAGGCAGCTGGAGGAAGCTGTGCCATAAATTCCTTAGCTTGAGCCTCTGATTGGTTGTGCTTGTTTAATGAGCCAATTAGCAGCCACAAGTGGAAAACACTTTCTCCAGATACTAAGGTGATGGGAATGGGGGAACCAGAGAAAATGCCTCAAGAAAAGGTTGGGTGGAAGGAAGCAGCAATATGAGATAATAAGCAACTGATTATGGGAGCACAGAGAGAAGAAAGCATTGGATTAAATGAGTTAGAATTCTCTTCGAAGAGGGGGGTCTGAAGTTTCCTCAAACTAGTGAGTCACAGAGATGCTGAGCTACCCAGTTCCAGAATGGAGATTTTGGGACAATCCTGAATTTATGAACTCCCCATCCTGATGCATTATGGGACTTGCAGAACTGTGTTCAATGGGCAGGAACAGGCACTATAAATCCCACACTGCCTTGGGATGTAAGTACAAAATCAGGAACTGGTCAAAAAGTCTCCAGCCTTGAACTGGGTAACTTGGCATCTCTGATGTCACTGGCTGCCTATAAGGAGAGAGTAGAAATTGGACTCTAGTGGTCTAAAGGCCTACAGGGTCCATATCTGTATTTTCTTTCCTATGGATTCTGGTTGCTACCTGATGCGTATATCATAGGAACTGAGAAGGGAAGTAATTCTCTAAATGAATTATATTCAATATTTGCTTGATTCTTTGGGAATGAACTTTATGATATTTAACTGCTGGAAATGCTGAAAGCTACAGAAGGTAGCAATCTTTTCTGTTAAATTACTGGATTTTTTATTCTCCCTGTGAGCTGTACTTGAAGCAAGGGCAGCCAAGAGGGACCCAGTAACCTGGATTTTTATGTGTAACCATTTTATTTTATGTTGTTTTTGGTATAATAAGTAGTTCTGTGAGCATTCTTAACCATCTGCAGCTGTCAAGCATCTGATTGATACCTTTACAGCTCTCAACTGTCACACATATTGTCAATAGTGAGATAGCTGCCCCCTGCTGAGCAAAGCAGGAATATCATATTAATGACAAAATTGCAAAGGCTTGAGGAGTAACAGGTTGATAAGGGAAAGGAAACAGAAAGCCCAGACATAGCCCAGGAAGTAGGAGCAGCAGCTAGCCCAGTAATACTTTATGCAGAGGCTTTCTTAACAGCAAGAACAGTGCTGCATGTTCTGGTGTCATTTGATTCAGCAACAGCAGCAGAAGTTAACTTTCTAGCAGTAGGAAGGCCTGTGGATTGCCCCAGGAGGCTCAAGGGAAAGGTGTTCTGCAGACAGAATAACTCTAAGCAAAAGGAATGTGAAAGATGTCTAAAGCCTTCCCTGTAACCTCTGAATTTGTGTCTGAGGCTCAGGGCTGGTCCAGACTTTGAGGGTAGTAGTGGGGGGAGGGGGAGGAATGCTGTATTGGCACAGCCAGGAAAGGCATCCCTTTGAAGCTGCTGTCTGTCTGCATGCCTACACACTTAAGGTCTGCTATGTCCCGCCCCCTCCAAGTGACATCAGGGGTGGCAAGATATGGTAGACCTTAAGTGTGCATGGATGCTGAGATGTGTGTTGATGCAGGCTAGTTTCCTCAGACTCTGGCAGTGAGGACAGCAGTAGCAATAGAAATAGCAGGGAATCTGTGGAAGAGTAGGAAGCTGGTGGACACTTTGGGGGAAGGGGGGAAGAAAGAAGAGCGATGCTGGATACCTGAGGTAGGGGGAAAGAAAGAGATGCTGGATATCAGAGGGAGGTAGGGAGGGGATCAGATAAGGGAAAGGGAGATGCTGGACTATGGGTAAGGCAAGGGGCATGACTGATGCTTCACCTAGGGTGGCAGTTGAACTTGTGTTGGCTCTGCTGAGGCTGCCATATGATCAAAGCAATAGTGAGCAAACTGTACACTTTTTAACTGCAAGGTTGGCTATCAAATTTTAGATATGCAAAGATTTACCACAAAAAAAGAGTGAGATTAAAAGCCAAAGAATAAACTTTATCCAGACTGTGTGTGTGTGTGTTTGTGGTATAAAGCTGGAAAGATTTAAATGTTATATTGCTTTGCAAATTAAAAATCAGTATGTAACCCTGGTTTCAGCACTCACACAGTTCCGGGGCCCCAGCTAGCTCGTTGCAGGTCTGGGGCAATCCCGGACCAGGGCCACAAAGAATAATCCATTCCTTAAGGCAACAGTTCTTTTTTACACAGTGCCAAATTCTTAGTCCTTCTAATTTACCAAGCTAGGCACAGGTCAGGGCCAGATAAAAATCTAGAAGGCCGTAGGGTTATGAGCTGGGGCTTTATTTCTCTTTTACTCTCTACTCTCGCTCAAAGAAAAGACTCCAGTTATGTAAAAATAACCAAACTTTACTGAACTTCTGCAACAGGAGGTTCAATTCTTCCTTGAAGCAAAAAGTTAATTTATAATCTACAATACTTAACAGTACTTAAATAATGAGTGGAGTGGAACGGGTAGATGTGAATTGTTTGTTGACTCTTTCCAAAAATACTAGGACTCGGGGGCATTCAATGATGCTAAAAAGTAGTAAATTTAATACGAATCGGAGAAAAAAAATCGTTTTCACTCAATGTGTAATTAAACTCTGGAATTCGTTGCCAGAGAATGTGGTAAAGGCAGTTAGCAGGGTTTAAAAAAGGTTTGGGCGGCTTTCTAAAGGAAAAGTCCATAGCCCATTATAAAATTGACTTGGGGAAAATCCACTGCTTATTTCTAGGATAAGCAGCATAAAATGTATTGAACTTTTTCAGGATCTTGCCAGGTATTTGTGACCTGGATTGGCCACTGTTAGAAACAGGATGCTGGGCTTGATGAACCTTTGGTCTGTCCCAGTGTGGCAATACTTATGTACTTAGATGCAAATTATAATCCAAAGCAATTTAGGGATATGGTGTATCTTGTCAAAGGCAATTTATAATTCTACACAGTGTGTACATATTTACAGCTCCTCCTGTTCATAGCCATCTTTTCTGGGTGAAACAATCTAAGGCTGTACCTGCAGCACTTGTGCAACAAGCAGATCGTCCTTTGGATCAAACCTCCCTGTCTGTCCATTCCTCTCCTCCAAAGAAGTACTTCTCCGGGCTACCACCTTTGGCTGAGAACAGCTATTCTCTGTTCCTGCTCCCAGGCTGTGATCCCCTATTTCCCCCCTGGAGCACTCTTCCTCACAGTTAATGCTGGAATTAGCAGAAACCACCAGCCTTAGTTTCTTGAACCCATCCAGGACTCCCCCTCTCTTCCAAGGTTCCTGGCGGGGTACAGGCAATCAAATACCTTGTGCATTCCCCATCAATAACATTTATTACCTCCTACCTCCTCCCACACTGTCACTCTATAACAAGAAACATTTCTGTCTGCAATTTATGCAGGAACCCACCCTTTTGGTCTGGATCCTTTATCACCCACAACTCCAGAACCTTCCCCTCAGAGACTCTGGCGAATTCTCTCATGATGACTTTATTAATCCCCAATATAGTGGGGAATTACAAGCATAAAATGTTATTTTATTTTATTTTGTTTGGTTCCTCTGAAAGGATATAGACAGAAAGAAGGCAGTACGAGACAATTTTCAAAGAAATTTGCCTCAGTAACTAATCAGTTACTTCATAAATTTTCTGAACTGAAATTTTCCCTTCATTCACTGACTGAAAATACCTGTATAGGTTTCAGAGCATATCCACTCATAGGTACAGGGGAAAGGGATATTTCAGGGGAGGCAAAGTACATGAGTACGGGTTAGGCCATGTGGAGAGGCATAATTGAAAGGGATGCCCAAGTTTTCCTGGGGACGTTCTCGCAGGATGGCTCCAGCAAGGGGCGGGGAAACCTGTATTATCGAAATATGATGGGCGTCCATCTTTCGTTTCAATAATATGGTCGAGGATGCCCAAATCAGCAAATTTAGGTCGACCTTAGAGATAGTCATCCCCACGATTTGGTCGTTTCTGATTTTCAGCGATAATGGAAAGCGAGGACACCCATCTCAGAAACGACCAAATCCAAGCTATTTGGTCGTGGGAGGAGCCAGCATTCGCAGTGCACTGGTCCCCCTGACATGCCAGGATACCAACCAGGCACCCTAGGGGGCACTGCAGTGGATTTCACAAATTGCTCCCAGGTACATAACTCCCTTACCTTCAGCCAGATGCACTAACTGAACAGAAAAAGCCCTTCCCTTACCGATCCCTTAGCGATTCGGAAAGGAACGGGTATACATGAAGGAAATTGCATGCAAATGAGCTGCTCACTGTAGCTCATTTGCACATGATTTCCTTCCTAAGGAGGGGAAGCCAGTGCAGAGAAGCCATGCATTATGCGTGGCTGCTCTGCTCATGCCAAAGACGGCTTCATACATGCAGACAAGCTGAGTGTATTATAGCCGTCTTCAACCTTAAATAAATTGCTGTCTAGAACCTTAGAAAAGCACAAGTCCAGGTGAAAACGTCCAAGTGCTCATCAGGGATGTCTTTTTTTTTTTTGAGGACGTCCAAAATGTAGGTGTTTCTGTGAGAAGGATGTCCATGCCTTTGCTATGCCTCTGACATCCCCTTTATTTATTTGGATTACAAGTATTAGCAGTGGGATTTGAACTGGTCACTTCTGGATTGCAAGACCAGTGCTCTAACCACTAGGCTACTCCTCCACGCCCTTGAAATTTGGCTGTCCCTGTGGGGGGGGGGGGGCAGTTCAGGATGTCCAAAATGTTTGAAAGGACGTCCACGCCTTCGTCATGCCTCCTCTGACACACATATACCTCCCCTCCCAGGGACCTGCATACTGCTGTGATGGACCTGAGTATGACATTTCAGGCTGGCAAAAAAAGTTTTTTTAAGTTGTTTTTTTCAGGGGTGTTAGTGACCACTGGGGGAGTCAGGGGAGGTCATCCCCAATTCCCTCTGGTGGTCATCTGGTCAGTTCAGGCACCTTTTTGAGGCTTGGTCGTAAGGAAAAACGGACCAAGTAAAGTCGACCAATTGCTCGTCAGGGACACACTTCTTTTTTCCATTATCGCTCGAGGACGCCCATGTGTTAGGCATGCCCCAGTCCCGCCTTTGCTACGCCTCTGACATGCCCCCAGGAACTTTGGTCGTCCCAGCGATGGGAAGCAGTTGGGGATGCCCAAAATCGGCTTTCGATTATGCCGATTGGGCAACCCTGAGAGGATGCCCATCTCCCGATTTGTGTCGAACGATGGGTGCCCTTCTCTTTTGAAAATAAGCCTGTTAGCTTTTCTTCTTTTCAGCTAACTTCTCATGAAAGCAGTGATCAGGACTAGGGAAAGCAGTGATCAGGACTAGTACACTAGAAGACTGTGCACTGGTAATAACATAATTGCTTCTGTGATGAGATAATAATCTCTTCCCAAATTAAATAAACATTCACAGAAACAATACAGGACATGACACCAAAATGAAACTTTTCAGGCTGCACACTCCTAATGAGACCATTGCACTGACAATGAGGTTCTAATGTGCGACAGAAGGGGGATCAAAGAGTGTGATAGTGAGGTGACCTTCAAATGAGTGTGGCACACTCATAAAGAATGAACTCTGAATATATTCATTGGAGGAATACAAAAGGAGATGACAACTGCAATTTTGACAACCCTCCCCCTACCACCTTTGTCTCTGTTGCTCTTAAATTCAGATACTGACTCATCTTTCCACCTGGCATTTAATTAATGAAGTGTGGAAGAGTAATTTAGTGGTTAGAGCAGCAAGCTGAGAACTCAGAAAGGCAGCATTCAAATCCCACGGATACTTCTTGCAACCATGGTCAAGTCACTTAACCATCCATTGACTGTATACAGGTCAATTTTCAAATGGACTTATATATCCAGTGGCTGCTGCGAAATAAATAAGTCCTCAATGGATTTTCACACTGTACAGAGAGTGCCATTTAAAATCTCTCTCACCATTGTGGAATTGCTGGGATAGAATGTGCAGCAAGGGCATTCTTCCTTGCTATACATATACCCCCTCATTCTATAATATGGTGCCTAAATTTACATGCTGATTTGCATGTGCAAATTTATAGAATGCTAGCACTTATTGGGGAAAAGTACTAGCTCAGCGCTATTCTAGTAATGATGTGCGCAACTCGGTACATAAATGAAAGGGGGTCTTTAGACAGGAGGAGCATGGGTGAGACCAAAATGTACATGTGTAACTTACAGAAGACTATGTTACATGCTAAATTGCAGCATTTAGATATGCCCACTTATACCTGCTATTGAAGTGGCATATCTGTGCATATCTAAATGCAGATAGTGAATGCTGAAGATCCTATGAGGAAGCAACTGGTGAAACGGGTGCCTGTCAGGATCATTCGTTACAGATAAGTGCCACACTAATTTAATCCTCACAAAGCTTTAAATGTAACTTTGAATTGTGGAAAGATAGAAGAAAAAAGAAAACATGAATTTTTTTCACTGTGAATTTGCATATGAATTTAAGGAATAGTGTCATCATGAATTTTTCACTTCGGGGGTTTTTGGACCAATGATTGAGTCTTCGCTAAAGAGGTGTTGCGTAGCCACAATGAAGAGTGGTTGTTAAAACATCTTGCGACATGTGAGGTTCTTTTTAACCCCTCAATAAGAAGTGGACCTGTGTGGTTCTCTGTGGGGGTCTTTTACAAGGTGGCAGTAAGCCCAATGCGGGCTTACCGCAGGCTACAACGGAACTACCGCTAGCCCAACACGGCCGCCAGTGATAGTTCCGGCTGGAGCGTGCACCATTTCCGGCACTCTGAAAATTTTTTCCCTACCGTGGAGCTAACCTGGTGGTAATTGAGCATCGCCGCACACTGCCCGGTTACTGTGGGAGCCCTTATAGCCACTTCAATAGGTGGCGGTAAGTGCTCCCCGACGCATGGCCATGCGGTAAGAGTTACCTTACCGCGTGGCCATTTTTTTTGATTACCGCCTAGTTAGCGCCAGGTGTCGGAAAATAAAATATATTTTCTGGTATGCATAATGGACATGCATAAAAACTGAAATTACTGCCCAGGCCACACGAGCATTGGGTGCGCATAGGAGCTTACGCAGCATAGGAACTTACGCGGCTTAGAAAAGGGCCCCTAAAAATATTAGGAATCATCCTTGATAAACATTTTTCTCTTGAAACCCAGGTGTCTGCAGTCACATCAAAGAGTTTCAAAACCCTGTGGAAATTGAAAAGGATCAGAGATTACTTCCCCAGATAATCATTTCGTCTGATAGTAAATTGCTGATAATACCCCAACTAGACTATTGCAACTCTGCATATGTAGGATGCAAAGAGAACATTCTAAAATCACTGCAAACCATTTAGAACACAGCAGCAAGACTGATAATCAGAAAATCAAAATACGAAAGAGTAACCCCACTACTTACAATACTACACTGGCTCCCAATAAAGGCCAGACTATTTTTCAAATCAAGCACTCTCATCTGCAGAATATTGTTTGTCATGTCTCTCGACTACATGCTAGACCTGATCGAACTGTCTCCAAGAAATGCAAGCCCAGAAACCAGAAGCTACCTACTCCACCTACCTAACTGTAAAAACTTAACCAACAAGTCCATACTCGTGGACAGATTTAGCTATTTAGGTTCAAACCAATCCCCATAGCAATAAAAAGAATCACAGACTATCTTCAATTTAGAAAAGAACTAAAAACCTTTTCAAAAAATTCTATGGTTATCCACATGAGACAATGATAGTTCACAATACTCAATATTTCTGTATTGCATCATTGTAATCTTTCATAACTGTTAAGTTAAGCCACACTGAACCGAAACTCATTTTTGGATAATAATCGTTGGGTACAAGAATGAATAAATAAATAAATAAATAAATACATAAATAAATACATAAAAGTGAAAGTATCTGATGTAATGGTAAAATTCAAGGAAACCCAGTCTTTTCAAATAGACCTATCCATAAAAACTCTACTTTTTTTCCCTGATTCAGTTTAAACCGATTCAGCCAGAATCCAATCCTCAATCAACTGTACACATTCCAGAATTTTATTCAAGGTAGTAATCCAATCTCTGTTCACTGGAAGAAGTGCTGAGATTTCATTATACAATTAGCACTCAGCACCCAGCAGCTAAACATCTAAATTGTGGTGCTCAGTTATAAAACTGCCTCCATAGGGGCAATTCTACAACATAGGTGCTAAGATTTATGTGCTCATTACATGTGGTATTTATAGATTAATGATATTTATGTGCACACGTGCACACATACAGCGTAACAGTCAAAATTCTACCTAAGTACTTAACTTACTTGAATGGCAATTCTATAAATTGGTAGTTAAAACAGGTGCCAATTGTGCATGTAAATTACAGAATAGTAGGATTTATGCACATGATTGGCACTACTAATTGGCAATTATGCGTGTAAGTGCTAGGTGCTATTACACGCTAACATCACTTCCATTGTAAACATGGGAAGAGTATGGGCGTGTCTCTGGAATATATGCATAGCTTATAGAGTTTATTTAAAGATTTACTACCCTGCTCATCTACCCCCGGATTCTATATAGCCCACCTAGAAGTCTGTACCTAAATCTAGGTGGATTCTATAACAATGTGCGTAAGTTAATTGTCTTAACAAGCTAATCAGCATTGTTAATAGCACTTAACAAGCGATAATAAGCACTAGCTGAAGTGGAGGAGTAGCCTATTGGTTAAAGCACCAGTCTTGACAACCAGAGGTGCCTGGTTCAAATTCCACTGCTACTCCTTGTGATCTTGGGCAAGTCACTTAACCCTCCATTGCCTCAGGTACAAAATTAGATTGTGAGCCCTCCAGGGACAGAGAAATGCACAGTGTACCTGAATATGACTCACCTTGAGCTGCTGCTGAAAGAGGTGTGAGCAAATTCCAAATAAAAATAATTAGAATGTACGCACACAAAGGGGTGTATGCACATGGGTTGAACCTGGGTAAAGCATGGATGGAGCTCCCACTTACATATGTAACTTACAGAACACTGTAAGGAAAACTATGCATCTATGATCCCTTATAGAATAGGCTCAACTCAACACCAGTTCTATAAGGAACCAACAAGTTTTAGGCAGCAGGACTATGCATAAATCAGGTCTTATAGATTATAAACTAGCAGAAAAGTATGCACCATGCTTTGATGGCCTGCACTTTCTCAGTAAGCCAATAAAAACTCAGGAAAAATAAGCTGGAGGAAATGTGAAAATGTATAAACTGCAATAAACCCGCACCTCCACTAACAATTATATATGTTTATATAGAATGATGGCTTAAATAATTATTATAGGTGTGCTCATATAGGTTGGGAGACCACCCCAGATCAACTAATCTCTTGTGTCACTTCCTCAACAAGCCGCCAAGAATTAAATAAATAATGAATTAATGAAATACATACATATATTTTTTCATACATGTGTGACAGGATCTTTCAGTTCCTTAGCCAACAGGAAACAATAATGAGAACTTCCCAAATTTGTGCAGTTGGGTTTTCAGGATATCCACAATGAATATGCATGAGATGAATTAACATATACTTAACCTCAGCGTATGTAACATTCTCTCTTGCATATTCATTGTGGATATCCTGAAAAACCGACTAGCTGTGGAGTCCTTGGGACATGTTTGGGAAACCCTGCAATAAGGTGTACAGAAGTTAAACAGACTAGCTAGGAGACCCAGATTTATTGGCAGGCCAAACAAAGAATTAGAATGACTGAGTTCTCCCAGAGACTGTCTTAAGTCCATCATTGCCTCCATCTACCTCCTGCAGGGGAATGGAGAAGCAGAGCACAGAAGCTGAAATTCTCAGATATGCTTTTCTTCGAATGTCAGTCATTTTGAAAATCTGAGTCTAAACCCTAAACCCATTCGGCTTGGAGGTTTGTACTGTGATATAACCAAATGAAGTCTCCAATTTTTTTGATTTAGCTTCAAGCTTGTTTAACCTAGTCCGGTATAGTAAATTTGAATGTAAAGATACTGAGAGATCCAACAAAAATGCATTTCATACAGACCACTAAACAGCATTCAGGCAGTACCGACTTTCAGTTATGACTGTCCATAGCTGGATCTGAATTGGTGACCTTGAGAAAAAAGGCTCTTTATCTTAGTGTCAATTCACTGAGTCATCCAGTTACCACATACAATGAGATTAATGAACTGTTGTATGCTAGTACTTCACTTCTATAGTCTTGTCACAATGTGTTGGTTGGCATTTACGATAAAAGTTAGGCCAAAAATTGAGCATGCCTGAAGTGCGGTGGTTTTCCAAGACACAAGGCCTCCATTTTTCATAATCACACTGCCCTGTGCCAGTTTTTGGGAAAGGTGATATATAAAGAGCCTCAGTATCATTCAGTTTTAAATGTAAACATTTTTTAAATAAAAGTAAGAAAGACATGCCAAAATGGCATGGCATGGCAAGCATGATTCGTAATTTTGAAAGGATTTTGGTTTTGTTGTTTCAGGTAGTTCATTGGCAGAACTAATGATCACTTTTTTTGTTGTTAGCGTTCCCCGGATGAGTGACCCCTCCCACACACACACACAAAAAACACAACAAATTCATGTTTATTTTCTGACAGCTAAAGGTTGAAATCTAGCTGAAAACTGCCTTCCCTCTCTGATGGTACTTTTACCAGTGTCAAAAAGGAGCAGGACTAGGGGTGTGAAAGGGCAAAGCCAATCAACAGTACATGGTGATTTCATTTTGAAATTTCCATAGCACATTGAGCAATGTATTGTGATTTCCATTTTAGTTCATTTAACTATATCAAAATAAGGGTCAATGAAAAACCATTTTTATTGGATGAATTCAATGGTTTTCAAGAGTTGTGTTTATATAATTAGGGCAGTGAATAAACGATGCAGTTGTATAGGGTAGCTAGGTATGGGGTTGTCTGTATATCATTATAGCTTGGTAAAGGAACAAGGTGGCCATAGAGGTCAAAAATGGATTTTTGAATGCTTTGTAAAAATGTTAGGCTTATTTGATTAATCTATGTTTTTCTGTTTATGCTTTATGCATATACACTCTAAGTTTATATATAGTGCTCAAAATTGCATTCACAAATATGGGCGTGCACCTAATTTGCATGCACAATATAACAAAAAACAAGTCAATTAGCACTGTTAATTGTGCTCTAATAATCAATTAGTGCTAATTGACATTAATTTAATTTTGTGCATAGGATCTGCGTGTAAATTTTACACAGATGCAAAAGGGGGCATGGCTATGGGAGGGGAATGGGCAGATCAGGGGCGATTCTGGAATTTGCATGCAGTTTTACTGAAAAAGGGAGATCCATGCCTAATTTAGGCACAAGAACTTACACCAGGTTTTAGTTGATGTAAATCCTTGCACCCAAAATTGGGCACAAACCCTGGCACCAAACACTATCTATAAAGGGCGCTCAACTCTGAGCGCTGTTTATAGAATTGCACTTAGCACCAATTTTTACTGGCACCATATACAGATTTCAGTCTATAACGCACTCACCCATGTACCCCTGATTCTATCACAGCCTCCAAAAATTGTGCACGCAAATTTAAGCATGCCCACAATTTGCATGTGCAATTTAATAGAATAACGAGCTAATTCAAGCTTTTTAACAAGTAATTATCGGCATTATTTAGATTTAAATGGCACTAGCGCACATACATTTAGGCACAGGATCCATGTCTAAAATTTACGCACAGCCTGAAAAGCACAGAAATGGAAGGGTCATGGGCAGTGGCATACTGAGGGCGGGGCAGTGGGGGTAGTCTGCCCCGGGTGCACGCTGCAGGAGAGGTCGTGGGAGCAGTCGTGCATCTGTCGGCTCCACTGGTTCCGTGCTCCCTCTGCTGTTACTTCCTGTTCCAGGGCCAAGGGGCCGAGGGAGCAGGGAACCAGCGGAGCAGACAGCCGCAGGGCTTCTCCTAGCACCCCAGCAGGTAAGAAAAATGCACACGGGGGGGGGGGGGGGGGTGTCATGCTGTACTCGGGGGGGGGGGGGGGGAGGACAATACTGCACCCGGTGGGGGGGGGGGGGGTGCACAGCAGCGAGGTGGCAGCTACCCAAGGAACGCCATTGGTCATGGGTGTGTCTGGGTGGATCGGGGGTGTAAATTTAGGCATGAGCATTTATACCACATTTTCATTGGTGCAAATGGCAGCTCCTAAATGTATGGGTGACCTCTCCACTTATGTGTTAATCTATAAACCACTGCAAACTTTAGTTGTAGTATATAGAATATTGCTTAATGGGAGTTTTTCGACACTGAATTTTTAGGCACTATAGAATCTAGTCCATAATGCGCAAACTCATATAAAGCAAGAAAATGACATATCTATGTAGGGAAATACAAAGATTAACACGTTCACGTGTATATCACGCATACTCTCAGTGGATAAAGATACAAGCGCTGGTAAAGACATACAGAGACAGTCACACAAAGACTCAGGAGAAGGGAAAAAGCAAAAATTTCCTTTTTCCTCTTGATTTTCAGAAGGTAAGCCATGTCCGCGGAGAGGAGAACAGATAGTGTGGAGGGCGGAGTTTGTAATATGTTTTGTTTGGGGAAGATTATTTTCAGCACACTGATACTATTAAACATTTAAGCAGACAGAGAAAGAGAGACAGGAATTCTTACATTGTAAATTCTAAGGAGAAAACTGTCGGATGGGAAAGGAGGGAGAATGAACTGCATTCAACCATGAGTCTTGTATATAGGGTTCTTTGATCAGTTATTTTATCTAATTTTCATACAGTTTATTTAATCATTCAAATTTTGTGAAACCGGCAAAGAGAGCAGTTCCTTATATACACTGACATCAGATACCGACATACATCTTGACCAAACAACTGTTTTCAATGTATCCAGAATTTCAACCAAAGGGGTGTTAATCACCTGTTTTGATGTTTTCAAAAAAAAAATGACGCCATCCAGTTTTGGCATTTAAACCCCTTGGTTCTAAAGTTTTTAAGTGGTACATCCACTTTTATCCTTGTTACAAAACTAGTTTTCATTGATCATCTCTGCTTAAAGGTGCTATCCTTTGAAGTACTACACAGCATAATGAAGCAAAGCTGTGATGATTCTGCACACAATGTAAAGCACAGGGCAACGTAATTTCCCCAGCATATATAATACTCTTATGTTCAATCAGATGGGTATGTAACTTCCTTGTAATCTGTCCTATATACAATTTATTACACAGGAAAATTATACAGTCAGTTAAGTGTTAGATTGAGTTTGTTTATGATGTATTGCTACAATAAGTAAATAACCAGAATTTAAAAGTAGATATTTAATTTTTAATCCAGTGGAAGGTTTTTATGCCTATGTTAAAGAGTATAAGCTCTTTAGACTGGTTTAAGTCAGAGCTCTTTGAGGCTTTTTCCTTCCATTGATAGGAGCACAGATATTGTGGAGTATTATAATTATAATTATTGGGTATGATATTCAGACCACAGGAGTTAGCCGGGTTGACTCCTGCAGTCAGCGCTGAGACTGGACATTGAATGCCGGGCCATTTCTGGTGACCTGCAATGAATATCTAGGTGTTTTTTTGGCTGGCTTCAACGTAACCAGCCAAGCCAATATTGGAGTGCTGGCTGGTTAAGTTGAAACCGACCAAAGATAGGCCTGTTATTTCAGTGGCTAAATTTGGCCACCAAGCTTAACCAGTGATGTGCTGAATATTAGCGGATAGCCAGTTAAATTGTGCTATATAAATGATTATCTGCTAAGTGCTAACCGGCAATATTCAGTGGGAGGTAACCTGCGATTTCTTGCTGAATATGGCTGGATAGCCAGTTAAGTGCCTTTTAACCAGCCAGGAGCTGTTCCTGGCAGGTTAAATGGTTTTACATATCAGGGGGATTGTGTATTTTAAATTATTTTTTGTTTATGTAACATATTTCCTCTATGTTTCTCGTGTGTTTTGTGTAATGGAGTAGATATCACAGTATTCATGGAAGAATGTGTTTATGAATAGCCTGCAAAACTGAATGTGGACAAAGCTAAGGGACCAGATGAGATACATCCCAGGATACTGAGGATGCTCGGGGAAGGGGGGATTGGAAAGTCCTCTTAAGGATATGTTGAATAGATCCTTGAAAAAGAACTGATGTGGTCGCTCTTCAGAAAAGTAGAAACAGAGAAAAGGTGGAAAAACTACAAACCAGTAAGCCTTACCTTGATGATGTAAAAAGTAATGGGGACTCTGCTGAAGGAAAAGATAGTGAACTTTCTCCAATCCAATGAGCTGCAAGATATGAGGCAATATGGCTTTACTGGCAGCAGATCATGCCAAATAAATCTGATTGATTTCTTTGACTGAGTGACTAAAGAACTAGATTGAGTCATGTTCATCAAAGTTGTTGATACGTTTCCTTGTAGGAGGCTCATGAATAATTTGGGCAGTCTGAGAATGGGACAGAAAGTGGTAAACTGGATCTTAAATTGGCTGACTGACAACCAGCAGAGGGTGGTGGTAAATGGAATTCACTCTGAAGAATGCTGAGTCGTGGAGTGCCTCTGGATCAGTCCTGGGGAAGATCCTGTTCAATATCATTGTGAGTGATATTGCTGAAGTATTAGAATGAAAAGTTTGCCATTTTGTGGACGATATGAACATTAGCGACAGAGTGGACAACATGTAGAAAGAAATACGTATCAAGAGAAGCCTGAGTGCACAGAGCAGGAAAGAGACCTTGGAGTGATTGTGTTTGAGGATCTTATGGTGGCAAAACAATATGACAAGGTGGTGGTCAAACCTAGATGGATGCTTGGCTGTCTAGAGAGGTGTAAAATCAATAGAAGGGAGATGTATTAATGCACCTGTACAAGTTATTGGTGAAGCCTCACTTGTAGTACCGTGTTCAGTTTTGGAGGCTATACTGTATCTCATTAAGGATATAAAAAGACTTGAAGTGATTTAGAAGAAGGCAACTAAAATGTCAAAGGGTCTGTGCCAGAAGGTATAAGAGAAGAGACTTGAAGACCTGAATATACATACCTTGGAGGAGAGGAAAAACAGGAGAGATATGATCCAGGTATTCAAATACTTGAAAAAGTATTAATGGGCAAATCTTTTCCAAAGACTAGAGAACATGAAATGAAGCTGCAAGAAGTTAAACTTAGAAGCAATATCGGGATATACTTTCAAATCACACAGTGACCACTTTTAAAGTGACCATACTGTTTAGGAACCCGGTTGATAATATAGAATATCCAATTCTTTGTTATGATTGGTTCTGTGAATCTTTACGTCACTTTAAAAGTCACGGTGCCATCCCAGCTGGGAGTGTGGAGTTAAAGAGGTTAGGCTGCACCCAGTTTACATTTTTTGAATGGTTGAATTGTTTTTTGAACAGTATGGGCTAGATTCTATATATCATGCCTAAAAATTGACGCCAAAAATGAATTAGGAATAAATTATTCTATAAACCACGCCTAAATTTAGGCACGGTTTATAGAATACGCCTAGCACCCGTCCGTGCAACTAAACTTGCCTAATTTATATCTAATACCTAATTTAGGCATGAACTGGGTATATTCTATAACAATGTGAATAGTTTTTAGAAACACCCACGACCCACCCATTCCACATCCATGGTCATGCCCCCTTTTCAACTATGTGCCTTAGAATTTATGCATATTACTTTTACATTACTTTAGACAGTTGTGCATTTAAATTCTAATTGATATCAATTAGTACTTTCAAACTTTGATTTTTGCAATACCATTTATGCCGGCTGCAAAGAATTGACCTTAAAAAGATTACAAAGAGTCCAAAACACTGCAGCCAGACTTGTTTACAAGGACACACATTTTGAGAAAGCATCTCCTCTGCCCAGGAAACTACACTGGCTCCCTATAAAAGCCAGAACATCCTTTAAACTCTGCATGTTTGTTTTAAAATCTCTATGGGTCCTGTTTACTAAGCAGTGTTGTAGGCACATTAACATTTTTAATGTGCATTAACCATGTATGTGCGTTAACCATGTATATGCCTACATGGTTAGCGCATGCGCTAAGTGTAGGTGTCAGTGGCGTAGCCACAGGTGGGCCTGGGAGGGCACAGGCCCATCCACTTTAGGCTCAGGCCCACCCATAAGTGGCACAACTCTGATGTGGCTGGGGAGGCTCCTCAAGGCTTGTCAGCAGAAGTCTCCCGGCATCTCTCCCTCCCCTCCCCTCCCCCACAGGCATTTTGGCATCTGTCAACTCAACCCCCCAACCTCTCTGTACCTTTTCAATCTTTAAATGTTTTGCGAACAGCAACATGTACCCGCAGCTCGTGCCAGCCCAGAGCCTTCTCTCTGATGTGACTTCCTGGTTCCACAAAAATGGTATCATGTCAAAGGGAAGGCTCAGGGGCGGGTATGAGTCACTGTTTGTTGACAGTGAAGCACTGAAAATTTGAAAAAGTATGAAGGGGAGGAGGGGAGGGTGGAATTGAGAAATTATTGGTCTCCTGGAGGAGGGAGTGGAGGGAGAGATGCCAGAGGGGATTTTTGTGCCCACCCACTTCAGGCTCAGGCCCCCCCAAAACTGGGTGTCTGGCTACGCCCCTGGTAGGCGTGCTAAAAACACTAACACACCTTAGTAAACAGAGCCCTTTATGGGTTAATCCCAGACTATATGAAACCTATAATTAATCTACCTTTACGTAATGCTCTTCCTGGTTCCAGAGACTAACTCTCCATTATCCTAGTTGCAAAAAAGTGGTATATAAATCAGTTTTCGCAGCAAGGTTCCCATACCAGTGTACCCAATGGTGGAACTCCTTCCCGAAACTGGTAAGATGGGAGCATATTTATTTGAAATTCTGTAAATCTTTAGGAACCTTTCTTTTTAAGAATTTTTTTACTGATGGACCCCTATATAAAAACTCCTAATGTAAAGTGTCCATTTCCATTCTTTTTCAATTCATAATGTTATTATTTCGAATTAATTACCACATTCTATTTAATCATTATTTAATTCAACCCTACAAGTCTTTTATACTGATGTATTCACTGACTAATATTTATTGTTAGTTTAATATGTTAGATACTTTGAATCTGATTTGTATTGTCAGTATAATAATCTGTTTGCCACATTGAACCCAATTTGATTGAGAAAATGTGGGATATAAATGGAAAAAAATAACATAAACAATAAATAGTATCAATAATGGCTTATTAATTGGCAATTATCAGTGCTCATTGGCTTGCTAGCTAATTAAGTTATGACCAGATTTATATGTGTAACTTATTCACACTATATAGAATCCAGGGTTATGTGCATTGGGATGTTGTCTGATTCTTTTTGTTTTCTGACAGTGCACTTCCCCTGAGGCAGCATTTGCAAAACAGGGGCCTTTGTCAGGATTTTGCTATTTTCTGAAGGTCACCGAGGATTTCTTCCTAACGCTAGGGTTACCATTCATCCAGATTTTCCCGGCGGGTTTTGCCTGCACGCACGTTTGTCTGGATTTCTGGACAAATGTACGTGCGTACG
Source organism: Microcaecilia unicolor (assembly GCF_901765095.1). Lineage (NCBI taxonomy): Eukaryota > Metazoa > Chordata > Amphibia > Gymnophiona > Siphonopidae > Microcaecilia > Microcaecilia unicolor. The sequence goes on from NC_044033.1 coordinate 70,018,067, forward strand.
TGCGGGCGGGCGAGCGAGCGATCGGCGCCGTGGGTCTCCCCTCCCCTTCCTTACTATCTTCCCTGGTGGTCTAGTGACCTCTTCAGGGCAGGAAAGAGCCCCTTCTTTCCTTCCCGAAGCACTGCCTTGCCCTTCTTCCTTCTCGTCTCGGCTGGGGATTCAAAATGACCGCCGAGAGTTGAAGTCTCGCGAGGCCGCTTCAACGCTCGGCGGCCATTTTGAATCCCTAGCCGAGACTGAGAAGGATGCAGGCAAGGGCAGGCAGCGCTCCGGGCAGGAAATAGGGGGCTCTTTCCTGCCCTGAAGAGGTCACTAAACCACCAGGGCTAGATAGTAAGTAAGGGGAGGGGAGGGGAGGGGAGGGGAATATGTGACAAGGGGGAGGGGAGGTGACGGGTGCAAGGGAGGGGAATATGTAACGGGGAGGGGAGGGGAATAGGGGGCGAGATGAGGATCCGAAAGGGATGTGGTAGGGGCGGGGCAGGGGCATGGTGGGGCGGGGCAGGGGGGCGTGACATGTGTCCTTTTTTTCAGAGGACACAATATGGTAACCCTACCTAACGCCTTCCAGAAAATTTGGGAATTAGGAGCCAGCACATATGCCTGGTTTGCAAGTTGTGGGGTCCTTTTACTAAGGCACGCTGAAAAGTGGCCTGCGCTGGTGTAGGTGTGTGTTTTGGACGCGTGAAGGTTCATTTTTCAGCACTTCTGGAAAAAAGGCCTTTTTTCTGCCTGAAAATGGATGCGCGACAAAATTAAAACCAGCGCGTGTTCATTTTTGGCCTGAGACCTTACCGCCATTCATTGACTTAGCGGTAAGGTCTCATGCGCTAACTGGGTGGTAAGTGTCAACTTGTGTAAACTGCTGATTACCACCGTATAAGCACCACGTGGTAGAAAATAGAATATATTTTCTATGACGTGTTTTGAGTGCACGTCAAAAATGGAATTACCACCCGGGGCACGTGGTAGCTAGGTTGTAGTTCTGAGTTGATGTGCATTGGATACGCATAGGCACTTATGCGCCTTAGTAAAAGGGATCCTAAGTGCACTTTTTGCCATTTGTATATTGGTTATGGATATTGCATCTATGAACTGATGTGGATAAGAGCATTGAAACTGGTATGATGAATGTTTGAAAACGTGAAGTGAATATTGATTCTATTATCAATATATTTTAAACAGTATATGGAGTTTTTTCTGACCTGTGATGTGGACAGTATACTAAAGGGGTTTCTTTGGGAATAAACAATTCTGCTGAGGTCTTTTTCTCCATATATGGGGAGCTCTTGATTCCCAATTAAGTTTTTTGAACAGATTAGGTTGTGTGGACACTGTCTATTTGAAGTTTCCATTCTTTCTCTTGGTGGTAGTAGACTCTAATGGCTCTTTAAGTTGTGTGGCTATCAGGACCTTTTTTTTTCCTTTGACTGTGGCTGCTCTTTGCTGCCCCCCCCCCCCCCCCCGCACTAGGTGATAGCCTAGTCTTAGTCTTCCTGGTGGTTGGGCTGGCTTAGCTTATTCACATTGTAGTAGGAGTTTTTTCTGAATCACAGTGCTTTACATATCTGACCCAGGCTAGTAGGGGAACGTTCTGGTTAAAGTGCAACAGTTTCCAGGAGAGAGGGATGGCATTTCCATGACACAACGCATGGATGCAGAGGATGCTTGCAGCTAAGAGAGATTTTTTTGCTTCACCATACATCCAAAGCCTGGAATGGTTAAGTGTGGACCACGGATCAAGGCTGATGTCCCTGACTGAAGAACTGTACACTGTGGTAAGTGCAGAGATGGGGGGAGAGCTCTATATGATGTCTGCTCAGGTTGATCTAGGGATGAGCATGAAGGCTATGCTGCAACACCACTCATCAGACGATGCAGGGAAGGAGTGGAAAGTAGACTGAAGGAAGCCCCCTTCTACAGATGGACAGGAAATGATTGCAAGAAGTGCACTATGAAAGACCACATGGATTTTTAGCTAGGCAGAGATGGGCAATGTTCAGACAAGGCAATCTTTGCACATTATTCTATTGTAATGCTTTCATAATTGTCCTCAATGCCAAATCTTCAAATTTAAAAATAGAGTTTTAAAAAAATTCCTCAATTACTCTAATTGATTGTTCAGTTGACTCGGTCAGTCCAAAGCAGAGAGAAACTTTACACAGAGATCATTAGTTTTTCGCTATTTAGAGATTAATCATGAAGAGCTCTGGCTCTTTAATTCTGTAATTTGTATATTTAATGGGCTGCTGCAGAATCTATGACAGTAATTAGCATAGCTTGAAAACTCATTAATACGTAACAACATGATTAATGCAGCATTAATGCAAACATGACTGAAGTTATTTGGGCTAGGTAGTAAGAAGATTAAAGTTAAACTGTCCTGTTTGTTTTACCAGTGGTGGGTGTAATAAGGTTGCAAAAAGAAAAAAAAACATATTGGTTTTTCTATTGTTATATAAAATATAGCAAAATTTAAAAGAAGGTTTTTATTTTTCCTTCTAATCCTAAGACTTTTGATAGGTTGCTAATGGCTATCTTTTTTTTTTTTTCACTCGCAGGCAATACAAATCTTCTCATAACTATTGCAAGAGCTGCTTACCACTATTTTACTAGGCACAACTCGTAAGCTTTTATTTAGAATAGCATTTTAGCAAGGATGTTCAAATCAAAATTGAGTCACCCAGGTCAGGATGGCTCAGGTTCTACTAGTATTTTAAGAACAAGATCAGCTGACATAAAGCTTTTTCTAAGATATATGAATGTTTATGTGCCAGTTACGCGTGACATGGATATCTATTTTAGACAAATCAACATCTAATATATCAGTGGGTCAAAACAGGCACATATGTATTCTTGTACTGGCACACAATGTTTATGTTGTGGAATAGCAAATGTTTATGTTCAGGCACATAAATGTTTATATTATCTTAGCAATTTTAGAAATATAATAGTAGATGATGGCAGATAAAGACCTGTATGGTCCACCCAGTCTACCCAATAAGATAAACTCATTGCATATGGTATGAAGTGATACATCATATGTTTATCTGATCTTGATTTGTCTTTGCCATTTTCAGGGCATAGACTGTAGAAGTCTGCCCGGCACTGTCCTTTTTCTTAATTTCTGAAGTTGTAGAAGCCCCTGAAAAGCACTCCAGTCCATCCACATCTATTCAGCCACAATCAGGGCACAGACCTTAGAAGTCTTGCCCAGCACTGTCTTTGCATTCCAATTAGTGGTGTTTGGAAATATAAACATTTATATAAACAATATAAAAATAAATATGCACATTTATTTATCCTGAAGCTGTCACTGAGCCCAATATCCCTTGCCAATTTGGCTTTTGAGGGGGGGGGGGGGTGCATCAAGCATTGAGGGTTTAAGAGTGTGACCTCTCCTAAGCCCTGTCATGGAGTGCTGCGTAATAGGAGCACATTTCTAAAAGCTAGATATTCTCAACATCAATCTGTTAGGACACAGAAGTTCATTCCTCTTCTGAAATGGGGAATAAATGTCTATTTTTGTGGCCTACTCTTGTTCCACCCAAAAGAAGCCCAGATCATGCCCCCTTGCGTGTATATTCTGGGTTTGTAAAATTGGAATTTATGTATTCATACAAGATACACATTTAAGTGCCAGCTTATGAATGTCTAAAATGTGAATGGTGCTCATAAAATAATCATCCTAACCTTTTAGTATAATAAAATGTTGTGCCCAACAAAACCTTTGTCCATCTGTGTTTGTTCTTGCCATTGTCCATTATTTTATCCCCAACACCCTCCTCCCTTCCCATCCTCTTACTTCTCCCCATTTTCTTTCTACATTTTTATTTGCTTTTTGGATAATGTGGGATATAAGAATAAATAAACAAACAAATAAACAAACAAATAAATAAAATAAGCATCTAACAAAGCCAAATATATTTCTGCATGGAAATAGAAGATGGTTAACTTTTTAGTCACAAAAATTCAAAACTGGAGAAAAATCAGTGATCAATATGATATCTATCTGGATAGACAATAGTCATATAATACAGAAATGTTCAATCCAGGAGACAATTTATGAAACTACTCCCAGAGGTGGAGTGGACCTATATTTGGAAGAGACTGTCCTTTGATTGGCTGATTTCTGTACTGATGTAATCTGGGAGTAGTTTTATACCAGAACGAGGCTGAACGTCTTTTGACTGTTATAATTAAGATGGAATCGGGTGAATGTCTCTGGCCCAGTAGTTCTGCTATACAGTTTAAGAATTGCTATTTTGATTGTTTATTGGCCATTTTTTGTAGTTATATCTTGATTTATGTTTGTTTAGTTTTTAGTTTTGTTTTGAAGACCCCCTGATGAAGCCTTTTTATGGTGAAACTTGGATCCTGGTTGGGGCATTCTAACTTTATGGACACCCTGTCATCATGCTTTGGATTTGCTGGGATACTTCTGTTATAAGTTAAATATTTTTAAATGAAGATTTCTTTAAATTAGTATCCTGCTGAAATATGTCATGTGGACATTACATTCTGTGCAATTGAGATAAAGGATGTTTGTATGTGTTTGTAAAATCACTTTGGGGCATTGAATTATTTCTGAACATGTAATTTTTTTTTAATAATAACATTCTTAATAGTTATATTGTGTCCTGGATTGAACATTTCTCTAACTTTTTAGTTACCATCCTTGTGCAGTCTTTAAAGCATTTTCAACCTTTTTGTTTGAGCAATTCTCTACATATTAGAATTATTTGAACATTATTGTCTATGAAAAAAATTTAAGTATGTAACCACTGTCATCTAACCAGGGGATTTTATTTTGTGATTTATAAAGAGTGCAGGGAGCTGTTGCAACCACATGATCTAAGATAAACTGCTCTAAGGGCTTCACCACTACATGCCATAGTCAGTGTGGGGTGATTTTATTTTGTAGATCTACTGATAACCAAATAAGGGAAGGGAAATGGGACTTGATATACTGCCTTTCTGAGGTTTTTGCAACTACATTCAAAGCAGTTTACATATATTCAGGTACTTATTTTGTACCAGGGGCAATGGAAGGTTAAGTGACTTGCCCAGAGTCACAAGGAGCTGCAGTGGGAATTGAACTCAGTTCCCCAGGATCAAAGTCCACTGCATTAACCTCTAGGCTACTCCTCCGCACTTCTCCATCTCTTAATAAGATTGGATGTCCTATTACTTGTACAACTCAAGACTAACCATCTTCCCCCTGATTCTATATGTGGTGCTAAAAATTGTATGTATTAAATTGGGCACGATTCAATTTTTGCATGCAATTTAATTGCATAATGAGCCCATTAGCACCAATAATTGGGTGCTAGCAATCATATATCAGTGCTAATTGGCACTAATTTGAATCCATGCATGCATTTTTAGTTGCTATTTTATAAAGATGTGCATGTAAATGTTTTATGTGTAGATCTAAAAATGTGGCATGGCCAGGAACATGGGTGGATCAGAGGCATTCCTGGAATTTGCACGCAGTGTTACAAATTAGGCGCAAGGATTTACAACAGGTTTTAATTGATATAAATCCTTTTGCCCAAAATTAGGCATGGATCTCAGCACCAAAAGCTATTCTATAAATGACGTCCAACTCAGAGCGCCATTTATAGAATAGTGCTTATTTTTTGGCACCAATATTTTGGTGCCATATACAGAATTTAGACCCTTGTAAGTATTTAGGTAATAACACTCCAACAGACAGTTAAAAGAACTAGAGGGTCTCTGAGATCCAGATGGCCTATACAGCTGAAACAATAAATTAAAACAAATAAGCAGTGAAATAAAATAGGAAGAAACATGAATCTCTTTGCAAGCAATGTTTTGATAGACTTACATATAGGTAAGGCAGCACCCATTTGTTCATATCACAGAAACTGATAATTGCCATTTTTTAAAAATACAAATAATTCTGAATAAAAATATGTTGGGAATAGATGAAGAGAAAACCAATGCACATTGGCAAAAAGACACTCCTGTTCAAGTCTTATAATTTTTCAGTAAGTGTAACATAGTAACATAGTAAATGACGGCAGAAAAAGACCTGCATGGTCCATCCAGTCTGCCCAACAAGACAAACTCATATGTGCTACTTTTTGTGTCTGCCCAGCACTATCCCCGCCTCCCGCCACCGGCTCTGCCACTCAGTCTCGGCTAAGCTCCTTAGGATCCATTCCTTCTGAACAGGATTCCTTTATGTTTATCCCACGCGTGTTTGAATTCTGTTACCGTTTTCATTTCCACCACCTCCCGCGGGAGGGCATTCCAAGCATCCACTACTCTCTCCGTGAAAAAATACTTCCTGATATTTTTCTTGAGTCTGCCCCCCTTCAATCTCATGCCCTCTCATTCTACCACCTTTGCACCTCCGGAAAAGGTTCGTTTGCGGATTAATACCTTTCAAATATTTGAATGTCTATATCATACCACCCCTGTTTCTCCTTTCTTCCACAGTATACATGTTCAGGTCATCAAGTCTCTCCTCATACGTCTTTTAACGCAAATCCCTTACCATTCTCGTAGCTTTTCTTTGCACCGCTTCAATTCTTTTTACATCCTTCGCAAGGTACGGCCTCCAAAACTGAACACAATACTCTAGGTGGGGCCTCACCAACGACTTATACAGGGGCATCAACACCTCCCTTCTTCTGCTGGTCACACCTCTCTCACATTTCTATGCAAGTGGACCCACTACTATTAATTTCTTCTGGCTATTCTACAAAAGGTGACCATGTTTAGGTACTATTTATAGAATACCGTTCAGCACAGATTTTTTCAACCCCATATACTGAATCTAGCCCATTGTATCCAGTATCTATCCTCCTTCTTCTCCCTCACTACTCTTCCTTCGCCCTCCATGCCAGAGCAGAAAACATTGTGTGGGGACTTTAAGGGCCACTTTTACAAAGCTGCGGCAAAAGGGTGCCAGCGCTGGCATCGGTGCGTGTTTTACATGCGCGCCGAGGCCCCTTTTACCGCAGCTGGTAAAAAGGAAGTCTCACCTTCCTGTAGGAAATGCCCGTGTGGCAAGTAAAGCATTTGCCACGTGGCCATTTTGGGGGGAGCCCTTACTACCACCCATTAAAGTGGCGCTAAGGTCTCCTGCGCTAACCCTGTGGTAACTAGGCAGCTAACGGCACTGCCTGATTACCACCGGGTACACTCCAACGCTACAAAAATACATTTTTGTAGTGCCAGAAATGACGGCGTGCTAGGGTTGGGACATACCGCTGGGCTGTTGCGGTAGCCCGGCGGTACTTCCTATATAGCGAGCAGTAAGCCTGCATTGGGCTTACACCACTTAGTAAAAGGACCCTAAATAACTACATACACTCTAAGCCTTCAGCAACCTGTCCTCTCCGACACAAACCTCCTGCTGCTGGAGGGGGTTGAAATGGAGTCATCCTCGAACACGAGCAGGTACTCAAAGGCCCATCTTTGCTGCCTTTCTGCCAACCCCTTCTTCCCCAAATTCTGCCATGCTAGGTAAAAACCCAATCTGTCTAGTGGCAGGAGCAACCCTGCAGATAGATCTGGCACATGAAAAAACACCAAACCGCAAGTACAGTAGTAACGCCTAGGGAAAATGTAGATACTCATATAACTTAACCTCTCAAAATAAACTGGATCTGTCTGACAAGTTGTAAGTACAGAAACCATAAATCATAAGCCATAATAAATTAACTAAGGGGCCCTTTTACTTAGACGTGGTAAAATGTGGCCTGCGGTAGTGTACGCATGTGTATTGGGTGCGCGCCGGGCCAGTTTTTACCGCATCTACAAAAAATGGCACTTTTTTTATGGAATGGGATAAGGGCCTGCGTTAAAAATGAAACCTATGCATGCCCAAAACCAACCTGAGCCCTTAACGCCACCCATTGATCTAGTGGTAAAGGCTCATGCGCTACGTCACGGTGACCAGTCGGCATGCACCAAGTGCCAATTACCACCGGATACGGCGTGCGTAGGAGGAATTAAATAAATAGTTCATCCATGCATTATGGGCATGCACCAAATCTGAAATTACCACCAGGAGGGCACACTGGCCTGGCGGTAGTCTCATTTGGGTGCACGCTGCATGCGTGTATAGCCTACCGCGGCATAATTAAAGGGCTCCTAAAACCCTAACAGAACTTCAGATGGTAATAGAGATGAATCTGTCTAGTAGCCTATGGAGGATAATGTCTGGTGGTAAGACATAGAAAGGGGTGGGTACAACATGTGAACTAAATTGATGATCTTACCCTACTCATCTACCCAAAATGATAAGGTACTAAAGGGAAAAAGATCCAAAACTTTCCTGTATAAGCAGTGATAGCTTGCCAGAAGTTATACTCTACTCTGTGGTAGACAGCTTGAATATATCCTTATTAGTATGGATTGGATGAATTGGTTGAGTTTTTTTCTGTTGTCATCAATTATGTTGCTACGTGCTATGATGGTATTACTCTACCTTCTATATTTTTACAATCTTGATCAAAGTAGTTGTAATAATAGTTTAACATATAGAAACATTATTTGGGGAAGCATCTCAACACTATTTTCTCCTAAAGATGTATTGAATCTATTGCATTGCACAAGTCACCAATAATAGGAATATGCACAGACAAAACATTTCAGGTTTGTTTCTGATATTTTCTCTCTTTTTTGTTGAGGGAGGGGGTTGTATTTTTCAAACCTTTTAACATATTTAAGTTAATAATTTTTTAACACTTGTTAGCAACTTTATTAAATGTTCAAATCAACATAACACACTTTGGGCCCTCTTTACTAAGCCGAGCTAGAGCCACGCTAGCATTTCAGCATGCGCTAAGCATTAGCGTGTGGTAGCCATGTAGACACCCATAATATTCCTATGTGCATCTACATGGTTAGTGCACGCTAATTTTTAGCACGTGCTAAAAATGCTAGCGCACCGTAACATGCCTTAAATTGATTTGCATCCTTAGCTGATAAGCATGATGCTGAAGGTGGGAAAATCACCTTGTGAAAATCCAAACGCTCAATCTTTTAAGTTCGATTTACAGATTATGAGGGTTATAAATTTATGATTTATTTAGCCTAATATACCACTCTTTGTATGCATGCATCAAAACAGTTTACAAATAATAATATAAAATATTTTGAAATTAAGAAAGGAATGCCATGATCAGATAGGAAAGGAATAGAGGAGGAAAACTAGAGAAGAAGAGACCAGGCAGCGAGATCTGCCTTGAAACACGTCAAATCTGTCATCACTGAACATGAAATGGAATCGTAAATGGCCACACATGTAAGCAACCCATGTCAAAGGGCACACACTTGACCTCATCTCACACAATCTGTCCACAGACCAGAACCTAATAATAACAGAAATTAAATGGACAGAAACACCATGGACCGACCACTACAAACTAAACCTATCTCTAAAATGGCGGAAAAAGGGTTCACACTGTATACAAGAACACACAACCTACAGCACAAGAGGCCAAATAGACTCGGAAACATTCTGGCAACAGATATACAAAAACGAATGGACAGCACAAACGGACTCTATATACCTCTCAGAATGGGTTAAAAGATGCAGAAGCATACTGGACGAAATAGCACCCTTACGAACAAGAACCTCACGTAGGCATAACTCGATACCATGGTTCAACGAAGTACTGAAAAAAATAAAAACACAATCAAGAAACTCAATTGAGCTTGGGAAAAAATAAAAGACGAACACACACTCAATGCATGGAAACAAATACAAAGAAAATACAAATACGCAATAAGACAGACCAAAAGGTCATACTATAAAACTAAAATAGGGCCAGATTACAAAGACAATAAAAAGAAATTATACCAACTCGTGAACAAACTACTAGACATCACCTTGGTCACCACAACCAATACAGACATCCCATCTGCAGACAACCTTGCTAAATGAAAAAATTGCAAACCTACGTAACACGCTACCTCAGGACAACATCGATATTGACAATTTCATCACTGGCTTGGACCCAACCCCTGGTGAATACCCAGTGGACCAAACTTGGTCAAACTTCGCTCTCCTCACCACGGAAACAGTCACCCAGGCAATTAATAGGTTCTCCAACTCTCACTGTAAATTGCATACCTGCCCCAGCTACCTAATAAAATCCGTCCCCCCACCATTTCATAGCAGACCTTACATCCCACTTAAACTACATGCTTCAACAAGGTCTCTTCCCTAAGGAAAATGGCAACATCCTACTCACCCCAATACCAAAAGATCCCAAGAAAAAATCAAACAAAATCACTAACTACCGCCCAGTAGCATCAATCCCACTGGTGGTCAAACTGATGGAAAGCATGGTAACCAAACAACTTACTGATTATATAAACAAATTCATAATATTACATGAATGGCAATCAGGATTTCGCCCCCTCCATAGCACTGAAACAGTAATAATTACCCTCCTAGCCAAATTCAAGCAGGAAATAGCAACAGGCAAAAGCATACTTCTCCTCCAATTCGACATGTCCAGTGCGTTTGACATGGTAAACCATAAAATACTACTAAGACTCCTAGATTACTTCAGGATTGGCAGACACATACTTAGTTGGATCAAGGGTTTCCTAACCACTAGAACATATCAAGTGAAATCAAGCTCAAACATATCACCACCGTGGAAAGCAGAATGCAGAGTACCTCAAGGATCACCACTATCATCGATCCTTTTCAACCTAATGATGACCCCACTAGCTAAATCCTTATCCAACCAAGGCCCTAACCCTTTCATCTATGCAGACAATGTCACAATATACATTCCTTACAAACGTGATCTGACAGAAATCACCAACGAAATCAAGCTCAGCTTGAATATCATGGACTCATGGGCAAACGCATTTCAACTAAAACTCAACACAGAAAAAACACACTGTCTCATCCTCTCATCCCAATACAATAGGACCAAACCCACAAACATAAACACCCCAGATTATACCCTCCCTATCTCAGACAGCCTGAAAATTCTCGGTGTTACAATCGACCGTAACCTCACACTAGAGAACCAAGTGAAATTTACATCAAAGAAAATGTTCCACTCAATGTGGAAACTCAAACGCGTGAAACCATTCTTCCCGAGGGAAACATTATGCAACTTGATACAATCAATGGTACTAAGCCATGTAGACTACTACAATGGAATTTATGCGGGATTCAAAGAACAAATTATAAACTTCAGACCACTCAAAACATGGCAGCCAGGCTTATATTTGGAAAAACGCGATTCGAAAGCGCCAAACCCCTCCGAGAAAAACTGCACTGGCTCCCAATCAAAGAACATATTGCTTTCAAAATCTGCACCCTGGTTCATAAAATTATCTATGGTGAAGCCCCGGGATACATGACAGGCCTCATAGACCTACCAACCAGAAACACAACAGGATCAACACGAACATACCTAAATCTCCACTACCCAAGCTGCAAAGGACTCAAATACAAATCAACCTATGCATCCAACTTTTCCTACATAAGCACACAACTATGGAATGCATTACCAAAAAGCCATGAAAACAACTTATGATCACCTAAACTTCCGTAAATCATTAAAAACGAACCTGTTCAAAAAGGCATACCCTACCGACCCAACTTAAATGCCTGTACCCTGCAACACAACGAAACCAAAGCTTGTAATGGACATATAATAACTCTTCCTCTCTATGATTCCCTAATGTGTTTGTACACACAAACCTTATTCTACCACAACATTACTGTATTTGTTCATACCAGAATTGGCGAACACCTTTACAATACTATGTAAGCCACATTGAGCCTGCAAATAGGTGGGAAATGTGGGATACAAATGTAACAAATAAAAAAAAATATTGAATATTCCACCATATACAAATTTCCTTACCTCAAATTTTTAAGGCCACTTTAAATTTGGGGAAAGAAGGTTTCATACATAAGTTGACGGAAGACTATTCCATAGTAAGGGAGTAGCACAAAAAAAGGCAAGATGGTGGGTAGATTCTAAATACAGGTAAAAATGATGTGGAAATGACTGCAGTATTTGAAGTCACATGGCTGAAGTGCATGCCTGAAGGGCTGTGACCAAAGGGGAACATCTCCTATGGAGCCCCTTCAGAAGCCACAGGAGCTTGAGAAGAGTTTGTGATTTGACTTTTGGATAATGACGAATGTCAGGTGATGAATTATATACTATGAAGAATGGGGAAGAGCAAAGGTAAAGTTAAAAACATCATTCATATTAGAATTACTGGAAAACTTGGTCCCATGGACTTCTTTGTAGTGTCATCTTGTGAGCAGAGCTCCTTTTCACTTCAGGGAGAACTGAGAGGGATTCATGTATTATTTCATTAACACACATTAGTAATTACCCCTTGTATCTGAGCATGCTGTGTTGGTGGCTTCCTATGTATTAGCCTCAAATAGAGATAGAATTTCTTCAGAGCTATAATTCAGCTGTTCTATGACCATAAGATTAATGTACATCCAAATGTTTCTATTAAAACTCAAAATGCTAGTTCTGAATTTCATTTATGTTCCAGGATTGTTGCCTTGGGGATGGGTTTCTTTTTGAATCTTCCTAGGAAATGCTTTATTAAATTTAAAGGGAGTTAATATATTTTTAGTAGGCCTACCTCTCTCATTGAATTGGAGATTTTATTAGGATCCTTTACAGTTGGAAATGAGTAGGAACATTAATATTTTGGAGTTTGTAACAGAGACAGGCTGCTGATTGATATTTGTTTTTCATTGGGAAATGTGTTACTGCTTTTTCCCATGTGGTGGCCTTTCGGAGTAATGACTGTTTTTATTTTTTTTGTTTTGGGGGGGGGGGAGGGGGGTTAGACATTGATGATCCCTGTCTGGTTGTCATTACCCCTTTGTATTAGTATTTGATCATTTTTTATGTTTACGTTTACTTGAAAATCCAATTTTAAATAATAATAATAATGAAAAAACAAGACAAGAAAGGAAAACAAATTCTTAATACTGACTCCAAAATTCTAAATTGCAATACATGACTCAAGATCACAAATTTGAAAACTGTTTTTGACATTGGGAAACACTTTCAGTGTGTTAGTAACTTACTTGTCTCCTGCCACTTAATCAAGGTTAAGATAAAGGTCACATGATATGGGTGCAAAGGGTTTCCTCTTTGGGTAGTTGTCTGCTGTGTTTTTAAGATGTTTGATTTTTGTGTACTATATATTATTGAGAAAACTGAGCATAGATCGGAATAGCTTGAATGCTACATTCAGTTCTGGCTTGTATTTTTCTGCAGCACTGTAAATGACTGTTTTCTTTATTGGATGAAAAAAAAATAAATTACATTGCCTCAGGTACACTTTTATAGGTCTGTCTATTAAGCTGTATTAACAAGCCCCTTTGATCTCAGTGAGGCCTATTTGCTAACTCTGGGGTCTTTTTACTAAAGCACATTCAAGTTTTTGAACTTACTGTGCTTTAACAGCAAAACTTAATGCATGGTACATGCAAAGGCTGCATGGTGATTATTGGGGTTGTGCCCAGCACGTCCTCTGCATTTACTGCATTGCAATGTTCATTAGTGGTCATTAAACCTGGTTTTTTTTTTTTTTAATTTATTTATTTATAATTTTTAATATTACATTCCAAGCAATACACACTTGTCCAGAAAGTGGTTAATTAAAGAAACAAATTGACAATAAAAAAAGAAAATAAAAAGAAAAAGGGAAGTGGACCAAAGTCCCTCCCTTAATATATTTTAATCCACTAAAGTCCACAAATAGGATTCAAGATTTACGACTTGGAGAACTAATTAATAATAATATTAACAAAGTTAACAAAAAAGAAGAAAAAAAAGGAGCAAACATTGTAGAGTAGCAAGGAATATATTCTCTCTCAGGACACTTGAGTCTCTCTTTCAATTCTCTTAGTCGCTAAGAATTCAATAAGATGTTTAGGTTCAAAGAAAACATATTTGATAGATTGAAATCTAACTATACATTTGCATGGATAATGCAAAAAGAAAGATGCACCCATCTGTTGTACTCCAGGTCTACTTAGAAGAAATTGACGTCTTCTTTTTTGGGTCTCTCTTGTCACGTCTGGAAATATTCTAACTTTTAAACCATAAAAGTCTTTATTTCTGTTTTTAAAGAAAAGTCTCATCACCCATTCCTTATCGGGTGCCAGAACCACCGTAGCAATTAAAGTAGAGGAAATAACTTTTTCAGAGTCCGAAGACTCTAATAGTGCTGATACATCCAGAGGTGATTCTGAGATCCGATCTTCTGGTATTTTCACCGGGAGATAATATATTCGTAGAAAAGGTGGTATTGCTTCCTCTGGAATTTGAAGTATATCTTTAATATATTTTAATAACATTTCTTTTGATGATATTGTTCTTATTCTTGGAAAATTGATAAATCTAAGGTTTTTACTTCTTTGATTATTTTCTAATACTTCAATTTTCCTACGAAGATTTGTCAAATCTTTAACCATCATCGTTTGAGTGTCTTGAATCTTTTTTTCCGTTTGGTCGATATTTTTTATTTTTTCATCCAACACCTTAACTTCAGTTTTTATTTTACACGTATCTTCCGTTAAAGTTTGAATTTTTAATTCCAACTGATTAATTTGAGGACATAGCGCCTTACCAAAAGAGGCAATCAAAGCCCACAATGAATCAAGAGTAACTTCAGATGGTTTTACTAAAGAAGCAAACATTTGCATGGGTATATTAGTATTCAAAGAAGTACTTATCTCAGTTCTCGCAGCTAAGGATTCCTCCGATAATAAAGGTGTTTGTCTCGCAGCAGTTCTAGCCTCCACATTTGCGGGGCTCTCCAAGTCAACCCCGAGTTGTTCCCGTGTCTCCAGTCTATCAGGATTTTCCATAGTAGACGCCGTCATGGGGGTGCTTGCACGCTGCGGTTGCGGGGGTGGTGTCCTCTGATCTGGGCTCAACGTTGTTTCAAACACAAGCGTCGGATCCAGGCCTCCAACTGCTCCAGCCGGCGTCAGCGTGTCGCTCACAGATCTCGTTCCTTGCACATTCTGGACGAAAGAATCCATAGGTCCGATCACTGGGACTGCCTGTCGGCCAGAAGACACTACGCTGGCCGATTTGCCCCTTCGCTTAGGCATAGCGAAAGCTAGGATGAACTCGCCGAGAACTCCGCTTCTACGTGTTTGCTCTAAGCGGCCATCTTGAATCCATTAAACCTGGTTTTTATTAGCACAGATGCATTACTGCCTCCTATGCTGTGTTGGTGTGAACCTGCACGAAGTGCACAAGTGCGTTGAAAGTACTCTTCTTCAAACATCAGACCGGAGCAAATATGTCATCAGAAGTATTGATGCACTGTACGTGTTGTATGGAATTCATTGCCATTAGAGCTCTGCATTGAGTGCAATTACCAAAGATTCAGAAAACTTTCCTAAACCTGATTGTTCTTTGATCTATGTGGATAGGTAGGTTGGTCTTTCTGGGACTGCATATTGTCTTAGCCATCTGTCCTTTTAGTTTCTGTTTCTGTCTCTTGTCTTATCCTGGTTTATAGAGGAGGAGATCGTAGCCCCAACCTTATCACCAACAAGTGTTTCACTTGGCTCACGGTAACTTGCTAGGGGGCCATTGGGAGAGGAAAAGATCTATGGGCGAATATTGACTCAGTTCTATTGTCAGCCATGCCCTATTTTTGACTACACTACCCAGTACCCTGAAGCAGTAGCACTGCATAATATGAATACTGCCACAGTAGCAGCACCCTGGTAAAAGTCTTATTATTATTGGAACTACCCAAGGAAGAGCTCAAATACCAGGGAATGCCATTCATATCATGAATAATCAAGCAAGAGCATTCAGTGCTGAAAGTTAAAACCCTCTGCTCCTTGGTATTATGGATAGGCAGCCAGGAAATTGTCATTTTGCATTATTTTCTGTATTGTTTATAGGAATGTTCACTTTTTTTGAGGGAGGGTTCCCCCTTTTTGTCATCACAGGAGCAATGTGGTTTTGGTCCCTCCCTTCAGGGCCCTCCACCCAAGAGCAGACAACACCACTCTGCCTGCAGCTCCCTCCTCCCAAAAACATATGGCTCCTTCCCTTCCAACAGCCCCCTCATATGTCCCCTGGACATATTTGAATATCCTTGGTGGTGTAGGAGAGTCCATTGAGGCAAGAGCAATGCCCATCCACTCCTGCCCAAGGCCACACCTGCACACCAAGTCCATTATGGTGGCTGTGACCTCTCACCGTTGTCTTTCAGTACTACTGAGACTCCTAGTGGTACCGTGAGACTATTGAGAGAGGTTGTGGCTGCCATATTTGATTTGGTGCAGCCATGGGCAGGCGCGAATAAGAATTGCTCCTGCCCCAAGTCCCCCTAGACCATTAGGCATATTCAGGCAGACTGGGGGAGGGGTGTCTGCTCTTTGGGGATCATGTGTGTGTGGGGGGGTTGAGCTAGGTGGGGGTCACTTACACCAGAGAGCATATATTGCAAGGGGTGGGGGCTGAGCCTGATGTGACCAATGACACTATTCAGCCCACCATGTGACTAGCTAACTGCATGCTGGGCTGAATAGCACCCTCGACCTCAGGACCAGCATTCTGCGGTGGCAGACAGCCTGTTGGCAAATGAAGAAACATTTTTTTCTGCTTGTTTTCGTATGCCAACAACAGAAAACAGCAGAGGAAATGTTGGCATTTCTTCTGTCGGTATTAACGACTACTCAAGCCAATGGTATTAAGAAATGCTTCATTAAAACCCTCAATAAATAAAAAGTACTTTTTAGCACCTGGGAAATGTGCACAGTTGTCAACTCTACTGCGGGCCACCTGAGCACACCCTGTGGTAGTGCATTTCCTGCACGGTAAGTATGCATTAGTGTTTACTGCTGCTTAGTAAAAGGACCCCAATGTTTTTTTTAAATACAATAACCACAGCTTAGTAGCAGTCACTAATTTTGTACCTGAAGCAATGAAGGATAAAGTCATTTCCCTGAGTTCTAGCTTCTTAATCTGCAGCTCTAACTTAATCTAGCTTAATCTGGTGCTCATTTTCAAAGCAGAGGGACAAAGTTAATCTGCTGGAAAATCAGAATTTGGACATATCACACTGCAGTTCATCCGAATGGCAAGGGCGTGCACATGTAGAAGGTACCATGGGATGTCTTAGTGTGCCCCTCAGTACATCATTTTAGTCTGCGGTAAACACATGTTAGTGCTTACTGCAGCTTGGTAAAAGGGATCCATAAAGATTTTCCTTGTAGTTCTTCCTTTGGTGGTTCTATGTATATTTTACAAAAAGCTCCAGTTAATCAAGCTTTTCATATAATAATAGCTTTATGCGCATGGACCTAAAGGGTTGCTTTCCTACCTGGATGTTTTATATAAATCATCTTCCATATATGGGTAGGTTTCCAGGCTAAACGCAGCAGGTTGATGCTGAAAATGAAGCATATAGGGGGTAATTCTATAATGGTGTGCCTATAGAATACTGCCATAACCAGGTATTTATGCACTTATGTCATAGAGCCAGAGTAAGTGTTCACACCTAAATGCTGAGGGTAAGTATATAACAGTATTCTATGAGAATCCCACCCATTCTCCAACCAGGCTCCGCCCCATGTGTATGCATTCCTGTAAAATATGTGCTATGTATGATATGCAAATATGTACAGGAGAGTACTTTTACAGATTTTTGCCTTCTACACACATATGTGCTCACAAATGCTTGTATGTGCCATCATTCAAATCATTTAAGCATATGTAAATGTTAGCACCAGCTTTAAACAATTAACCCCTAAGAAAAACATCAACAAGCCACTTTCCCCTCTAAGCTGAGCAGGAGTCCTCCAACTCCATTGCTGCCAGTGGGCGGTGCTGTTTCAATATTGTCTATAGGGGCTGTCACTTTACAGATAGGTGCTTTTGAATAGGGTTACCAGATGACTCCAGGTCATGGAGCACAGGCTGATTCAGTCCTGGTTTTGTTTCCATTGTTTTAACTGCATCACACTGAGATGCTACAGCATCTGCAATACACCACAAAGGTCTTTATTAAGACCACCCGATATTGAGATCATTTTCGAGTATCAAGGATCTTTTAAGGCTCCTGAGGCAGGCCTGTGGCCGAAACACGGTACTGTGTCGAGTCTGTGAATAAAGTGCTACTTTTCATACTGGTATCCTGTCTCTCTGGAGTCATTGGTCCACTTCCCACTTCCCTTTGCCAGTTTGTTTCAATTGAGTTCACTGGAAGCAAAACCAGGACTGGCTCAGCCTGTCCTACGTGATCTGGAGCCATCTGCTAACCCTACTTTTGAATATTGAACCAATGTCTATCTAAGCGCTGATGGGTGTGAATAAAAAGTGTGTACTGGAATAAACGCTCCAACTCTGCTACCTGGTAGGTACTAAAGTGACATCAGGTCAAGGAACCTGAAGGCTTGATTCTCTTGGTTGCATCGGCTAGATCACAAGAGGAATGCATTGTACTTCAGTTGCAGAATGGACACCCCCCATTTTCTGATCCACAGGTAGAGGAAGAGGAAACGAAAATAAAAATGAGCTTTAGTATAGTTCCCCAAGGAACTGCCAGAGCAGATGGAGGGGGAAGAGAGGGTTGGATAAAGATGGAGGGAGTGGTCCACATTCTCTGTTTTTTTTTCCTGTTATTGATCTAAGGTAATGGGTTCTTCAAGTCTCAAGATAATTACAGATCTTTAGAAAAGAAAAATTGAAACACCAGAGGCTTTTTCTTTTCCTTAGTTATTATCTGTTTACTGGGGCTCCAAATTATTGGCTAACATTTTTATTTAATAAAAAAGAAAACCAAAAGTTTGTCTGGCCATGGCTGCTCCTGTATTTGTTGCTAGGCAGCACAATGCCACAGCTTAACTGCAGGAAATATTGGAAGTGAAGTCGACAAGAAAGAAGTGGAGGTATTTAATGAAGAGAACAGAGCTTATACTTTAAAATATTTACCAGTACTTGGCCCTGATTTCCAGAATGATCTTTCATTCAATGAACAGCAGGAGGGATGTTGCTTTTATTTTTCCAGCTTCACTGTTTGATTGTAAAACTGAAACATTTATAAATAGTTTCTTAAGATCACACAACAACTGAATTTCACTATAGACAAGTGTACAGAGACACAGATATCTGTAAAAGTATATTGAGAATAACATTTGACTTAGGAATAGAATGGGCCAATTGAAAAAAATTTGAATGAGTTTTTATGTCTCAACTAACATCATTTGAAATTAAGTACTTCTTAGCAGACTGCCAAATTCCAAATAAAAAGTTATCAGTAACCCAAGAAGTTAGCAATAAAGTACTATAAAATGTCAGTGAATTATTTGCGCTTAGAGTGAAAAACTGTTGAACTGTGTTTTGATTTTCACCTGCTCTGTAGAATTCTTCAATAAGACTTTTTATGACAGGGTTTGTGAGACAAGACAAATTTCCTGCAAAATAAACTTTCTGGAGCCCAAAAGAAGAAGGGTAGAATTAATGTCCAATATTAATTACAATGTCTGCTGACTACTGTATCGCCTCTCTGAAATGCAGATGTTGCTTCCTCCAGCAGTTCCTTTCTATAGTAAGTTCCAGTCTCTGCTAAGGAACAGCCTCCCAATAAACATACCAGTCCTCATCAACAAATGCAGCAGGTAAGATTACAAGGCTTTGTTCTGTTTCTGTGAGTCTGACGTCAGACTAGAACGAAGCCTTGCGCGGGATTGGGAATAAGAGGAGAGGACCTCGGCTGGCGGGGGTTGGGTTCCCCCGCCAGCAAAGGTAGGCGACGGCGGGTTGGCGGTGGGAGGGGGGGTCGAGAGGGTCGTTGGCAGGGGGGTGGGTCCAGGGGCAAATCTACGGGGACCCAGGCCCCCGTGGCCCCATACTGGCTACGCCACTGCTCCACAATAGCAAACCGCTTTCTCTTTCTCGGTTAGGCTTTACTTTACTGTGGTTCCAGGCTTTTCCAGCAGTCTGCTGCTTGTAACAATATCCAAATAACAGCAATTGTTCTCCTATTTCACAGGCAGGCTAGTTTTAACCTGCTGTGGTTCAAGGCCTTTTGAGTAGCCTGCAATTTGTAACAATATCCACCCCCCCAAACAAAACAAACAAACAAACAAAAACCACCAACAATAATTATTTTATTTTGGATATTAGTTCACACTTTTATCAGTAGTAGCTCAAGGCGAGTTACATTCAGGTATTCTTTGCAGCCAGTCTGTCTTTTGTTAACTTGGGGGAAGAACCCACAATGTGTTCCACATCCTTACACCCCTGTTTCTTCCTTGTAGTAACCTGGGCTTCCTTTCTTTAAGATCAGCACCCCCCCCCCCCCCAAACAATTCCTTAACTTTCTCCCTAGCACTTTCCTTATGGGAAAACCAAATTATTCACTTCCTTCGGTCCAGCAGGGTACTACCACTGTTACTCCTTTTCAAGGCCTGCTCAGCTGGCAGCTCACTTCTTTGCTTTCTGTCCTCCCTCCTGGAATCATAAGCCTCCTTTTATGTTCCTGCAATCAAACATAAAGGGAGGCTTATGATTCCAGGAGGGAGGACAGAAAGCGAAGAAGTGAGCAACTTCTCCTTCTCCATCTTGCAGTCCCCTCCCCCAGGGCACTTTCGCAGATTTGAAGTCTTCCTCAACAGCTCTATACCAGCCAGCATAGCTGATCTTTTCACTTGCTCTGGGGAATTTGCTTCCTTCTTTCTTACCAGATGGAATGTAAATTCCAACACTATGTAAGTATTTCCTTCCATACTAACATAGTATGTAATATCAGAGAAATAAAAAATAAAAAACATATGGCCTATCGAGTCTGTGGTTACATCTGCCACACAATACAGTTTACCTTCCTCATTTTCTTAGTTGTTACATATTTGGTCTCCTATGACTCTTATTCCAGCACCATTTTTGCTTCTACCACCTCCTTTGGGAGGGCATTCCAGACATCCACCCCCTTTTCTGTTCTTTTAATTCTACCTCCCAGTGGCGTAGCCACAGGTGGGCCTGGGTGGGCTGGGGCCCACCCACTTAGAGCTCAGGCCCACCCAACAGTAGCACACGTTTAGCGGTAGCTAGTGGGGATCTCAAGCTCCCCCAGCTGAAGACTTCCCCCTGAAGTTAACGAAAATGCTACTCTCCATGATACCAGCACCTGTGCATGCTCAGTTTTCAGCGCATGCCTGCTCCAGACTGCCAAGGTGGAAAGAAGCATTTTCCTGCCAGCTGAGATATATGATTGGTGGTGGTTGGGGGTGGGGGGGGGGGGGGGGGGTGGGAGAGAACACTTGGTGGCCACCCACTTCTTGCCTAGGCCCACCCAAAATCTGTTGTCTGGCTACGCCCCTGCTACCTCCTGTAGCTTCATATAATGGCTTATAGTTCTGGAGCATATTGGTGGGTCATTTGCTTCACCTAGGAGACTGCCTAGTGCAGGGATGCTCAATGTTGGTCCTTGAGGTCCACAACTTAGTCGGGTTTTCAAAATGTCAACAATGAATATGCATGAGATCTATTTCCATACAATGGATGCAGTGCATGCAAATAGTTCTTATGTATATTCATTGGGGAAATCCTGAAAACCCAACTTGGTTGTGGATCTTGGACCAAAGTTGAGCACCTCTGGCCTGGTGTGTACCAGGACAGTGGATAACCCTGGACCATATAAACTGCATTTATTGGTTGGGACGGGGCTGGGATAGGAATCTGCTGGGAAGCCAATAAGCAGCTTTCCACTGTGTGTGTGTGGGGGGGGGGGGGGGGGGGGGGGGGCAGTGGTGGCTGCAGCGGCCCTGCCCTGGACCCAGCTCTGTTTCTCGGCAGCTCTGCCAGAGACCAGTGAGGTTCAGCAACCTAAGAGAGGGTTTCAACAGTGAGTCAAGGTTTTATAGTCAGGGGAGTTATTTTCTGCAACCACAATGATTTTCTTTTCATTTTAAAACAATTTTATTTAACAGGTTCCTGGGAAACAACATACTTTTTTTAATACTGCCAACATCAGAGAGATAATACTTTAATAATATCACAGAAATATTGGATAAGGTTAAAAGGTCTGAACCTTATGGAAAATTGGGCCACAATTTTCAAACTTAAACTAAATAGAGATAAAACCAAATTCCTGGTTCTATCCAAGTCGCATAATCCCACTTCTTACCAACATTTCACAATCGACCAACAAACGTACCCAATTGAAACACAACTAAAAATGTTAGGTGTTATTTTTGATAACCATCTGTCTCTTGAAACTGCTCATCTTGACACATACGCACATAAATGACTAGAAAACTGACTTAAAACTATTCTGTAAGCATGGGCATATGTTGAAGGAAAAAAGTGAGGTCCAAAAAGAACAAATTCAAGGAGTCTAAAGATAATTGTAAACATTTCTATTTATTGAAGGTGAAAATCACAGACTGAGTCAATGCATGCAGCTGGAGAAGCACAACTCAGTATGGCCATGTTTCAGCAAAGGTGCCTGCATCAGAAATCCAATATACTAAAGGGATGAGAAAATGTAGTTATAATTGCAGAAAAAGGTTGCTGTGTATTTACACAAAGGTGGCTTTTGCTTAGGAAATCAAAGTTTGGATTAATGCAGGCATCTTTGCTGAAGCACGGCCGTGTCGAATTGTGCTTCTCTATGTGTTGACTTTATGTGTGATTTATTGAACAAAATCAATAAACAGAAGTGCTTACGATCATCTTTGGACTCCTGGGATTTGTTCTTTTTGGACCTCACTTTTTTCCTTTGGTGTTTGTTACCCATGAGGCTCCTGCTCTCCTTTTCCCACTAGTATGGACATGTATGCCATAGTTAATGGTTTGAGTGGGGTTTTCGCAGAGCATTGGCGGGGAACACACTTGCAGAAATGATAGAATGCTATGATTCACACTTGTTTCTTGGCAATTTAGGCATTAGTATTTACATTTTTACAGAATAGGCTCCAGATAGTTGCCTTCTTGGTGCCTATAGGCAAAGGAGCAGAACTCAGCACCAAGAAAAATAAGATAAATAACAGAACACCAAAAATTTAGATGATCAATAAAAACCTGGCTGTTCCAGAAATACCTTGATACAACCACAGGAACAACTACCTCACCTGAACGCCAGACACGGAAGACAAAGGCATGAAGCCACCTGGTGAACCCTGACAGAACACTCATGAAACTGAAACCCCAATCCGGCATGAAAAAACCTTTTACACAAAGACTCCAGTATTTTTTTCATATCACAAAAACGTTTTATTGTATTGCAATGCCCACTAACCTCACCAGCACTGCTACCTAATGTTAAAACCTCACACATTCATTCCTCCACTCACCTTGCACCACCTGTATTTGAATACAAAACAACTGGTTTTGCATTTTAAACTGCATACTTATGCTGTTTCTTATTTTACATATGTTTTACCATACTTATACATTATATCATGAAAAAACCTAACCAGACTATGAGTCTAAAGACCATCATGTTTATATATCAAACTGTGATTCGTACTATGCTTACCTATATGCATTTTTTAATTCTGTTACCACTTTCATCTCCACCATTTCCCATGGGAGGGCATTCCAAGTATCTACTACCCTCTCTGTGAAATAATACTTCTTGACATTTTTCCCTGAGTGAATAAGAGAACTATCTGGATTTGTAAGCATGAGAGCCACACTGTGGCCTGGCGTTTGCCATAAGCTCTCCCTTCAAAGCTGCACGACTGACTATAGAAGAATGGCAGCCTGTTAGAGGAACCCAAGGAATGCTTAAGGTCAATTATTTCTAAATACTCGACCCGCTCAGCTCTGTATTTATAACCATACTTCAAACAGCAAACTAAGGAAATCAACAACTCTATAACAGAAAGCTACACTGTGGCCTCTTGCCTGATATAAACTCTCCCTACTGTTGCACGATTGACTTTGGAAGAACGGCAGCTTAAATGAGGAACCCTATCTAATTACAGTGAGTCATAGAGGGGCATAATTGAACGCGGATGCCCATCTCCACGGGCGACTATCTCCGAGGACAGGTCCGCGAAGGGGCGGGACAGACCGTATTTTTGAAAAAGATGGACTCCCATCTTTTTTCGATAATACAGTTTGTGCCGGGCAAATGTATCGGATTTGTGCGGATTTGAGCTGGGCGGTTTCGTTTTTCAGCGCTAATGGAAACCGAAGGCGCCCAGCTCAAAAACGAACAAATCCAAGGCATTTGGTCGTGGGAGGGGCCAGGATTCATAGTACACTGGTCCCCCTCACATGCCAGGACACCAATCGGGCACCCTAGGGGGCACTTGTAACAATTAAAAAAAAGTTAAATACCTCCCAAGTCCATAGCTCCCTTCCCTTGGGTGCTGAGCCCCCCAAATCCCCCCCCAAACCCACTGCCCACAACTCTACACCATTACCATAGCACCTATGGCTGAAGGGGGAGCACCTAGATGTGGGTACTGTGGGTTTGGGGGGCGGTTTGGAGGGCTCCCATTTTGCAGCACAAGTGTAACAGGTAGGGGGGATGGGCCTGGGTCCACCTGAATGACGTCCACTGCACCCACTAACAACTGCTCCAGGGACCTGCATACTGCTGTCATGGAGCTGGGTATGGCATTTGAGGCTGGCATACAGGCTGGCAAAAAAAGTTGTTAAAGTTGTTTTTTTTTTGTGGGAGGGGGTTAGTAACCACTGGGGGAGTCAGGGGTGGTCATCCCCGATTCCTTTCGGTGGTCGTCTGGTCATTTAGGGCACTTTTTTGGGACTTGTTCGTTAAAAAAAGGGTCCCAAAAAAGTGACCTAAATTCTCGCTAAAAACACCCATTTTTTTTTCGATTATCGGCCGAAAGAGCCCATCTCTGCTCGGTCGATAACCACGCCCCAGTCCCGCCTTCACCACTCCTCCGACATGCCCCCGTCAACTTTGTCCGTTCCCACGACAGATTGCAGTTGGAGGCGCACAAAATCGGCTTTCGATTATACCGATTTGGGCGCCCACGGGAGAAAGGCGCCCATCTCCCGATTTGGGTTGGAATATGGGCGCCTTTCTCTTTCGAATATGAGCTGGTTTGTCTGAGGACCTTGAAAATCCAACTATAGTTTAAAATTTAGCCATGTAAGGTACTGGTAGCCAGTGTAATTTTTGCAGGAAGGGTGTGATGTGGTCCTGTTGCTTGCAGCCTTCTATCAATCTTGCTGCAGCATTCTGAGGGGCCCTTTTACTAAGGCGTGTCAAATTGGAACTACCGCCCGGCTACCGTGTGCCCTGGGCGGTAATTCCATTTTTGACGCGTCTCCAAAACACATAGTAGAAATTTTCTACTGAAAGGCGCTTACCTGGCAGTAATCAGCAGTGTACGTGCACTGATGATTGCCTACCGCCCAGTTAACGTGTGAGACCTTACCACTAAGTCAATGGGTGGCGGTAAGGTCTCATGCCGAAAATGGATGTGTGCTGGTTTTAATTTTGCTGCACATCCATTTTTTACAGGTGTGCTGAAAAATGGACCTGCACGTGTCCAAAACACACGCCTACACCAGCGCAGGGCATTTTTCAGGGCGTCTTAGTAAAAGGGCCCCTGAATTAGATGGAGTTGGTGCAAACACTTTTTGGTTTGACCAGTATAAAGGGCATTACAGTAGTCCAGTCCTGAGATTATCATGGCATGGACCACTGTGGTCAGATTCATCTTTCCAATATATGGAGAGAGATTTTATAGTTGTTGTAGCTGATAGAAACAATTTTTAGAGGTTGTTTTGAATTTGTGCCCTGTTTTCAGCTGAAGTTTCAGCCTAAGGGCCCTGTTTACAAAGGCGCACTAGTGTTTTTAGTGCGCACTAAAAATTAGTGCACATTAACTGTGTAGATGACTATAATATTCCTATGGGTTAGCGCATGCTAAGAAAGCTGGCATTCCTTTATAAACAGGGACCTAAGTTTTCAGCTGATAATTCATCTTAATTTAGGAGTTTAAAAGTTATGCTTATAAATTTAAATCTACCATTCATTTGCTTAGATTTATGAGTCTAGTGCTGACAATCAGTGCTAAGCCCCTAATCTTTTTTCCCCACCCTAAAATTTCCCCTGTTGCCATCCACTTTTAATGCTCCTAAATTTAGCAGTTTTGTGAAATTTTGAGCATAAATTTAGGCACTCAGTCCTAGTAAATTTTCAGAGAGGCCAATTTAGAAGCATGGAGTGGCCTAGTGGTTAGAGCATAAGTCTTGCAATCCAGAAATGGCCGGTTCAAATCCCACTGCTGCTCCTAGTGATCTTGGGCAAGTCACTTAACCCTCCATTGCCTCAGGTACAAACTTAGATTGTGAGCCCTCCTGGGACAGAGAAATATCCAGTGTACCTGAATGTAACTCACCTTGAGCTATACCTGAAAAAGGTGTGAGCAAAATCTAAAAAAGTAAGTAGCATAAATCCTCTGAATATCAGGCCCTAGCCACTTATGCATCTAACACCTTCTTGTTTACCTGTATAAATAAAACCTGCAGAGATAAAAATATGTTATGAGGACTGTGGGACTGGGCAGGATATCGATAGGTACAGCTTCTGACATACAGTATCAAAGGTATTGGGGCCAGGCATGAATAGGATGATGAACCCCTCTTTCAGCAGCTTGATCTGTAAAATGCAGCATCGTTTGTAACAATTTTAACGCTAACTAAGTGCACTTTGATGAGACAGCATTTAATAAAATGCTCATTAATTTCATCATTAGCAAGGATATGCCGAGAAGTAAGCCAGTTTCGTATGTCACGCCCAATTAACATCCCATGCTAGTAATCCCATTAGTATTGTTGAATTCACTAATGGAAAAACTAATGGGCACGCTAGCAGGGCACATTAATTGGGCATGACACCAGTTCTGGTTTTAATTATTAAACTACAGTAATGAAATGTATGTTTGTAAAATATTAAAATGCTGAAATGGAATAGAAGGCAAGAAAAAAATAGTCTTTGAAAGCAATGCTTGTTAGTGGTAAGCAACTGAACTGTTGCAGTGCTGTCAGATGGTAGAAAGCTGCTTGTTTTCCTCTTGATTTGCAATTAGGAGATAGAAAGCTTCAAGGAAAACACACATGCTTATTGGAAATTAGCTCCAGGTAAAAATGAAAAAAAAAAACTCTCTTATTGATTCTGCTGAAGGTATCTCATGGTTTAAAACAAGGGGATTTGCTTAATCTGGATTCCTGGCTGTCCATTCATTCATAAATAAATGAACACATGAATCAATAAATTTGGGCTTAATTTCTATGGGAATAGCCCGGGACACAATTCTGCAATGACTTTAAAAGCTGTTGGGGCATCCTGCTGCAGCCTCTCCCTTCCAGGCAGCCTGCAGGAAAGAGGAGGGGAGGGGATGAGCATGGAGCAGAAAGGAGAACCAGACTATCTTCTCCTGGTTCTCCTGCCCCTGGCTCAGCGCCTAACCCACTCCACAGGTCCACTTACTTTTTGTTGACAAATTAAGCTCTGTAATGAATGAATACATGGATCAATCAATATTTAAAAACCTATAATATAATGTATATGCAGAATATATCCCTTATACTGATAGGTAGCATTGATAAGTAGCTTAACAAGCAATAACTGTATTAAGGTAAGGCCACTCTGTGAATATTTTAACACATTTGCATATTGTTTTCAACAACTTCCCTAGTGCAATTATGCAGTCCATGAAAGCAAGGAAACTTGTTAACAGTTACCTTACTGCCAATCAGTAAGTGGTGCAAAAATTGCTACAGTTATTATTTATAAGGCTTTTACAATCTACTGTTACATGTAAACTTATCATGATAGACTATGATATTTAACAGAATAAGCTCCATTTTGATATTATTTTTCCGAGAAGATTTGCATCAGGCACACGAGTGGGTGAGATTATCCAGTACTGCTTGGATAGACCTAACTGTATAGTTCTGAGCATGTGCGAACCTTCTCACAAGTAGCAGTTTCCTCAGTCCTTCAGATTTGTTTTATTCTCACTGCCGAACAGACATGAAATCAAAGCTCTCCCATCAATGAGGAGATCTCATTGAATATTCATTTCCCCCAGTACTGAGTCCATGGCAGTCCACATTTTCATTAAACGCCAGTCACCGCAGGCAAAATATTCAATGGCAGTACCCGAATTATGGCTGCCAGTGTATAGGTAACAGTGATATTCAGGTGCTATCTAGATAGTTTATCTGAATAGCACATAGGACAGCTTTTCTGCTGTCCTAAGTTATCCAGAGATATTTTTGTCTCCACCCGCAGTGCCCCTGGATTGTCCTGACACTATCCAGAATATTCAGAGGTGGGCTGTAATGATATTCAGAGCATTATCTAGTGGTGAATATCTGTCTCAGCAGCATTTATCCAGGTAGCAGATCAAATCACTTATGGGACAGGGTGGAATTCTGCCCACCCATCTTGGGCTCAGGTCCACCCAAAATTGGGTGTCTGGCTACGCCCCTGCTTGTTATCCAATCTTTAAGAAGACATCCAAATTGTAATCTCATGCACAATGATCTTCAGTTCAACCTCCACTAGAGTACACTCTGGTTCTGGCCACAGTAGCTGATGAATTTCCCCCATCAGTTTCACTGCCTCTGCTCGAGCAGACACATTCATTTCTATAGAAGACAGGAAAAAAAACACAGTCCAAATGTCTTAATCCATGGGAGTTATTCCAGTGCAGAAAGAAACTCATTCATTTCAAGAGCAAATACTATCTCTGCTCTCTACCTCAGATTCTGAACTGCAAAGAGGGTATTTGCTAACTTCTCCCTTCCCCCATGTTAGGAAGTCTCACAATATGAACTGGAAGGTCACCCAGACCCTGACATCCTCATATGGGAATCTTGTTTAGAGAAAGATGAATATTCCATAGGAATTCTTTTCACCTCAATTTTAATAAAGCACAACTTTCTCAAACTTCTCAGTAATGAAGTTGTATTGATATATGGTACTTGTTGATGAAAATACTTCTAAAACATAATAAGCAAGTAAAATGTCCATTTTTCTTATCGGAGGAAAAGACTTCAGTTGCTTGGCTTTTTTGTGTGTTAAATACACTTTATCAATGCCGGACGAGCTTCCTCATTAGTTAAAATCAAGCATCATATTGGATCCGCCTTTCACAATGAACAAAATTTTGATCGTGAACTAAGGTAGGTTGTTTACACTGTAAATATGCAGGTTTGAAGAAATCCATGGTGCGGAGACATGTCCTCTTAATTATTCTGCTTGTTTTAGGGCAAAAGAACGATTGGCTATTGTTTTGTTGAAGCTATAGTGAAACAGAGGCTCTGTAGAGCAAACCACTACACAAAAGCCATGTTTCAGATAAGTGTCCTTTCTAACTCTACATCAACAGCTAATGATTATCAAATTGGCAAAAAAGTGATAAAAGTAAATTATATTTAACTCAATCAAAAAGAGATTGTAAGTTAATTTGGAGTTTTTTTTGACTAATGAGGAAGTTCGCCCAGCATTGATAAAGTGTATTTACTACACAAAAAGCAGAGCAACTGAAGTCTTTTCCTCTGATAAGAAAAAACTTGAAGTGGACATTTTACTTGCTTATTATGTTTTAGAAGTAGTAATGAAGTTGGCAATAAAGAAAGTGAAATTATACAGAGAGTTTTCCAATATGCCACTTGGTAAAGATCAAAGGCCACTGATCCTTTAGGCAAAATGGTATTTCAGGATGTGATGCTACCTGCTTTAGTAGCAGCCCATCACTTCTCCATGATGCAATACATGACCACTATCTTCCAGCAGTTCAAGGGCGCTGTTTGTTCAGTCTATCTCCCCAGTCACCATCTGAGATGTTTTGCACTCATCTGCCTATAGTCTGAGATGGTGACTATAGTTATAGAGGCAGATGAGTGCAAAACACATCTGATAACTCTTTGAGAACATTACTAATTGTATCTGATATCATGGAATAACTATGTCATAACCAAACTCTGTAAGCCACATTGAGCCTGTAAATAGGTGGGAAAATGTGGGATACAAATGCATTAAATAAATAAATTTCTTCTTCTGCTTTCACTGCCAGATCAAGTTTCAAGTGTATTACAGGTTTATACCCCGCCCATCAAGTAATATCTGATCACTACTACTACTACTATTTAGCATTTCTATAGCGTTACAAAGCGTACGCAGCGCTTACAATAAAATAGTAGAGAAGGAAGGGAGTGTATTTCACAACAAAACCATGAAGATAGTGGGAGCAAATACAATACTGATAGAAAAATCTGGGAAGAGAAAGCGCAAAAGGGAGGGGAATTGGTGGTTTCCAGGTCACAGTCAGTCTGCAGCTCGCAAAAAGGTTCTAGTCTATTCTAGTGATAGGCATCGTGGAATAGGAAAGCTTTTAAATCAGTTTTGAATTTAGGTAAGGAAGATGGAAGATGTAGGTGTACCAGTAATTTTTCCAAAGTTTGGGGCCTTGAACTGAAAAGATGGACTGACTTGTAGTATCGTAACGGATTTATCAAAAGGATGGGACTATGATCTGGTTCTGTTGGGCTGATTGAAGAGCAAGAGAGGGACAATAGGGAGTAAAGAAATAAGACAAATAAGCTGGTTTACCTGAAGAGAGAGTCTTACAGATAATAGTTTATAAGTTACGCGATGGGTCAGAGGAAGTCAGTGTGCTGTTTTTATAAGCAGAGTGACATGGTTGAATTTCCTATGGCCGGTAATGACTTTAATAGCTGCGTTTTGCACTAGTTGTAAATGGTGAAGATCCCTAACTCATAGTCCTTGTTATAGAGAGTTGCAATAGTTAAGTTGACTAATTACCAATGAATGAACAAGAATGTCAATTGCTGGAGGGTGTAAAAGAGTGTAATTTAAAAGGAGAATGTTTGACTACTACAGAAATTTGAGAAATAAATGAAAGGTGTGAATCAATGATGATCCCAAGTATTTTGATATTCTGAATCAGAGGAACTGAGATGGAGTGTAATTGAATCAGAATTGCTAGTGAAACAGTAGGCCAATTAGTAAAGAGAAGCTTAGATTTATCTGGATTTAACACAAGTTTATTGTCAGTAAGCCAATTGGTTACTTGAATCAATTTTGTATTGATATGATGAATAAGTGTAGGATTTATTGGATCAAGTGTACAAAGAATTTGTATATCATCAGCATAGACGTACAGAGTAAACTCAAAAAAAATTGAGGAAATGTCAAAAAGGGAGAAAGAAAAAAGATTTAAAAACATGGGAGCTAAGTCAAACATCAATGTTCTACCCTACAACAACTTCCAGCAATAACTCCATCATTTTCATCATCCTTTAGATGAATAAGCATATCCTTTTATTGCAGAAGTATCTACTTTCAAAAGAAATATTTTATTTGAAGGCAAAGTGGATTAATATTTAAAGCAACAGGCTGTGAAGCAGAGAAACCCAGTTCAAATCTTGCTGTGACTCCTTGTGGTTTTGGAGGTACAAACTTAGATTGTAAGTCCTCTGGTGACAGGAAAACACCCACTGTACCTGAATGCAACTTGCCTTGAGTTACAACTGAAAAAAGGTATAATCTAAATCCAAAAATCTTTCTTCTCTAGGCAGCCACAGGAAACTCATTGTCAAAGTTTTGCTAAGCCTTTCTAACAAGAGAGCACAAACCAGACAGGCTACATATGTGCAACCAAAGCAGCCTCCTTCTTGTAGACTCTCTTCTCTGATCACAGCCAGTTTCCTCTCAGAATCTAATATTGTTGTATCAGTAGGGGATGGAATAGAATTCTTTCATCAGAAATGGAAGACAATCAATTCCTGGGTTTTCGACATTATCAGA
This sequence comes from Microcaecilia unicolor, assembly GCF_901765095.1. NCBI lineage: Eukaryota > Metazoa > Chordata > Amphibia > Gymnophiona > Siphonopidae > Microcaecilia > Microcaecilia unicolor. Next base: position 70,049,876 of record NC_044033.1, read on the forward strand.
ATAGGCTATCACCTCAGTTTCTGGTCACTTTCACCACAAAAACTGTTACCCTGCTCTCAGCTACCTGAGGACCAAGCCTGTCTGCTTCCAGAGGAAGTCATACTTCTACTTGAAGCAGAAGACATAGAGATGGATCCACCTCAGGGAAGGAATCAAGGATCATGTTCTAGATATTTTCTTATCCCCAAGAAGACAGAAGGATTGAGAGGGATTTCAACTAATTCCTTTTAAAAGAAAAATTCAAAGTGAACACACTTCCCTCCATTCTCCCATGTTTAATGAACAGAGATTGGCTGTGCTCACTTGATCTCAAGGATGTCTAAGCACATATTTTATCCCACTTGCAGAAGAAATCTACAGCTCCTTCTGCACACTAGAAGTTATCGATTGAAAAATTTGTTAGCATGTTAAACATTCTGCAAAAAAACTGATATCTCTAGAATACCTAGAGGGACAGAAGAAAGTAGAATTGTTTATGTTAAACAATGAGTTGTGCTATAAGGCTATGCAAAATGTAACATTCTCTCCCACTAATGAGATGTGCACTATGGGGGACTGGACAAATATAAGTAACCTCAACAGCCCAGCATGTGATGTGTTATGAAGTTAATAGCCTTTTATCTATTAATCTTTCCCTCAGTGGTCTTAATAAACCACCTAGAAACAGTCTACGAACTCACTCAGGACTGTGTTTCGGCATAACAGCCTGCGTCAGGGGTCTGCTGTTGATGTTATGCAAACATTTTTAAAAATCCCTACTGAGATAAAGACCAATACCACATTTAACCAGCTGTATTTATTATTTACTCTCTCAGAAAATAAGATGCGTAAACAGCTGTATCAATCACCGTGTGTCACTCTCTCAAGCGTGGGAAAAGTGAAAGACTGTTATTGAGAATCAATCAGTAACCATTGTTGGAAGACCCATTCTTGTATTCCGCTTCTTTTGGTTGCCACAGCTTGGTAAAAGGGGCCCTAAGTTTTTGTATCTGGAGCAACAGAGGGTTAAGTGATTTACCCAAGGTCACAAGGCACTGCAGTAGGAATCAAACCTATTCAACAGGATCAAAGCCTACTGCAGTAACCATTAGACTACTGTATCTTCCTGATATGTTAGTCACTGCATAGTATTTAACATTAGTTAGTAAAACTAACTAGCTCTTTTGCTTGAGGGTATTATATTAAAATTTTGATTTCTATAAATGAAAGTTTCTTTCCGCTGGAAAATTATGTACCTATGTTATCTCTCTGCCTCAAGCTGATGCGGATGCCTACTTTTCTCCCTGGTTTTATAGGCACTGTGGTTTATTATTTCTCTTCTGAGGTAGGCCTTGTACGCATTCCATACGCTCACAAAGGATTGATTTTGATACAAATTATGCTGAAAGTATTCAGAAGTTAATTTACATTTTTGTTTTGCTTAAACACCTCATCTTGTAATAGTGTTGCATTAAATATCCAGTTTGATTTCTTAATAGCCAAATCTTACAGCTCCAACAGTAAGGATACTGCTGCATGATCCAAGACATGGATCTTTGCTGCCAACAACATAGTGATAATGGATTTAGGGATAGACGATAATTAATGGAAGAACAAGAGTCATGTGGGGAATAAAATGTAAAATCTATTTTGATGTATTACCATATATTAATAATGAGTCAAGTATATCCCATAGATGTAAATTTGTGGCATAACAACATACAAGGAAAAAGACCTCAAACACCCAGACACCTGGAACTCCTATGTTTTTACTGAGGTTATAACTAATATCATTGGCTGTTGATAACGGTCTGTACAAGTCGTGAGCCGCTTCGTGTTTTCTCATTCCTGAAGAGCAGTTGGCAAATTTGTAAACCACATCTCTGATGTCAAGAGGAATACTGCAACATCTATTGAAATACAACCCCCGAGGAAGCCAATAGAGTGAAACAGCTAGGCCACAACTGGGTTCAAGTTAAGTGTTTCTTATTATTCTTTGAAGCACTGCTATATTGCAAGAATTTGGTTGCAGCTTTTAATGATGATTTAGAGAAAATGTATTACTTTTTTTTTAAATAAAGAATATCACATTTGTATATGGCCACACCAACAAGGTTTTTTGACCGATGATATTATTTATAACCCCAGTAAAGACATAGGGGGTCCAGGTGTCTGGGTATTTGAGGTCTTTTTTCTTGTGTGTTTCCTTGTGAGCTGTATATGTAGGTTCTTTTTTGACTGAGGGTTTTTTTTCCACAAAAAAATATTTTCCAGTGGTTGACACAGTTTAGTTCCTGTTTCATATTGGATGATAGTGGAGGTTTTTTTTATGAATTTTGTATTTGATCCATTTCTATCCCCTTGTGAAGCTTCTTGATTTTAATTACCCCAATACTGACTGGATAAATGTTATATCAGGGAGCACTAGGGAGATAAAATTCCTAAATGTAATAAATGACAGCTTTTTGGAGCCACTGGTCCAAGAACTGACAAGAGGAGGAGCTATTTTAGATCTAGTCCTTAGTGGAATGCAGGGAATAGTCAGAGAGATGACACTCAGGGAAGACAAGGCCATAGCAGAGAGATTAAATGAGTTCTTTGCTTTCGTCTTCACTGAGGAAGATGTGGGAGAGATACTTGTACCAGAAATGGTATTCAATGCTGACGAGTCAGAGAAACTGAATCGAATCTCTGTAACCCTGGAAGATGTAGTGGGGCAATTTGATAAATTGTGTTGTTGTTGCTGCTGCTTGCCAAGCTGTGTTGTTGTTGCTGCTGCTTGCCAAGCTTGGTAAAATGGAGTTCTGGCTGCAATGCAAAGTGATGCACTTAGGGAGTAGAAATCCACGGGAAACGTATGTGTTAGGCGGGGAGGGTCTGATAGGTACCGGCGGGGAGAGGGATCTTGGGGTGATAGTATCTGAGGACCTCAAGGCGACGAAACAGTGTGACAAGGCGGTGGCTGTAGCTAGAAGATTGCTAGGCTGTATAGAGAGAGGTGTGACCAGCAGAAGAAAAGAGGTTTTAATACCCCTGTATAAGACGTTGGTGAGGCCCCAACTGGAGTATTGTGTTCAGTTTTGGAGGCCATATCTTGTGAAGGATGTGAAAAAAATGGAAGGGGTGCAAAGAAAAGCTACGAGAATGGTATGGGATTTGCGTTACAATACGTATGAGGAGAGACTTGCGGACCTGAACATGTATACCCTGGAGGAAAGGAGGAACAGGGGTGATATGATACAAACGTTCAAATATTTGAAAGATATTAATCTGCAAATGAACCTTTTCCGGAGAGGGGGAAGGTGGTAGAACGAGAGGACATGAAATGAGATTGAAGGGGGGCAGACTCAAGAAAAATGTCAGGAAGTATTTTTTCACGGAGAGAGTGGTGGATGCTTGGAATGCCCTCCCGCGGGAGGTGGTGGAGAGGAATATGGTAACGGAATTCAAACATGCATGGGATAAACATAAAGGAATCCTCCTCAGAAGGAGGATGTTGGAGGAGGGTAGTTAGTGGGGTCCCGCAGGGGTCTGTGCTGGGTCCGTTGCTTTTTAATGTATTTATAAATGACCTAGAGATGGGAATAACTAGTGAGGTAATTAAATTCGCCGATGACACAAAATTATTCAGGGTCGTCAAGTCGCAGGAGGAATGTGAACGATTACAGGAGGACCTTGCGAGACTGGGAGAATGGGCGTGCAAGTGGCAGATGAAGTTCAATGTTGACAAGTGCAAAGTGATGCATGTGGGTAAGAGGAACCCGAATTATAGCTACGTCTTGCAAGGTTCCGCGTTAGGAGTTACGGATCAAGAAAGGGATCTGGGTGTCGTCGTCGATGATACGCTGAAACCTTCTGCTCAGTGTGCTGCTGCGGCTAGGAAAGCGAATAGAATGTTGGGTGTTATTAGGAAGGGTATGGAGTCCAGGTGTGCGGATGTTATAATGCCGTTGTATCGCTCCATGGTGCGACCGCACCTGGAGTATTGTGTTCAGTACTGGTCTCCGTATCTCAAAAAAGATATAGTAGAATTGGAAAAGGTACAGCGAAGGGCGACGAAAATGATAGTGGGGATGGGACGACTTTCCTATGAAGAGAGGCTGAGAAGGCTAGGGCTTTTCAGCTTGGAGAAGAGACGGCTGAGGGGAGATATGATAGAAGTGTATAAAATAATGAGTGGAATGGATCGGGTGGATGTGAAGCGACTGTTCACGCTATCCAAAAATACTAGGACTAGAGGGCATGAGTTGAAGCTACAGTGTGGTAAATTTAAAACGAATCGGAGAAAATTTTTCTTCACCCAACATGTAATTAGACTCTGGAATTCGTTGCCGGAGAACGTGGTACGGGCGGTTAGCTTGACGGAGTTTAAAAAGGGGTTAGATAGATTCCTAAAGGACAAGTCCATAGACCGCTATTAAATGGACTTGGAAAAATTCCGCATTTTTAGGTATAACTTGTCTGGAATGTTTTTACGTTTGGGGAGCGTGCCAGGTGCCCTTGACCTGGATTGGCCACTGTCGGTGACAGGATGCTGGGCTAGATGGACCTTTGGTCTTTCCCAGTATGGCACTACTTATGTACTTATGTACTTATGTAAGGGATCCCCAGAAGCTTAGCCAGCAGTGGGAGGCAGGGCTGGTGGTTGGGAGGTGGGGATAGTGCTGGGCAGACTTATACGGTCTGTGCCCTGAAAAAGACAGGTACAAATCAAGGTAAGGTATACACAAAAAATGACACGTGAGTTTATCTTGTTGGGCAGACTAGGTGGAACGTGCAGGTCTTTTACTGCCGTCATCTACTATGTTACTATGTTACTATGTTCTTTGAAGGTCTTCAGCTGACAGAGATTGGGATCCTCATGAGCTAAAGTTTTTATATTTTAAGTTGGGAGGTACTGGGGGAGGGGTAGAGATTGTGGGGGAAGGGGCAGCTGTTGTGAGAAAATTTTGTGCCCACCCATTTTGGGCTGAGGCCCACCCAAAATTGGCTGTCTGGCTACGCTACTGGAATAAACATGTTGATAAAGGTGAGCCGGTTGATGTAGTGTATCTAGATTTTCAGAAAGTTTTTGACAAAGTTCCTGATGAGAGACTACTGAGAAAATTAAAAGAAGTCATGGGATAGGAACTGGTTAATGGACAGAAAACAGAGAGTAGGGTTAAATGCCATTTTTCTTAATAGGGGAGGGTAAATAGTGGAGTGCCACAGAGATCTGTACTGAGACTGGTGCTATTTAACATATTTATAAATGATGAGGAAATCAGAACAAGTGAGGTGATTAAATTTGCAGATGACACAAAATTATTCAAAGTCGTATGCAGACTGCGAAAAATTGCAGGAAGACCTTAGGAAATTGGAAGACTGTGCATCCAAATGGCAGATTCAATTTAATGTAGACAAATGCAAAGAAATGCACATTGGAAAGAATAATCCAAATCATAGTTATTGGATTGTAGCTTCCACCCTATGAGTCAGCATCCAAGAAAAAGATCTAGATGTCATTGTAGACAATATGATTAAATCTTCTGCCCCAAAAAGCAACAGCATATTAGGAATTATTGGGAAAAGGATGGCAAATAAGACCAAGAATATTACAATGCCTCTGTATTGCTCGTTTTAAAAATATGTTCCTTTGTAAAATGGCTGTTCTCATTGCACAAATATAAGTGTGCTTCCCACAGCCTTATACGTGGTTTACAATATGCTCCATGTTCAGTGAGGCTTTTGCAAAATACACTGAAAATTGTGAGAATACTGACGTGGCTGTCCCTTTTACAGCCTAGACAACCCATGTAAAATTGGCTTCATGTACTGGTGACAATATTGTTCCTAGGGAAGGGATATTATTTATGTCTGTGCTCTGAATCTGTACTTAGAGATTCAAGTGAAATGATATTACAGCAGTAAACAGGACATTATGGCTTGGTTAACACTGCCATAAAACGTGAATTTTTTTCACGTGATTGCTTTTGTTTTCTGTTTTATATGTCTGTGTATATTCTGCTTGTACACAATAAATGTAGGATAACTGGGCATATGTTTCGGACTAATGGCAAATGTATCAATTGTACAATGAATGTATTCTTAATATTTACTGTTGAGTGAAATGTACAAGTGTATTTTTTCTAATGTAACTGAACAGAAAACATAAATAAATAAACGTACCTTACACACTGGCATTTTCTTTTGCTTTATGGTTTTACATCTTCCTTGTTCATTTTTTCCAAGGTTTTTGGAAATTTATCCAAATGTATTTCATGCTGGATTGAACCTGGAGATCTAATTTAACTTTAGACCAGTGGTTCCCAAACCTGGTCCTGGAGACATCGCATCCAGTCTGGTTTTCAGGATATCCACAATGAATATTCATGATGTAGATTTACATACAGTGAAGACTGTCTGCTATTTTATATTGCTGCATCAGCTTAATTCTGTCTGCAGTCCTCTAAATCCATTGTAAACTATTGTCTCTATATTATCTGAATTATATGTGGGGTAATTCTCTACAAGTTGCTTAAGATGTTGGGATGATGTGCGCTAAGTGTGAACAGCAATTACGAGCATAATTGCCAATATAGAATATGGTTGATAATGCCAATTAGCAGCTAAATAAACAATTAAGTTATGTGCATAACTGAAACTATTCTATAATTTGTGTGCACAATGAACATTAAACATAAAATTAGGTGCAGAAGAGCATAGAATTAGGGGATATCCTATATAATAATTTGCACCTCCGTCTGGATGCCTGGGTTTGTAACACACTTCCCATTGGTCCACCCTGGGGATGACGTCACAGGGCGGACCAATGGGAAGTGAGAGGGAAGGGAAGCCAGCACCAGCCACCGGAGGTCTCTCTCTCTGTCCCCTCGGAGTGCAACAACGACCTGGGAAGAGAAGCCAGCACCAGCCGGCGGAGGTCAGTACACAATCGCCCCCCCCCCGAGTTCCAGCCCCCTCCCCTCTGAGTTCCATTTCCTCCTCCCTCCCTCCTTCCACTCCCCTCCGAGTTCCATGCCCCCCCTCCTCCGAGTTCCACTGCCCTATGCCTTCCTCCTTTTCTCTCTGTGCCCTCCGATTGGAAGCAGGAAGTGTGCGGCTGCCCCTCCTCTTCATAAGTGCCGGCTGTTAATTAAAACTTCTTACCTCCTGGTCTGTCGGAAACAGTGAAGTCGAGCAGGCACGGCACGGCGCTTCACACTGCCTTCACTTCTGTTTCAGCTTTGCCTCTGATCCCGCCCTTCCACAAACAGGAAATGAGGGCGGGACCAGAGGTAGAGCTGAAACAGAAGCAAAGGCAGTCTGAAGCGCCGTGCCTGCTCGACTTCACTGTTGCCGGCGGACCACGAGGTAAGAAGTTTTAAATAACAGCCGGCACTTACGAAGGGGAGGGGCAGCCGCACACGTCCTGCTTCCACTCGGAAGGCACAGAGAGAGAGAGGGAGGGAGGCGCGGGGGTGTGGAACTTGGACGACAGGGGGAGGGGTCCTGCAACTCAAAGGGGAGGTGGGTCCTGCAACTCAAAGTGGAGGGAGGCCTGGAACACAGGACACGGAGGGAGGGAGGTAGGGGGATGGAACTCGGAGGGGAAGGGGCCTGGAACTCCGAGGATAGAGAGGGACGGACACGAGGGGGTGTGGAACTCCAAAGACAAGGGTGCAGGGAACTCCCGGGGGGGGGGGGGGTAAGGGCGGAGGGGGAGGGAGCGGCCAACGGAAGTCAGCCTGCGACTGACAGAGAGAGAAAGGGAGGGAGGGAGGCATGGGCATGTAAAGGAGGCGAGCGAGGGAGGCAGTGACCAGGGGGTGGGCCTTGAACTCGGAGGAGAGGAATGCTGGGGGGCATGGAACGCAGAGGACACAGACGGAGGCCTGCAACTCAGACGACAGAGACCGAGGGAGGGAGAGCTGGAACTCCGAGGAGAGGGGAGCATGGAACTCTGAGGACAGGGAGGGGGGCCTGGAATTCACATGACAGGGAGGGAGGGAGGAGGCCAAGCTGCAACTGCAAGGAAAAACTTGCTAGCGCTCGTTTCGTTTCTATCAGAAATGGGCTTTTTTTTACTAGTATGTATTATATGTGTGAAGAGTCAGTTTGGCACAAAGATAAGTCTTTAGCTGAGCAGCAAAATCAGTCTTCCAATGTTGAAGATTCTGTGCAAATTAACTTTTTCCTAGCTCTCATGTTGTCTCTTGAGAAACATTATCCAGTCAGTATTCAGAATGATTTAACTGGGAGGAGAGGCCTCTGCCTGGTTAAATCACTCTACCCAGCACAAACTATAAAATTCAGTGGCACTTAACCAGAAGATGCCACTGAATATTGGCTCTGACCACCACAGGACTCTCTGGTTAGTGCTGGAGAGGTCTGGGGTGGACTCAAGGTAGATCTGGAAGTTTAAAAAAAAAAAAAATCCAGATATTTCAAATCACTGTTCAGATAGTGGCCAATACTGAGTATTCGGAAAAGGTGGTCAACACCGGAACTTAACTGTATAGTGGAAATATTTAGGGGTCCTTTTACTAAGGTGTGCTGAAAAATGGCCTGTGGTAGTGTAGGTATGGGTTTAGGGTGCACGTAGATCCATTGTTCAGTGCGCCTGCAAAAAATGCCTTTTGAAATTTTTTTTTACCGAAAATGGATGTGCGGCAAAATAAAAATTGTTGCGCGCCCATTTTGGGTCTGAGACCTTACCGTCAGCCATTGACTTAGCAGTAAGGTCTCTCGTGCTAACCGTGCGGTAATCACCTACATGCATCAAATCGGAATTACTGGCTGATTTTCACTGTGCGCCAGAAAACAAAATAAATTTTCTGGAGCGCGTAGCGGACACATGTAAAAAATGAAATTACCACATGGGCCACACATGAACTAGAACAGCCTCTGAGTGGATACATCTTCAGCCGTATTTATTATTATTATTATTTGTAGCATTTGTATCCCACATTTTCCCACCAATTTGCAGGCTTAATGTGGCTTACATTTGCCGTAATGGCGGTTGCCATTTCCAGGTAACAGAATTACAATTGGTAATGCATACGTGGAACAGATAACGGTATACCTACATACATGGTAACATAGAAGTAGCATAGCATGCTTGGAACAGAGAGGTAACATGGTAACATACAAGTAGCATAGCATATTTGGAACAGAGAGGTAATCAGTCAAGTGGTAAGATTCTATTTGTGTCTATGTCATGTAAAGTCTTGTTATTTAGTATTTAAGATGGATGTTTATGGTATGCCTTCTTGAACAGATCTGTTTTCAGTAGCCTTCGGAAGATAGTTAGGTCTTGCGTTATTTTTATGGCCTTCGGTAGTGTGTTCCATAGCTGTGTGCAGATGTATGAGAAACTGGTCGCGTATGTGGATTTATATTTTAGTCCTTTGCAGTTAGGGTAATGGAGATTGAGGAATGTGCGTGCTGATTTTTTTGCATTCCTGATAGGCAAGTCTATAAGGTCTGACATATAGGTTGGGGCTTCCCCGTGAATGATTTTGTGGACCAGGGTGCAGACTTTGAATGCGTTCTTTTAGTGGGAGCCAGTGTAGTTTTTTCTCTTATCTGGCTAGGAGAGGCTTCTGCCTGGTTGAATAGTGCTGAGCGAGTCGGGAGCAGGTATTCAGCGGCACTTAACTGGAGAGCATGCTGAATATCAGCCCTGACCATCAGGATGATCTGAGGGTGGAATTGGAGCAGACCTGGAAATGATCTGAGTATAGCTCAGCCCCGTTATAATGCAGTGCTTGGGGTCCAAAGGATCACATCGCTCTATAAGCGTATCACGTTAGAAATTCCAACCCATTTTTCTGCATTCAACTAATACAGTACTATTGAATAAAATTAAAAAGAAAAGAGAAAATAATTTAGAGACTCAAATCGCCATCTTGTCCACGCAATAATGTATGTAAGACATGTCTTAATAATGAAACTGAAGGGGAAACTACAGTACCTTTTCTGTTTCAAGAAATTTAAGTCTTGTTTGCAAACTTTCAGGTGCCTCTGTAATCTTAGGTGGCAGCTCTGGTTCCTTTATCCTCATCTTGTTTGGTTGCATCCAAATCATTATTTTCACTAGTAACATTTTCGATTATCTCCAGATTGGTCATGTGGCTCTACTCTATCAATGAACAATCTATTGATCAATTGTGGAGGAGTGGCCTAGTGGTTAGGGTGGTGGACTTTGGTCCTGAGGAATTGAGCTCAATTCCCACCTCTGGCACAGGCAGCTCCTTGTGACCCTGGGCAATTCACTTAACCCTCTATTGCCCCATATAAGCCACATTGAGCCTGCCAGAGTGGGAAAGTGTGGGGTACAAATGTAACTAAAAAAAAAAAATCAATGAACACGTCAGCAGTCTTTCTGCATTGGCCATTTTATTTTCTGTGAGGCCTTCTAAAGCATATACTATACTTGCACCAATTAGGTTTCTCGCATCCCAGGCAGTGTAAAAAATTTCTTTTAGGTTTAGCTTCTTTTAAAAATACAGTGACTGAACCCTCACTTGTGATTGTTTGCAGTATCAGTGTCTTTCAGAAGTTCAACTTGTTGCTTCAAGTTTTATAAAATGGTAGAAGTCATCTATGCATTTTTACTAAACTCAAAGGGAAAAGGCATAGAGGTCATGTTCACATGGTGGAAGCACACATCAAACAGACATATTTATAAGAGTTCCTTTCCCTCCACTACTGTACTATATGTAAATATGTAGATATGAAGCATCTGTTTTCACATCTTCCAAGGCCTTCAGCCATGTTGGATGGGGGCATGCAGAAAAGAGAGTAAAGTATAGTCTAGGCACTGCCTATACCTACTATAGCACCAAATGGGTAGCTAGTGTGAGACAACACACCTCTCTACCCACTTGGGTTTGTGGGACTTCAGATCTGATCCTATTGGCATCTCCTATTAATCAAATTGGGAGCCACGCTTATATCACGTTATAAGTGGATTTGTGCTGTAACAGATCGCGTTATAAAGGGGTTGAACTGTACTATTGATACTCAGCACCAGTGTCTCAATAACTAACCAGGCAAGTAGGACTGCATAAAATGCAGCCTTAATTATCCAGGTACTGGTATTGAATATTGGCCAGGCCCGTATAATTTCAAGGAGCCACCGAAGACCCTGATATTCAGTGCCAGTTACTGGACGTGAGTCAGCAGTGAATATCCAGGTCTTATTCAGCATGCGGCAGTCAATGCTTTAAAAAAAACACTGACTGCCATGGGCTGAATATCAACTGGTGCCTGTCCTAAGTTATCCAGATAAGGGAGGTTAGGATCAGAAGTATAGCTTGGTTTTGATGTCAGGTGCAGCAGACCTTTTGTAAAAATAGGCATCAGTGCAATGCTGAAAGGCTGATCTGTATAGGCACCATTTCATTCAAGATCTGTATGGGGAAGCAGCTGCTTCCCTTGTGCCCTACCTAGCTACACCTCTGGTTAGGGTAAAGGAGTTGGTATACTGCCTTTTTATGGTACAACCAAAGTGGTTAACATATATTATATGCAGGCACTTTCTCCGTCCCTAGTGAACTTACACTCTAAGTTTTGTACACGGGGCAATGGAAGGATAAGTGACTTGCCCAGGGTCATAAGGAGCTGTAGTGGGGACTGAACCTGGTTCTCCCGATTCTCAGTCCACTGCACTAACCATTAAGCTACTCCTCCTCTAGCAGCTGAATATTGCCACATCGGGATAAGTTCTGTGACTGCCCTGGTTCCGCCTATGCTCTGCCATGGCACTATCTGGATAGTAAAACTGCTAATCAGGGGATACAACTCTACTCCCAGAACCAAACTTAGAATCTATCTCAAAAAGACTCCAGTGTTTGTCTTGTGGCCTACGCCTAAGGGAGCCTTAAGCTGGCATGCAGCCGATTAGACGAATGATTAAGTAATGGTGGTTCCTCCTGAGGAAGATCTAGTGAAATGCGGACCAGCATCGGGGAACTGACATACACTGGAGACACCAAGGGTCAATTAATGAGATATTCACCGACTTTCCAGCACCTGTATAATGCTGCACAAGCGTGATTTATGGTTTGGTAGTGGTAAACAGTGGATTCACATTTGAACTGAGTGTGATACATTCGGGACTAACACAACTAGCATTTGTTTGCTTTTTGAATGCAGTGGCCGAGAGGAAAGCGCGGCGAGAATCACTGCATTCTATGGACTGAGTAGTGTTTTTTTAATTGTTAATTGAAATGTGGAAACAACACAAATAGAATAAAACGTGAATTTTGTAAGTTAATGTAAACATTGTTTAGTGCAGCACAGGGCAAGAAGGGTGATAGGATGGTATGAGTGGAAGGTTTTAATACAATTATAGTAATAAAAGTTTTTTGATAAATAAAAAACAAATAAACACTGGAGTCTTTTTGAGATAGATAGACTATCTGGATAGTGCCAAAGTGGTTTTTAAGGATCCTGGTCAAAAGCACTTATCCATATAGCTGGTGCTGTTATATGGATATGTGCTTTCAAATATTGCCCAGACAGAAAGCTGTCCTACTTTATCTGGATGATCTGAACAGCAGACTGAATATGGCCACTATCCAGATAAGTTTCTGCACTGACCACCTTATCTGGATATTTAGTGTCGGGCACTATCCAGAAAGTGACACTGAATATCCAGATATTGTTGACCACCACAGCTAGTGTTTAACAACACAGACTGTGGTAGCTGAATACTGACCCAAATGTTTCCACGGCTTTATATTGTACCTTTATTCAAACATTTATAATACACATCCATAGAGCAGTGCCTTGAACACTCAAGTACAACACTATTTCAGAAAAAAATTTGTAACCTGGCTGGTTGAGTAAGTTTTTGGATACTTGTTATTTTTATTGTACTTTATGATGTTTTGAATGTGTTTTTCTGATGTGCCTTTTTGTAAACCACTTGTATTTAATTTATAACGTATAATACAATTTATAAACCACACAATCCAAGATTCTAGGCGGTGTACAAAAAATATTCATAATCCAGTAAAACAAAACTAACACAAAAGAAATCTAAACATAAAATCTAAAAATCACAGGAAATCAATAAAAGATCCATACAAAACTTTAACCAAAGGCCTGAGGGAAAAAAAAAGAAAGCTTTAAACTGTTTTCTTGAGAATGGAAGTATAAGCCGAATGAATGAATGAATAAATAAATAAATAAATAGAAAAAGTCACAACAGTTAATAGAGATGTATCATATCCACCTGGAGTGGTAGAGTAATCTTTTGCCAAGAACATTGCAGGCTGTCTCTTTTGTCCTGTATGCTTGTCGTCATTAGACTGTAAGATCAACAGAGCAGGAACAGTCTCTTGTGTGCAGTGAATATCAAGTTGTACTTTGGAAATAGTTCAAGGCTGCCCTCCTAGCTGCAAAATGGCTTTCCTGCCTCAATGTCAGGCTCCTTCCCCTGCCCATCTTATCTGATGTCCAATTGTGATGGAGCAGAAGCATTGCTCATTTTCCCTATCCTGTTTGTGCGGAGGTGTGAATAGAAACAGAGCATATGACAGCAGATAAGCCCACATGGCCTATTCAATCTGCCCATCCATACCAATTATTAATCTTTACTATCCCTTTCTCTTCCTTAGAGATCCTCAGTGCTTGTCTCTTGGTTTCTTGAATTCTGATACAGTCCTTGTCTCCACCATCTCCTCTGGGAGGCCGTTTCATGCGTCCACCACCCTTTCTGTAAAAGATTACTCCTGAGTCTATCCCCTTTCACCTTCATCCTGTGCCCTCCCGTTCAAGAGTACGAGCTGACCTGACACTGTCCTTTAACCTGCAAAGTAATTATTTCCCTTGGTAGTATGCCTTTCACAATAAAGAACCTGCCTGTTCACTCCTAAATCTCTCCCTTCAGACCTTGTCAAGAAAATTTCCACACCTCCTTTTTCACACTAGCTAAGTGTAAGGTTGAACATTTTTTTGCCTCAGAATCTATAGTCTTTTCTGAAGTAGATCATTTGTACAAAGATTACATTGTTTTTCTCTTTATGGAATGTATTCTCATTTCTGGAAGCATTTGAGCTGTTTCCTACTTAGTGATAAGATTAACGAAAGCATTATTAAGTTAAATATTTCACCATTCTGAGACACCAACTTTTAAAAACATACCTTATTCAATAGAGTTTTTTTTTCTGTAGGCATTGGGTGGGTGATTTTCAAAACCATTTTACTAAAGTAAATATAGTTTATTCAGGTAAAAGAGGTGTCTGAAAATTGCTCTTCCTCAATGCAGCTATAATTATTGGTGTTGTTCCAAAGCACACAGGGAGGGTGATTTTCAAAACCTTTTAATGAAATAAATACAGATTGTTCAGATAAAAAATTGTTCTTTCTCAACATGGCTAAAAGAGTATGCATTGTTTTCAGAAATCAGTGGCATTAGTGTTTGAGGACTTAGGTTAGTGTAAACTTTCGGTCACTCAGGGAGAAAGTTATCAATGTGGGCTACTGTAAAGTTGGGTTAGTTTAGCACAAGGTCCCATTTTATGCAAAGAGACCCTGTGCTAAAATAATCTGACTTTTAGTAAAATAACTTGACTTGTGGCAAAATAACCCAACTTAACAGTACCCCACATATATAAATTTCCTCCTTATTAGTTAGAGGAGTGTGGTAGCCGTTGATAGTGTTATGGTATTCTTAAAAGAGTCCTACTACAAACTGAGACTTGTCGGCAGTTAAAACCTTTTTTGAATTAATCTGCCTTGCCTTGTAATAACGGAACTTGAGGATGCAGTTTCCTCAATGTGTGTCTTCCTATTAAACAACTGAGGAGACTGCAGTTGGTTCAATATGCAGCTATAGTGCGATAAGCTGAGCAGGAGTCCTGCCTGTAGGGGGTGATGTTTCACTATCACATTTTCAATAGTGAGGGACAGGCAAGTTCTCCAGGACTCCAAGGAACCTGCCTGTCCTTAGTGATTGAAAACACAATATTGAAGCACCACCTCCACTGGCAGCAGAACAGCTGGAAGGCTCTTGCTTAGTATACAGGGAACAGTGGTGCCAGCTAGGCTTTGAATGAATTGCACTGGATCCGTATTCACATTGTTGGTTCTGACTTAAAGTTCTGAGGACTGAGGCCCCGATGCACAAAAGCAGCCGTAAAATGCGGCTGCCTCGCTAAAATTTAGCGAATCACTAACAGCCAGCGATGCACAAAGGGGATCGTTTGCAAATGAGCTACACAGATCCCTCTTTGTGCATCCTCTCTGTTTGCGAGGTTGAGCTGTCAAATCCATTTGACAGCTCTGATGCACTGGACCTCCCCGACCCCAAAATGCTTTTTTTAATTTACCCTGACCACCCCAATCCTTCTTTCAAGTGGACCACAACCTCCCCCTGCAATCCCCCGTGATCCCACAAACCTTTCTTTGAAATGTCCATGGTGGTCCAGTGGACAGAACCCTTCCCCTGCACGTGCACACATACCCCCTCCCAAACCCAACCCTTACCCTTTCCCTTCCTGTACTTTTACAACAAGGTGGAGGCAGGAAGGAAAGAGCAACAGCTCTTCCTTCCTGCCTCGGGCCCACTTGGAACAAAATGGCAGTGCCCAGGCCCTGCCCAGTGCATTCTGGGGTGCACTGGGCAGGGCTAAACACCATACAATGAGTTTTTTTCCTAAACTAAAGGTAGGTGGCAGATACCTGCAAAAATGCCAATATTCTGGTCATTTACATGCATTAGTGGCAATTTATGTGTGTAACTGACAATTATTCAAAGAACTAAAAAAGAGTAGGGTTATTGATGGGTCTTCCAATACAAAATCCAATAGTCATGAATTATTAATATAAGAGATATCTATTGTTGATTCACCACTGAGATTCAAACTCGACACGGAGCCATGTTTCGGTGTCACTGCTTGCCTTAGGCATCTGCCAGTGTATGGTCTTAAGCAAATCTTTTTTTTGTATTGAAATGCATCAAAAAACAATGAACCCTTACGCTTTGCTGTCTGTGTTAAGGCTTCAGATAAAACTGTTTTACTTCAGTGTATTTCAATACAAATGAACCCAGTGTTATACGAAGCCTTAACAAGGACACCAAAGCATAAGGGTTCATTGCTTTTTGATGCATTTCAATACAAAAAAAGATGCATTTCAATACAAAAAACTATTGACTTGAGACCATACAATGGCAGACTCCTGAGGCAGGCAGCGATGCCAAAACATGGTGAATCCTCAATAAATATCTCTTATAGTAATAACTCATGACTATTGGCATTTGTATTGGAAGACCCAACGACAACCCTACTCTTTTTTACTTCTTTTGAGTTTTCCGTAGTGGTTTCCCCTTTTCCTCAACTCTGGAGGTGGTTTTCTTTCTACTGACAATTATCCAGCCACATGTTATTCTGTTTAATTATGCACATTACTTTGATAGTGCATACTTTGTGGGGGTGTTTACATGGATCGAGTCTGGGTGGACAAACATGTGGGTAACTTACTTTAATTTGACCTTAAAGCTGCATTTGATACTGTAGATCTTGACATTCTTTTATTTAAGTTGAACTTTATTGGCATTTCTAGTAATGTTCTTTCATGGTTTAAGCAGATCGTATGCAACAGACATTATATGGTTAAAATGAAAGAAACTCTTTTAGATGCTTGGATTCCACCTTATGGAGTCCCACAGGGCTCACCACTATTGCCCATTTTTTGTAACATTTATATAACATCAATGGACTATGGGTTTTCCTCCTTAGAAGTAAAATTACTCCTATGCCAATGATATGTTGTTGTTAATTCCTGTTGGTAATGATCAGAACAAGACCAAATCTAAAGTTGCTATCACGTTTGTTTTGAAAATCAAATACTATAGCTTGATTCATGGTTTTAAGTTGAATGCTGAGAAGTCCAAATTACTTTGGCTTGACTGTGACATTAATACTGTCCCAGATTTATTTGTTGTTTCTGATGATCTTACCTTGAAAGTTGAGCACACTTCCAAGATCCTTGGGGTAATTCTAGATACCATTCTTTCCTTTGAACCCCAGAATAACTATTTAGTTGAAGTAGTATTTTTTAAAATGTCATCAATTACGCCAAATTAGTCATTATTTTGATGGGAACATCTTGTAATTTTGGTCCAGGCTGTTGTTCTAATTCATTTAAACTACTGTAATGCTGTTTATTCATCTCTTTCAGTTAGACTTCATTCTAAATGTCACATCTTACAGAACACAGCCTCTAAGCTTATCTTATGCCTCAAAAGATCCTACAGTGTCATGACTGCTCTTATTTCTCTTCATTGGCTCCCAGTTCAGGCCGTGTTTTGATTAAGTTGGCTTGTATTGTTTTTTACACTATTTGAGGGCTCTGCTCTTGCCTATTTTTTTTAGCGTGCTCTCTTTTCCTTCTGCACACGCTGACTCAAGGGTTAGAGATCCATTTTGCCTGTTTCTACCTTCTTTTCTAGCTATAAGGCTCCTCATTTCTGGTTATCTCTTCCCTCTGTTCTTTGTTCATCTCTTACCTATTTTGCCTTTAGTGGAAATTTGAAAACCTATTTGTTTAAGAAATATTATGGTTAATTAACCATCAAATTTCTTTCAGTAATATTCTATTTTTGTTACTCGTTTTGAGCTGGCAGGATACAAGAGTCATATTGCATTACATTGCATATCTCCCGAATTTAAGCATGCACATTTACACCCGGTCTATGGCTGATATAAGTGCTTGCAGCTAATCACATATGTGTGTGTATAAATACATAAATAAATATCTCTTTTCAGCCTCCTTTAGCCCCACTTCTATATAGGTTCCTAGTACCCTGATTACCTTCCTCTCCCTCCTCCTCCTCCCCCCTTACCCTCAGCATTAGCACGAATTTAGAATTTGAATTAGTGTTGTGAATCACGTTAGTCACCATTTTTGGATCAATTTGTAGTATATCAAGTGCACAAATAAAATAAATAAATATTCCTAGATGCTAGATTCTATAAAAGCAAATAGGTTTGTACTTTCCTTTATAGAATAAGCTCCAAATAGGTGCCCTCTAGATGCCTAAATTTAGGTGTCCCTTCATATTATCAATAGAAATCAAACAAATAAAACATGGAAAAGAAAATAAGATGATACCTTTTTTATTGGACATAACTTAATACATTTCTTGATTAGCTTTTGAAGGTTGCCCTTCTTCCTCAGATCGGTGTCCCTTCATAGAATTACCCTCTAGATGCCTAGGGTTCAATATTCAATGTAGATTAAGCAGGCAGGAGAAGTTCCTTCCCACCCTTAAATTATGCTGAGCTGGTTGACCACCAATATTCTGCAGCACTTAGCAGGGCAGTGCTGCTGAATATTGACTCTGACCACTCAGGCACAATCTGGACAGTGCCAGGGTGGTTCTGGAGCTGAGTCAGAGCGAAGCTGAGAGTTACGCAGGCACTGGCGATATTCAGTAGTGGTGTCCGCATACCTAACTGGGGAGGGTCCTTTTACCAAGCTGCGGTAAAACAGGCTGAAAATAGCCATGGCTATGCGGTAAGATTACTCTTACTGTATGGCCATGCGAGGGGGAGCACTTACCCTGTAGTAACTGCTGGGTTAGTGCCACACTAAAAATTACAGCCCTATTTTCCCCAGCAATGGAAATGGCATGCGCTGAGGCTGGAACTACCACCGGTGCCCATGTTGGGTTGGTGGTAGCTTCATATTAGTGTGCAGTAAGCCCACGTTGAGCTTACCACTGCTTTGTAAAAGGGCCCATGGATAGGTTGGAGTGCAGAAAAGGTCCTAAGATGGCCCAGTTAGGTATGCGGGTACTGCATTGAATATCACCAGATAGCCAGCATTGAATATCTGGGTCTATTTTAGCTGGCAGCGGTCAGCATTTAGAAAAATGTATACCAGTACCAATTCAGTAAGTGTCTTTATAAAATAGCCTCACAAAACCTGCAAAAATTGTGGTTGAAAAGCTCCTCTACACATTTAAACCTGCTTGAAATTAGGTATAGAAATATGTGCATTAAGTATAATTGTGATTTCTTATATAACAAAATAAAAATAACATTAAATTACTACCAATTCGTGAAATATTAACAAAATAACAAGCTTTTAAATACTTCCTAAAATGCAGATAATTATTCATATCCTTTTATCTCTTGCAGCATTGACTTCCATAAACATGGGCCAAAATATGACAAGGCCCCAGAACTTATAGCAGCCAAACAAATCTTGGTCAAGAGATGAGCAAGATATTGTGGTTTGCCTCTGTATAAAGCAATGTAGACAATGCTGTGAACTTTAAATCTGGAATAAGTTTCAACTGGAAGCCACTGAAGTTTGAAAAGAGTAGGGGTAATATGATCAAGTCTCTTTTCTACAAATAATAAATTGAGTTGTTGTATTTTTGTATGAACCTGAAGTCTTATGAAGTTTGACTTGACATATCCTGATATGGGAAGCTACAGTAGTCCACTCCAGTCAAGAAGTTATGGTAGAGTGGGATAGTAGAATTAAATTAAACACAGTAAGATAAGTTTCCAGACAGCAAATCATGTGTAAATGGAAGAAGCAGGAGTATACCACCTTGTTCATCTGCTGAGTCATTTTAAATTGTCAAGTTTAACTCCAACGCTAATCACAGAGTCAAATACTTGCACAATTTAAAGGGTCAGAGGCTGATGATTGCCTCCAGGTAACTATAAAGTTGCTGAGTTTACATATTTCAAAGTCATATTAGCCCCTCATCAATAGATATGAGGCAGAAATTCAAATTTTCTTTGGGCTTTGGATCACTCA
Organism: Microcaecilia unicolor; assembly: GCF_901765095.1. NCBI lineage: Eukaryota > Metazoa > Chordata > Amphibia > Gymnophiona > Siphonopidae > Microcaecilia > Microcaecilia unicolor. The sequence continues at coordinate 70,069,628 of NC_044033.1, forward strand.
CAACATAAACTACAAGCTGAATATCATTAGCAAATAAAAATTAAAATTGGATTTTAGCAAAAGATATAAATTCAATAATATCAGAAAAAGTAGAAAACCCTGGAGCACTTTCTGCAAAAGGGGACAAGCCTTTGATAATAGATCACCCTAGGAGACTGCTTGTGAGTAAAATATAAACCATCTGAGTACTGTACCGTCCAGCCCTGGAACTCTCAAAAATTGGAGCGCTAAGCCATGGATAACGGTGTCAAATACTGCTGCCAGATCAACCTACTTGTAATACTAGTGTTTTGAAGTCCACTAGGTAAAAGCAGATAGTTCATCAACCCCAGGGCGTGATCCTGAGATATGTGTGCAACTAAATTGAGTAACGAGTAAATTAACGTCAATAATTGGGTGCTGGCAATGATTGATGTTAATTAGTACCAATTTGGATTTTGCACACGCATATTGCTACATACTATTCTATAAAACTGTGTGCCCAAATCCCATAGAGTGCAACCCTAAAGGGGGCGTGGTCATGGAACAGGAATGGGTGGGTCAGGGGCATTTTGGAAATTTTGGAATACCGTAGATGTGCACCAAATTGGGCACCAGGAATTATACCTGTTTTAAGCCCAAATTTGGATTTAGGAATCGGCACTATGTGCTATTCTATAAAGAATGGTCAACCCAGAGTCCCCTTTATAGAATAGTATTGGGCGCTGATTTGTTTTGCAGCGCACAAATTTGGGCACTATTTACTGAATCTGGTCCCAAGTCTTTTTGTATTTTAAATTGTGTGGTCTAGATGAAATAGTGATCTGAGCAGCCAAAGAATGTTTTTTTTCCTCCCCACATACATTGAAGTACTTAATCTCTACTGGAGTTTAATGGTATTAACATAAAATCTAACTCTATTGACCTGGTCAGCTTGTGCTTTATATGAAGAGCAAAAGCAACCTGGTAACTATGAAAGTAATTTCCTTTTATGATTGCTCAGGATTGCCTATGGAGGAGAAGCTCTCTGATGGAAGTCGGATGGACAGTCAAGAGTAGGGAAAATAGTAATGTAAGCATCTTTTAATGGGTTGCTAATTAAGGACTGTGATACTGCTAATCCCTTACAATTTGCCAGGTTTTGGAGGCTGCATGAAGGATGCTACGTTTGCAGGAGGTGCTGTTGTTAACTTGGCAGCTGTGTCCAGCAGTGCTGTCAGAGTCAATCTGGGTGGCTGCCCATCAACTGACAGTTCTGTTAACTGGAGGGGAAATGACTCCATTCCAGTGTACACGGGGAAAAGAACACATGGCTTATGATGGTGGGCTCCAGATTTAAAAGGGAATGCTTTCTCGAATGAAATGCTTCTTTTCAGTCCACTTAGGCAATTTCATTTTCAGTCTGTGTTCTGTCCGCTTAGAATATTTGTACAGAGTGACTGCAAAAAATGAAGGAGATTCAGGGATCTGTGAAGCAATATTGCACAAGAGATGCAGATTAACATTGTTTCCCCCTCCCCCCAAATTTTTTTCTGTTGTTGTTTTTAAGCTCTACAATTTTATAATCATGTACTGTAAAGAAATGACCATCTTAAATCTGGTATTCAACAACATAGCGCCTAATATTCTATCATAAGCATAGCGCACATCATTGCTATTGCTAGCAATTAAAACACATATGGGAGGCAGGAAAGGTACATAGGTACATATATTGCATTTATTTTATAAAGACAACATATATGCACCTTTTTGCCATCAAAATATTACCCCAGGGAAAGCAGGCATACTCATATACCTGCTAGGGATATGTATTTATATTGTATTGTATTTCTGCATTTGCATCCCTCATTTTCCCACCTATGGGTAGGTTCAATGTAGCCTAACGCATGCCAAATTGGAGTTACCGCACTGTTACCACGTGACCCTTGCGGTAATTTCAATTTTGGCGCCCGTCCATTACGCGCATCTGAAAAATATTTTTTATTTTCTGGCGTGCATAGCAGACCCCCGCTAAGTGGCATCTGACGCGAGTAGGTCATTACCGCCTAAATTTTTTACCTAGAGGTCTATGGCTGGCGGTAAGGTCTCAGACCGAAAATAGACACGCGGTAATTTTGATTTTGCTGCATGTCCGTTTTCAGCAAAAAAAGAGGCATTTTTTGCAGGCGCACTGAAAAATTGATCGGTGCGCACCCAAAATCCGTGCCTATAGTACCGCAAGCCATTTTTCAGCGCACCTTTGTAAAAGGACCCCCTAGCATTTTACAAAGATACAATCAAGCTTATTTTCGAAAGAGAAGGGTGCCCATCTTTCGACACAAATCGGGAGATGGGCGTCCTTCTCTCAGGGTTGCCCAAATCAGCATAATTGAAAGCCGATTTTGGGCGTCCCCAACTGCTTCCTGTCGTGGGGATGACCAAAGTGAAGGCAGGACTGGGGCATGCCTAACAGATGGGCGTCCTCAAGTGATAATGAAAAAAAGAAGAGTGTCCCTGATGAACACTTGGCTGACTTTTCTTGGTCCTTTTTTTTTTTATGACCAAGCCACAAAAGTGTGCCCTAAATGACCACCAGAGGGAATTGGGGATGACCTCCCCTTACTCCCCCAGTAGTCACTAACCACCTCCCACTGGGTGAAGGATGTCCTTTGCTGTGTCTAACAACCCCTTTATTTATATTTTGGATCACAAGTGGGATTTGAACTGGTCATTTCTGGATTGCCAGAGCAGTGCTCTAACCACTAGGCTACTCCTCCACTCCACTCCATGTCACTCCACTCCCTTGAAATTTGGCTATCCCTGGGGGGGGGGGGGGGGGGGGGGGGGTGGTAGTATGCAGGTCCCTGGGGTGGGAGGTATGTGTGTGTCAGTGGAGGCATAACGAAGGCATGGACATCCTTCTTTTAAACATTTTGGACTTGTTCAACTGCCCCCCCACCCCACAGGGACAGCCAAATTTCATGGGTGTTGAGAGGAGGGGTGGCCTAGTGGTTAGAACAGTGGTCTTGCAATCCAGAGGTGGCCAGTTCAAATCCCAGTGCTGCTACTTGTGATCCAAAATCTAAATAAAGGGGGTGTCAGAGGCATAGCAAAGGCATGGACACCCTTTTCACAGAAATATCCAGGCATGGACATCCTTCTCACAGAAACATCCACATTTTGGACCCGTTGCAGGGACCTTCACATTGCCCCCCCCCCCCACAGAGACGGCCAAACCTCAAGGGAGTGGAGGAGTGGCTAGAGCACTGGTCTTGCAATCCAGAGGTGGCCAGATCAAATCCCACTGCTGCTAAGTGTGATCCAAAATCCAAATAAATTTATTTGTTACATTTGTATCCCACATTTTCCCACCTATTTGCAGGGGGTGTCAGAGGCACAGCAAAGGACGTCCTCAACTGCCATCGCAGGGATGGAGGCATAGCGAAGGACATCCTCAACTGCCGTCGCAGGGACGGAGGCATAGCGAAGGATATCCTTCACTCATACTCTAAAAAAAAGACAAAAGTTTTTAAAGTTGTTTTTTTCAGGGTGGGAGGTGGTTAGTGACCACTGCATGCCTTTTTCCGTCAGTTAGTACATCAGTTAGTCCACTGAAGTGCCCCCTAGGGTGCCCGGTTGGTGTCCTGGCATGTGAGGGGGACCAGTGCACTACAAATGCTGGCTCCTCTCACGACCAAAGGGCTTGGGTTTGCTCGTTTCTGAGATGGGCGTCCTCGGTTTCCATTATCGCTGAAAACCGGGGACAACCATCTCTAAGGACGACCATCTCTAAGGTCAACCTAAATGTTGAGATTTGGGCGTTCACGACTGTATTATCGAAACGAAAGATGGACGCCCATCTTGTTTTGATAATATGGGTTTCCCCGCCCCTTTGCCGGGGCGTCCTCAGGAAAACTTCGGCACCCCGTTCGATTATACCCCTCCACGGATCCATTTGTTTGGCTACACTTATCTGGACAAATTTAACTGGTTTACATTGAATATTGCCCTGATGGCTAACATGAAAAATCTCACCTCGGTATGCCCCCAATTGCCCCCTGTATTCTGGAAAAATCTGGGTACTTATGTCATTTTGTGAGGGCAAGCTTTAACTGGACAGGGAGAAGGTGAATTTTTAAACAGACTTATGCAGTTATGTGTCCTTTTACTAAGCTGCAGTAAAAAGTGGCCTTAGCACGCCCATACGTGGCCTTTTTCTATTTGAAGATCAATCACCAAGGTTGAGGTACGTGAAACACTACTAACAGTGACACAGTAGCAAAGGAGTAGTGTAGCCAACAGGACACTTCCAAGAAGACACGACTGAGACCAAAATTACTCAACAGGTTTCTTTATGAAAAAAACTTGACATGGCTCCATGTTTTGGCAAGAGTGCCTGCCTCAGGAGTCTTCTCATGTGAAAGGTATCTTGACAATACCTGTATGTTATGTCAAAGCAAAACAAAGCAATAAGGTGGAACAGTATTAAAAAAGACTGCGACTGTGCTTCTAATCAAAGATGAATATTGCCAGAGAAGGCGCAAACAGTAGATAATTACCTGAAGCAGGCACTCTTGCCGAAACACACTGCTGTGTTGAGTCTTTTCATGAATAAGCCTGTTGTTGAGTAATTTTGGTCTCCCTCGTGTCTTCTTGGAAGAGTCCTGTTGCCTTCACTACTCCTTCGTTACTGTGTCATATGCTAATGTTGCCATTAGTGTGTGGCCATTAAAAAGAATCTCTGTGGGGGTGCTTACTATCACCTATTTTGTTAGTGGTAACAGCTCATGTAGTAATCCTGCGCTAACCATGTATATGGCCATGCTAACAAATTAATGCAGGATGCCCACTTTCTGCCCCCCAGACAAGCCTCCTCTACAAAAACATTAAAAGTATTTTTTAGCTCGCGGGTAGTGCTCTCCAATTCGGAACTTAGGGGCCCTTTTATTAAAGGGTTGCTGGGCGGCAACCCTGAACTACCACTGGCCCAACGCAGGTGTTGGCATTAGGTCTGCCCCACCACACACCTTTTCCAGCACTAAGGAAAATTGTTCTATATATTTTACTGCAGCAGTTACCCAGTTTTCACCAGAGACCTTAACGCCGCCTCAATAGATGGCAGTAAATGCTCCCCCCAAAAGAGCTGCACTTCACGGCTATTTCTTTTTTCTACCTTTTTATCCACAGCGGTAAAAAGGGACTCTGCATGCGGCACAAACATGCGCTGCTGCTACTGCAGGGCCCCTTTTACCGCAACTTAGTAAAAGGACCCCTAACTGCAGGACGCCTGAGCATATCCTGTTTTTAGCTATTTTACACTGTGGTAAGCATGCACTAGTGCTTACCACAGCTTAGTAAAATGACCCCCTTAAAAACAATTCTTTATGAGAAATTTTCATAAGTTTTACAGAACAGATATATAAATCAAGAACAATGAATGCAGAAAATCGCAATAAGAGAAATGAAAAACAATACAATATTGTCATAGTATGTCGCCCCAAAACCTGATAGTTCACAACTATCAGTTGGAATTATCTTGACAACATCTGTATGTTCCACCTGTGAATTTAAAGAAAGATAATACAATTCAGAAATAAAAAAATATTCATAATAAGGCAATTTCAATATATCCCACAAGGAATTTACAGCAATTCCAAAGCTAAGCTAAGTCCTAGGAAAATAGCCAAAAATGTTTTAAAGCGCCTTTTTCAACATCATCCACATATAGCATGCAAATGTTACTGTCCACACTGAGCAAGTATCATTTGCATCTCAATTAGCATCGCACATGAAAATGCAATAAACATCATGTGTATGCACATTAATGGCTGATGGTTGCACAGTTTAGTACATCAATCCCTTAATGTGTTATCATTGTAAATTCAGCTTTACCTTGTATCTGATTATAAACCTATACAGTATGGGTTGCCCTTAACATTAAGATCCCATTCAGAACGAATCACGTTATCAGGAAAACAAGGTCCAACAATCTGTAAATGCCAGGCTTCAAGAAGTGACATGAATATGTATAAGAATTCTGTCAATGTGCAATGTACCCTGTGCCATTAAGATCACATAATGCAAATTACAACCAGACATTACTTTAGAGGGTAATTTTTTTAGCTGGTTGTCTCACTTGTGCAGCAAATAGGCACATAAGTTACAAAAAAAATGTTTAAAATAACATGCATACTTTTATACCTGCTATTTTGTACTCACAAACTTTTAAAGAAAATATATTTTTGAAACTCCCAATGCATGCATGACCATGTCAGGGAATGTCACTGCTCATCATGGGTAAAAGTGTGTGTAAAATAGTATTATGCACATGTTTTTACCTACATATAGTCTAGACAATTTATAGCAAGCCATTTCCAGGCAGGTAGGGGGGAATCCTTCTCCTTACCTACAAATGCACTCAGTCTACTGCCCCTCACTATCTTTCTACCCTCATCTCCCCTTACGTTCCCGCCCGTAACCTCCGTTCACAGGATAAATCCCTCCTCTCAGTACCCTTCTCCACCACCGCCAACTCCAGGCTCCGCTCATTCTGCCTCGCCTCACCCTATGCTTGGAACAACCTTCCTGAGCCCTTACGCCAAGCCCCCTCCCTGCCCGTCTTCAAGTCTTTGCTTAAAGCCCACCTCATCAATGCTGCATTCGGCACCTAACCCTTACCGTTCAGTGAATCCAGACTGCCCCAATTTGACTGCCCCTATCGGACCGACCGTTCACTTGTCTATTAGATTGTAAGCTCTTTGAGCAGGGACTGTCTCTCTTTGTTAAATTGTACAGCACTGCATAACCCTAGTAGCGCTCTAGAAATGTTAAGTAGTAGTAGGGTGTTACCCATCACAGCAGGAAGAGGGTGCTGAGGAAAAGAAGACTAAGAAATTTGACAACAAGCAGAGGAGAAGAGAGTCAAGTCACTAGAAACCAGAAATGACCATTGAAACAACAGGACAGTGCCCGAGAGCCTGCAGCAGTAGGGGGCCTACTCTGCCATATCTTCCATCTAATTTATTCACTTCCAATAGTTGGTTAGGGGCCCCATGGCCCTTATATCTCAAGGGCCCAGAACAGTGTCAGTCCATGCCTGTTAGGAATTATAACTCCCATGAATCTAAGGACAGGAGAAGAATCTGGAAGAGTAGGGGGTGGTACTTAGGCCTCAGCACAAAAAGGCGGGGAGGGGGTGAAAGTACAGGGAGTCTGCTGGAGGAAGGAAATTTGGTGAACACTCAGCAAGATTGAGAGTTTGGAGTCTGAGGTTGGTGCAATGAGATTTGGAGTTGAAACCTCTCAGTTGAAGCTGCAGTTTCTCTTGTCAACTTGGCTGAGGTTAGTAGCTGCTCTCATGACTGCTTTAGGCAGAGAGCTTGTTAGTAGGGCAGAGTGTTTTCAATAAAACCCAGGGGTGGTGAACCATAGAATTGAGAATGTTTGTTGAAGAGACTGATGATAAAAAAAAGTCTTGAACCCAGAACCTTCCATAAATTGGACCACTGAGAATCTGAAGTTTATTTTGGGGGAGTTATGGAATTTACTGCTTTGAAAGAGAATTGTGCTCAAAGGGAACTATATGTGAAAATAAAATACAGCCTAACCTGAATTTTCATTGCCTCTTTAAAACTGTGTTTTATCATACCAACCTAAGAATGCATTTTCATTGAAACTTAAGAAGAAAAAACATGCCAAAGAACAGTGGCATTCCTAGGGGGGGGCAGTGGGTGCGGTCCGCCCCGGGTGCATGCCGCTGGGGGGGTGCCACGCACCTGTCGGCTCCGCTCGTTCCGTGCTCCCTCTGCCCCGGAACAGGTTACTTCCTGTTCCGGGGCAGAGGGAACATGGAACGAGCGAAGCCGACAGGCACGCGGCCCCCCCCCCCCGCGGTTAAAAATGCACCCGGGGGGGCGCTGCACCCGGGGGGGGGGGGGGGCTCATCGGTGATCCGCCCTGGATGTCAGCCACCCTAGGAACGCCACTGCCAAAGAAACTACCTCCTGATGTATGGCAATAAACATTTATAAAGGTCCTTTGTAGTCTTTCCCACATCTATTTATTTATTTAACACATTTGTACCCCACATTTTCCCACTAAGTTCCAGGCTCAATGTGGCTTACATAGTACCATAAGGTAACGCAAATCCGGTAGAAAACAAATACAAAATAGAGTAGTGAACGAATGAGGATCAAGTGTTACAGGCACAAAGGGATTAAAGGTGGGGAGGGTTATTAAGTGTCCAATCTGATCCTTGGTTTTGCTGTGTTGCAGGATGTAGGCATTTATGTTGGATCGGGGGAGTAAGCCTTCTTGAACAAATTTATGAAAATCCAAGTTTTCTGTCCTGGAAATAAATGTAGTTCTCTGTGAAAGAACAGATGAAATGTGCTATTTCTATTCTATAGGAAAATAAAAGTAATGTGAAAAGCAGCCCTGCTGCTATCTTCCCCAGATGTATCTTCCTGGTGCCTTGTTAACCTCAGACTGTCAATAGATACATTTCCAGCCAAGCTGCTTCAATGCGTCAAAATCCTTCCTCCTAGACAGCAAAAACTAGTGACTACTCATGGAAGGCATTGCTTCCTTCTGAATGCTCAACACTGCTCAGAGATACTTTTAAAATGTTTCCGTTGGAAGAGTTAGCCGGGCACTTGGTAAAATGTAAAAACTGCAGATTGAAAGCCCATAAGTAGTTCTCTAAATTGATCAAGGACTTGAATTTAATCTTTACATTTCTCTGGGAAAGTGGACCGAGACTAGAGATTTGCTAGAATTTCTAAGAAAACTGTGAACAGTGGCAAAATAGATTTCTCCAAGGAACTGGCCAGATCCATGCCCACATTAATGAGATAATGAGCCATTAACAGTCAATTATTGATGTTAATTGGACTAATTTGGACTTACTTATGCATCAGTCAATGTGCTATTCTACAACGCTGTGCACCCAAATTGTCTCGCATGCAACTCAAAATGGGACATGGCCATGGGAGGAGCATGGGCAGGGCAGGGGTGCTCTCAAATTTAGGCACAGTGTTATAGAATAGGGCCATTTACGCGTCAACTGCCATTGGTTGTGCGCCAGCATTTACACCAAGTCCTCATCCCCAAATTTGGGCACAGGAATCCACATTTACTTTTCCTGTTTTGATCTTGACAGTTTATTCTTTTTTTCTTTATATTGTAAGGTTATAAAAGTATATTACATTTTAAAAGAAAAGGAAAACTGTTTTAATATACATGTGCATTTTTTCTCAAGTGGTAAAAAATTATTCAGACCTTGTACAGCATTGTGTTCATTGACAATATGATACAAATAATAAGTATTCCTATTCCAGAAAACAGAGACAATGGAGGAGCAGCCTAGTGTTTATAGCAGTGGGTTGGGAAGCCAGCATTCAAATCCTACCAGTGCTCCTTTTGACTCTAGGCAAATCACTTTATCCTCCATTGTCTTGAGTACAAACTTAGAGATCCTCTTACTAAGGAGTGTTAATGGATTTAACTTGCACTAAAGATTAGTGTGTGCTAAATGATAAGATACCCATTATATTCATATGGATGTCTTATCATTTAGCGTGTGCTAATCGTTAGCGTGCACTAAATCTGTTAGTGCACCTAGACCCCCTAGACTGTAAGGAATAGATTTAGTTAATGGTGCCCGAAGTTAGGTGCTGGGAAGATCTGTGCTGAGCCAGTATTCTGCAAAGGGTGCTCTGCACAGAAAGACCTTTACAGAAAACTGGCTTAGCATGCTTCTGATGCCTAACTCTGGGTGCAAGGACTTACGCCTTACCAAAAACTGCTGTAAATGTTGGTGTCTAAGTAATGGGAGTTGGGTGCATAAATGACACTATTCTATAATATCACGCCTTAATCCTGGGAATGTTCCTAATGCACCCATGCTCCTCCCATGGCCACACCCCCTTTGCAATTGCACACAAGAGAAGTTAGGTGCACAGTTTAAAGAGTAGGGACGTAAGTCAGTTACACATGCATCTACTATTAGTGCTTGTTAAGGCCAATTATTGGTACTTACCTCCAATTAAGTGCCAATTTATCACCAATTAAACTATTATGTTATGTGCACAACTGACCTTATTCAGGGAGTGTCAGGGAGATAAAATGTCTAGATGTAATAAACAACCGCTTTGTGGAGCATTTGGATCTGTCCTTGATGGCATGCATGGCATAGTATGAGAGGTGGCAGTATTGGATCTCCTGGGAAACAGTGATCATAAGAGAATCAAGTTTGAGCTACTATCTGGGATGAACCCATAAAGGAAATCTACTGTAGCTACATTTAATTTTGGAAAGGGCGACTATAATAAAATTAGAAAAATGGTTAAAAAGAAACTAAAAGGATCGGCTGCTAAGGTTAGGACACTACGTATCAGGCGTAGATGTTATTCAAAAATACCATATTGGAAGCCCAGTCCAGATACATTCCACGTATTTGCAAAGGTGGAAAAAAAGAGAAAATGACAGCAAGCATGGTTAAAAGGTGAAATAAAGAGGCCATTACAGCCAAAAGATTGTCCTTCAAAGAATGGAAAAAGGACCCAAATGAAGAAAATAAGAAGCAACATAAGTACCAGAAAGTCAGATGCAAAGCACTATTAAAGAAGGCTAAATGAGAATATGAAGAGAAACTTGCTGCAGAAGCTAAAACTCACAGTAACAACTTTTTCAGGTATATCAGAAGCAGAAAGCCTGTGAGGGAATCCATGGGACCGTTAGATCACGAAAGAACAAAAGGGGTGCTCAGGGAGGACAAAGCCATGGTGGAGAAATGAATGAATTCTTTCTTCTGTCTTTATGGAAGAAAAGAGAACTGCCTGTACCGGAAATGGTTTTCAAGGGTGATGATGTGGAGGAACTGAAAGAAATCTCGGTAAACCTGGAAGATGTACTGAGCCAAATTGACAAATTAAAGAGTAGTAAATCACCTGGACCAGATGGCATACATCCAAGAACTCAAGCATGAAATTGCTGATCTGCTGTTAGTAATATGTAACCTGTCATTAAAATCGTCTGTAGTACCTGCAGATTGGAGGGTAGCCAATATGACACCGATTTTTAAAAAGGGTTCTGGGGTGACCCAGGAAATTATAGACCTGTAACCCAGACATTGGTGCTGGGCAAAATTGTGGAAACTATGATAAAGAATAAAATTACAGAACATGTAGACAAACATGGGTTAATGGGACAGAGTCAGCATGAGTTCAGCTGAGGGAAGTCTTGCCTCACCAATTTGCTTCATTTCTTTGAATAGACATGTGGATAAAGGTGAGCCGGTTGATGCAGTGTATCTAGATTTTCAGAAAGCTTTTGATAAAGTTCCTCATGAGTGACTCCTGAGAAAAAAAGGGTCATGGGATAGGAGGCAAAGTTCTGGTGTGGATTAGGAATTAGTTATTGGACAGAAAACAGAGGGTAGTGTTATATGGTTATTTCTCTCAACAGAGGAGGGTGAACAGTGGAGTGCCACAGGGATCTGTACTGAGACCGGTACTATTTAACATATTTATAAATGATATGGAAATCAGAACGACGAGTGAGGTGATTAAATTTGCAGATGATACAAAACTATTACAGGTTGTTAAAACACATGCAGACTGTGAAATATTGCAGGAAGACATTATGAAATTGGAAGACTGGTCGTCCAAATGGCAGATGAAATTTAATGTGGACAAATGCAAGGTGATGCACATTGGAAAGAATAATTTGAATCATAGTTACCTGATGCTAGTGTCCACCTCGGGGGTCAGCGCTCAAGAAAAAGATCTAGGTGTTATTGTAGATAATACACTGAAATCTTTTGTTCAGTGTGTGGCGGCGGCCAAAAAACAAACAGAATGTTAGGAATTATTAGGGAAGGGATGGAGAATAAGACCGTATCGCTCCGTGGTACATCCGCATCTTCAGTATTGCATTCAGTTCTGCTCACCGTATCTCAAAAAATATATAGCGGAATTAGAAAAGGTTCAAAGAAGAGAAACCAAAATAATAAAGGGGATGGAACTCCTCTCGTATGAGGAAAGGCTAAAGAGGTTAGAGCTCTTCAGCTTGGAAAAGAGATGGATGAGGGGAGATATGATTGAGATCTACAAAATCCTGAGTGGTGTAGAACAAGTAGAAGTGAATTGATTTTTTACTCGTTCCAAAAGTACAAAGACTAGGGGACACTCGAGGAAGTTACATGGAAATACTTTTAAAACAATAGGAGCAAATATTTTTTCACTCAAAGAATATTTAAGCTCTGGAACTCTGCTGAAGGAAGTGGTAATGGCGGTTAGCGTATCTGGGTTTTAAAAAAGGTTTGTACAAATTCCTGGAGGAAAAGTCCATAGCCTGCTATTGAGACAGACATGGGGAAGCAACTGCTTGCCCTGTGATTTGTAGTATGGAGTGTTGCCACAATGTGGGTTTCTGCCAGGTACTTGTGACCTGGCTTGGCCACTGTTTGGAAAACAGGATACTGGGCTAGATGGACCATTGGTCTGACCCAGAATGGCTACTCTTATGTTCTTATAACTGGGTGCATATTTCCGTGCCCAAATTTAGCTGCCATTTATAGAATTTGGAGGTAAGACCTCTGGGGAAAGGGAAATACCTAATGTACCTGAATTTAACTCACTTTGAGCTACTACTGAAAAAGGATGAGCTAAATCCAAATAAATATCGTACTTGTTTTACGGCAGCACAAATAGGCAGTAGAAAAAAGTTTGAGTTACATTTATCTAGCCAGATATTCAACTCATGTTGTCATCTTTACAAGGCTACATGTTTCCTTTATGCTTGCTATTTGTATATATCTGGCTATCTGGCCAATGTGTAGAATCATCTGACCTCCTCAAGTTATACCAGAACTGCATTTCATAGTCTGACCACAGCATGCTCCCATGTGCTTGAGCATAATTGAACTATTTAATTATTTCTGAGCCAGTTTTGTTGTGTCTCTTATGAAAAGACCATCTGCTGTATGGTAGTTTGCTTTAACCCTCGCTATATTTCAGACTTAATCAAGTCAATGTATTACAGCAGTATGATCTAGAGCAGAAAGTTTTGCTGAAGGGCTACCTGGCTGCTTTCCATGGGTAACAGAGACTACCGGTAATCATTTTCCTTAAAGCAAAGCAAATTAATTTTAAAATACCCATGATCACGCTATGATCCTAAATGAAATAGTCAGGGGAAAAAAACGAGGATATTGGATAGAGGGGAGCTAGAGTGATCTTCACTGACAGGGCCTGGGAGTCCACAAGCATTTAGAGCACACTGATCATCCATCATCCTGCCATACGATTCCTTGGGCCTTTCTTCAGTGCCCCTTGTGCAGTCATCTGTGATGAAGTTGTTACTGGCCAGACCTCTACTTCATATAGCAATATATAATAAATAGTTAAAGGTGATATGAATCAGCTAATTATTATTTTTTTTATTACTAGATGGCAAATGAGTACATGCATCGAGGCCACCAGCTTGGCTTTCTCCTTTTAAACATCTTCACGTTACTTTTTTTTAAAAATGAGATTCTAAATTGATCAAAAGTGAATTTCTATGCCCTTGATTTGCATAAGAGAGTAAGCTAAAGTCTTCTTCCATAAGAAGAAGAATGACTGTTTATCCATTTCTTACACGACATTACTTGCTTTTATCTATTAATTACATTTTAACAAATTGAATTCAGAAAATTAAATCATACGTTCAGGCATCACCTCTGTTGTGATTTTTCTTTTTTCCGGTGATGTACTCAAGATATAAAAGTGTCAAAGCACTATGTATAATAACAATCTAATTACCTTGCCTCTTACAGTTACATCATTATATTGCTTGGACTTGTTATCTGCCCACCATCCACCTCCTCCCTTATGAGTGATGTTTAAACCCGCTTGATACATTAAATGTTTTTGGAAAACCTGAACTAGACAAGAAGGAATGTTATGTAGATGGAGTTTTGATGGTTTTGAAATATAGCCTAAACTGAATGGCTCAAGATGCGCCGTCATATTAAATCAAGGTTGAAGTTACAACGCTAATAAATTGTAATTATGCTAATGGCTGAGTCTGATTTACAGCAGCCATTAAAAGTGTAGAAGTCTGGTTAGGGCTACCATTTTTTCTTATTTTCTGTTTTAGCCTTCTGCAGTTTGGCAGAGTGTGCCAGTTCCTTCAGGACTTTGCAACATAAATGGTTATAGCGTGAAAGTGACATGGGACATGTGGAACAACTTCCCAGTGGAGGAGGTGGAGATGAAGAAGAAGACTATATCTGAATTCAAGCAAGGGTAGGATAAGTACATGAAATCTGTAAGGGAGAGGAAGGGATGGTAGATAGTATACATGGACAGAATGGATAGGCCATATGGTCTTTATCTGCGTTCATTTTTCTCTGTTTCTAGGGACAAACATTGTGGTATTATAAAGGTAATTTTACAAGTTCATGCCTAGTTAATGGGTATTTTCACATGTCAAGTACATGTCTTCTTGACTTTATAAAATATTAGCATAGGTGCAAAAGAACTGGTGCAAATCTTGACTCATACTTTCTGCAAGTATATGCATAAATTAAGGAACTGTACAATCTGCTTGCATAGCAGTGGCATAGCTACGTGGGGCCACAGGGGCCTGGGCCCCCATAGATTTGGTCATGGACCCCCCTGCCGACGACCCTCTCGACCCCCCTCCTGCCACCAACCCTCCCCCGCCGCCTACCTTTGCTGGTGGGGGACCCCAACCCCCGCCAGCCACGGCCCTCTTCTTCCAGCGCAAGGCTTCGTTCTGTTTCTGTGAGTCTGACGTCCTGCACGTTGTACATGCAGGATGTCAGACTCACAAAAAACAGAATGAAGCCTTGCAAATCAGCCAGCGGCCGTGTTACTGGCTGATCTGCAAGGCTTCATTCTGTTTCTGTGAGTCTGATGTCCTGCACATACAACATGCAGGACGTCAGACTCATAGAAACAGAACAAAGCCTTGCGCTGGAAGAAGAGGACCTCGGCTGGCGGGGGTTGGGGTCCCCTGCCAGCAAAGGTAGGCGGCGGCGGTGGTGGAGGGTTGGCGGCAGGAGGGGGGTCAAGAGGGTCGTCGGCGGGGGGGATCAAAGTTGGTGGTGGCGATGGCGGGGGGAGGGGGATTGGCAATGGCAGGGGGGGGGGAGTCGGCAGAGCCGGGGAGGGCTAAAATGTGCCCCCTCAGGCTCTGGACCCCCCCTCTGGCCGAAGTCTGTCTACACCCATGTTGCATAGGTGCAGACTCCGCCTATGCTGTGCCCAAACTCCACCCTGTGCATGCCCACAGTGAAAGTAGGGGCCATAAAATATATGTACTTTCACTCTAGTCAGTATTTTATAAGAAGCCATTTATGCATGGAAGTTGCCACTTAATGACTAAAGTAGAGGAGTGTGGTGCTTATTTCCGATCTGACGAAGAAGGGCAACCTTCGAAAGCTAATCAAGAAATGTATTAAGTTATGTCCAATAAAAAAGGTATCATCTTATTTTCTTTTCCATGTTTTATTTTGTTTGATTTCTATTGATACACTTAATGACTAAAATACTGGCATTTACATGCTTTCCTAGGGGTCCTTTTATTAAGCTATGCGCGTCCAACACACTTCAAATTGGAACTACCACCCAGCTACAGCGTGCCCGGGGCGGTAATTCCATTTTTTACATACATCCGATATGCGTAGCAGAAAATATTTTCTATTTTCTACCGTGTGGCGCTAACCGGGCAGTAATCGGCAGTGGACGCGCGTTAACATTTATCACCCAGTTAGCGCATGAGACCTTATCACCAAGTCAATGGGTGGTGGTAATGTCTCATGCCATTTTTGGCCACAAAAAAGGCCTTTTGTCTAGTCGCGCTGAAAAATGGACCTGCGCACATCCATAACACGTGCTTACACCAGCGCAGGCCGCTTTTCAGCGCACCTTAGTAAAAGGGACCTTAGTGCCTAGACCTAGGTATCTCCTTCTAAAATTACTCCATAAGTGTAATTGAGAAGCATGTTTTGAAAGCCTGGAGAAAGTAATATTGATAAAGGTTTTCTGTATGTAAAGCCTGTTTCAGATCCAAGAAAGGCCTTTTATAAAGTAGCATAGTGGTATGTGCATATATGCGTTCCTACAAGAGTGTGTACACTTTACGTATACCACATGTAAGCATTCTCAGGAGAATAGTTGGAATGGAGCAGGGGTGGAGTTGCAATATAAATGTATATTTTATAAAATACTTAGATAATACTAAATTACACTAATTTCCACCTAATGAAAATGATGCAAAACTCTAAATGTAGTACCGTTCTATGTATAATATAGGAAGGAAAAAGGCCTCACAGAGCTCCTAGATTTTAGCCATCTACTAGAGCTTAAACGGGTCTTAATAGATCCTCTGCTCATCATTGGCCCAAAAACCCTTCCAAGAGTGATACGTAGTATTCAATGTCACTCACACGTTTGCAATTATACTGAGCAAAAGAATGATACGTCGTATTCAATATCACTCATAAATTAGCAATTATACTGAACAGGTCTACATTATAATGCAAAAAATGTGGTATTGAAAGAGCACTTATCTTTCAAACTGCTGGCTACCAGCACTAGGAAGTTCTTCAACTAAAGTTCGTTCCTTCTCTCCCTCGCCCCAAGCCGACGATGGCCAGAGTTTCATCTTGCTGCTTCAGGGTCTTGGTAGCGGGGGCTGCTTCTTAGAAAGCCCTCTCCCAGAGCCTCTCTGTACCACTGGAGTACTGCTCTTCCCCTTTGGGTGTGCATACAACAAATGCACACATTTACGGAAGTCTTGAAGCAGGTGTAAATGTGTATTTTTTTTGTTACATTTGTACCCCGCGCTTTCCCACTCATGGCAGGCTCAATGCGGCTTACATATACAGGTACTTATTTGTACCTGGGGCAATGGAGGGTTAAGTGACTTGCCCAGAGTCACAAGGAGCTGCCCGTGCCTGAAGTGGGAATTGAACTCAGTTCCCCAGTTCCCCAGGACCAGAGTCCACCACCCTAACCACTAGGCAAATGTACATTATTAGGGCTGGATCTGGGTGTGCATTTGGTCAACACCAGTAGCTTTACAGGAAAATTGTACACAATAACCACAAGATATAAAGCTTTCCTAAAAAAAGCAACGTGTTGCCCACTGAAGATCTTCTTTTTTTTTGTTTACAAGCAGCAGCATTTTCTCCAGTTTTCCCATATCTGTTCCTCTATATAGTAAGGAAGTAATTCTATAAGGAGCCATCTAGTTTTAGACAGCAAGAAGCAATGGCGGCTCTACCATTAGGCCAACTGAGGCAGGGGCCTCAGGCTTCACTCTTTATGGAGCAGCATCTTTTCTCCCTTTCTATCTCAATTCCCCTCCTCAGCCTACTTTCTTTTTTTGTTTTTCAAAAGTCAGCGGCAGCAATGATCCCCATATGCTGCCCTGCCGCTGGCACCAGCATCTCCTCTGTACCATGGGCCGCTTCTCTATAACTTCCTGTTTCCTTTGAGGTGGACCGCAGTACAGAGAAGATGCCGGTGCCAGTGGCAGGGAAGAGTATGGGGATCATTGCTGCTGCTGACTTTTGAAAAACAAAAAAAAAATATTCTGAATCTCATGTCTTCTGAGCCATATCAAAATAAAACGTTCCACTATTCAGCGCATTGTGAAAAAAATACAAAACTTGAAAAAACTCCTAACATACATGTACAAATATGTCATACAACAGTAGCACTAATTCCTATGATTAAAATAGCAAGAACCCCATATATGAATAGGCAGCACTACAAATATTACACTGGGCCCCCAAACACCCACCAATACATGTCCTCCTACTGCTAAAACAGAACAAGTGGGACAATTATAGATCTCTACATGGAAGCTACATGCGCACAGAATACCATACCTCAGTCACACGCAAAACACAGACAAGCCCTCACCAAATACAGAATGTGATCACAAATTAGAAATAGAAATAAAAAGACAAAAATTGAACCGGGAACCCCGTGAATTCAAAATAGGCATATACCACAACATGGGAGAAATAAAAATAGAAATGCATTTCATCTTATATTGAACATAATACAGAGACATCCATGATTTACATTTCTAGTTAATAAATTACAAATAAAACATTTTTTCTAACTTTGTTGTCTGGACAATTTTCCCATCATGTTGATCCTAATTTTTCTTTTCTGCTTTTCTGTCTGTCTTCTGCTCTCTTTCCAGGGACTACTGTCCATTTCTCATTTCTCTTCACTTCTCCCCTCTTGTTCCATTCCCTTATTACATCTGTCTCTGATGTATTGATATTTTTCTTTTAACTCTTTCCTCCCTTTATTTTTCTGCCTGTCAACTCAGATGTTAACCGCTTTCTCGCCCCGCAGTCCTCCATTTATTTCTTTTTACTTTTCAACTACCTATCAACATTCCATCTCCTTCTCTTACCCCCTAGCTCTCTCAGCTCCTGTCTCATTCCTTCCCCTGCCTCTTAATCCTTTTTATCTTTCCTCTACTCCCATTTACTGCATTTGTACCCTCTGTACATATTATCCTCCTCTTACTCATCTCCTTAGCAATCCCCCATGACCTCTCTCTCATGGTTCCCACATTCCCAGTTTCTCTCCTCCCTCTCCTCCTATTTGTTGGCCAGCATCCTTTCCTGTCTCCCCCTCCTGCCTTGTAGCCCAACATCTGCATGTTTTGTATCTCCTTCCCTTCCTTTCTGCCTGCCTCTATGGCCCAACATCTCTTCCTCTCTCTTCCCTGTCTCCCTTCCTGCCACTGTGGGCCAATATATTTATCTCTCCCCTCCACCTTCAGGTCCTTCATTTCTCTTTTTCTTCCTCTCCACCCTTTGAATCCATCATTTCTTCCAACACCCTTGATCACATCACTTCTCTCTCTCTCTCTCTCTCTCTCTCTCTCTCGCTCTCTCTCTTTCTTTATTCCCTCCTTCCTCCTCAGGTCCATCACTTCTCACCCTCTGCTCTTCTGGTCCTTCACTTCTCCCTCCTCCAGTCCATGGTTTTTCTCTCTTTCTTCCCCAACTCTCCTCCACTCCGTAGGTCCAATATTTTTCTCTTTCTTCCATTGCACAGGTCCAACATTTTTCTTTTTCTTCCCTCACTTCCCTTCCATTCCCTTCACCTCCTTATGGTTCCAGCATTTTTCTTTTTCTTCCCTTTCGCCTCCATTCCCAGGTGCAACCTTTCTCCCTCTCTCTCTCTTTCTCTCCAACCCTCCCCCCGGAGTCTACCTTAAACCCTGTCTTCAAGGAGGTTCCCCGCAGTGGCTGTAATTCATAGCTGCTGCTTGCAGCCTGCTTGGAGCCTGTCTTTTGCCATGATCTGCCCCCTTCTGATGCAACTTCTAGTATACAGGGGTGGACCAGGGCAGAAGAGACACTTCAAGGAAGCTGCAAGGAGCAGCTGTGAATTATTGCTGCTGCCGGGGAGCCTCTTGCAAGATGTGATTTAAGGTAGATGGGGAGGGGAAGAGGTGGGGGAGGAGAGTTGAAGAAACAGGGAGAAATATGAGTTTATGAAGGGGGAATAACTGGGGCCCTTAAACTCCTGCATGGCAGCACCTTGTCTAAACATAAAGGAACCAGTACAAGGACAGCAGTATTGCAGCACAGAGACTGGACATGGGCCCCATATGAGATTGCTAGTGATAAGTTGATATCATAGAAGTGATTAAGTTTGTGTATCTTGAGTGTGTTTCCTTGGATAAGATACAATATATGTCCTACAGAATCCATTTATCATTTAGGTACTGTTAGGACACACAATGCAATACAGTGGCCATGTTACCATAATTTTACCACAGACAGAAAAATAGAAATGAACCTTGAAAAGACAGCAAAGTACATTCATCATAAATCACATAAATGCTAACATGATGTATGGTTATATTCACAACCGATAATGAATGTTGCTACTGTCCAATGATAGTTTTTTTTTTTTTTTTTACACGTCTTAGATATGCTGACTCAAGCTAAAAGAACTTCTGGTAATATTATATGCTTCTATTGTTGTCTTAAAATTTGTGTATTATGATGCAATACCATTCCAGGGTTTGTAAACTAATTGAAAGGTGACTCATGGTTTCTGACTGCATTATCAAGAATTATCACAGCATCCAGGAATAATATAGTGGAAGAATGCTCCTGTGTAACAGGAAACCTGTACT
This sequence comes from Microcaecilia unicolor, assembly GCF_901765095.1. Classification (NCBI taxonomy): domain Eukaryota; kingdom Metazoa; phylum Chordata; class Amphibia; order Gymnophiona; family Siphonopidae; genus Microcaecilia; species Microcaecilia unicolor. Next base: position 70,089,782 of record NC_044033.1, read on the forward strand.
AGAGTTAATGTTAAGGGAAAATAGGATAACAAGAGAGATAGAGCTGCAAAACTGAGTTATGTAGGTCAATATTAAACTATACGGTAGGAGTTTAAACTTTACAGTACTTATATTCCACATACACCTGTTGAGTTCAATGCAGATTACAATACAAAGAAATCTAGGGATAATCCAGAGAATGACCTATGTAGCATCACAGAAATAAAAAAAAATACAATTTTCTTAATATAGATAAGTACATAAGTATTGCCATATTGGGACAGACTGAAGGTCCATCAAGCCCAGCATCCTGTTTCTAACAGTGGCTGATCCAGGGTCACAAGTACCTGGCAAGATCCCCAAAAAGTATAATACATTTTATGCTGCTTATCCTAGATCATTTATAAATATGTTAAAAAGCAGCGGTCCCAGCACAGATCCCTGGGGAATCCTACTATTTACCCTTCTCCATTGAGAATACTGACCATTTAACCCTACTCTCTGTTTTCCACAATAGGACACTACCTCCTATCCCATGACTCTCCAATTTCCTCTGCAGTCTTTCATGACGTACTTTGTCAAACGCGTTTTGAAAATCCAGATACACAATATTATCTAAATAATCAAATTTTCAGGAGTTTCCTAAGTGGTAAATAAGCATCCAAATTTCTAAGGCCTTTCAGCAACTCGTTCCGCACTTTTGCTACTAAATAAATATCTAATCCCCTTAAATGATGGAAAATGTAAAACCACAAAATCTATCAGTTTAGATAACATATTAGGGGTAGGAAGTAATACCAGCGAAAACATAATACAGGCCAATACCATGCAAGATTATATAGACCTGGAAAATTAATATAGGCAACCAATGGCTTTCACCAGCAAAGGGGTTGCTGTATCAAATTTACCAGCCGAATAAACCAGCCTGAGTGCTGTAGTCTGCAACGTTTGTAAATTCCTTAGGTACATCCTGTATATAGTAGATTACAGAAATCCAGATGGCTTACTATTAAAGTCTATGTCACTAATTTAAATTGAGTGCATTCAAAACAATTGTGGACTCTCCTTAACTCCCCTGTTTACAAAGCCACACTAGCGGTTCTTGGTGCACAAATGCCGACACAGTCCATTCACTTTGAATGGGCTTTGTCGGCATTACCGCATGGCAGCCACTAGTGTGGCTTTGTAAGCAGGGGGGTAAATGTCTTAGGGCCCTGTTTACTAAGCCATGCTATAGATGCACTAGCGTTTTAAGCATGCACTAAAAATTAATGCATACTAAACGCTAGAGACACCCATAGGAATATATGGGTGTCTCTAGCATTTAGTGCATGCAAATTTTAGTGTGTGCTAAAAACACTAGCACACCTTAGTAAATAGGGCCCTTAGACATAAAAAGATTTTTCTTTGAGAGTTGAGCAACATGTTTATCAAAGGATAAAGTACTATCTAAATCAAATCCAGGGACCCTCATATCAGAAACCAATGGAAAATTAGTATCATTGACAACGAAATTTTGATAGAGAGCAACCTGACTGAATGGATAAGATATGCAAAATGTAGTTTTTTTCAAGATTTAGTTTTAACCAATGTGTAATAATCTATTTTTCAACTATATTAACACAATATTTTGCTCTAGTTCTTTTATGAAATGTAGATTTCGGAATAGGAAGTATCAGGTTAACATCATCTGCATTAATAAAATATTTGATGTCATGATTTTCTTGTTCTTTCCCAGCAGGTGACACTGGGGAGCCTTGAGGGACCCCACATCCAGTAGACCATGGAGCAGAGAAAGAATTATTCATTTTTACTGTATAAGTTCTAGAAGCCAAAAAGCCATTAAACCATTTCTAAACAGTGCCAACAATCCCAATTTCCTCAAGCAAGTTACAATAAAACCTGATGATCTACTATGTCAAAAGCTGCTGCCAAATCAATCTGAATCAGAAGAACCTGGCAGCCTTTACTCAACCAAGCTTTAACCTCAGCTAACTGGCTAAATATCTGGGTATGCAAATAATTAAAATGGAAACAATTCCACTACAATTCTAAAAAAAAGTAAGACTATTAGCCAATATGTATGGAATAAATAGAGAGCTTAGAATATCTATAAAATAGGAGAAAAGGACCTCATATGACCAAGCGCATGGACTTAAGTAACCAAAGTAGCTTCAATCAAGTCTGCATATAGGCCCCTTTATAATCCTAGGTCCTGAAAAACTCCTATTACATGCAAATGTACTAACACATTCACTTAAATCATATGCTACCATTGCCCAATTATGCTGTATACAAAAACAATTTCACAACAATCTTCTCAATAATTCCTGTGTCTAATTCAAATGTACAATTCATTAATTGAACTAAAATAATATAGTCCAATAAAATTCAGCAGTTCATCATTTAAAGAAATCCTAGCACTTATCTTAACTCCCAATGTGGATCTCCGTTTCACCGAAGGCTTCCTCTGAGGAAATGGAATATTAGGCTGTATTTCAAGAACTCGCTAATAATCTTAAATCTAACACAATCAGCATGACACAGAATATATTCACAATGGTGTCTCGCCTGACAGATGCCCCCCCTCAGGCCACCTCTTTCACCCCCCCCCCTTTTATATATATCTGGTGCCTTGTTGTCTTCACCCAAGGAGAAAGGGCATTAAAGGGTGGATTCCATTCCCTCTGCTCACTCAGAGAAACATCACACAACTACCTCCCTGAGCTAAGGAAACACCCACTACTTTTCCCTCCTCACAAAACTCCTCCCCTTCTTTCATAGTCCCAGTTGCCATGCAGCTTGGAAAAGAGACAGCAGAAGGGAAATGTGATTGAGGTCTATAAAATCCTGAGTGGTGTAGAACAGGTAAAAGTGGATCGATTTTTCAGTCTTTCAAAAAGTACAAACACCAGGGGACACTCAATGAAATTACATGGAAATACTTTAAAATCAAATAGAAGGAAATATTGTTTCACTTAAAGATTAGTTAAGCTCTGGAACTCACTGCTGGAGGATGTGGTAACAGCAGTTAGTGTATCTAGATTTTAAAAAGGTTTGGACAAGTTCTTGGAGTTAAAGTCCATAGTTTGTTATTGAGATGGACATGGGGGAAGCCACTGCTTGCCCTGGGATTGGTAGCATACAATGTTGCTACTATTTGGATTTCTGCCAGGCACCTGTGACCTGGATTGGCCACTGTTGGAAGCAGGATACTGGGCTAGATGGACGGTCTGACCCTGTACGGCTATTTTTATGTTCTTATGGTTTCAGCCTGTTCTGGCCTCACATGACATGATCAGGAACTGACAGGAAATCACGCAGGTGAAAATGCCAGTCTGCTTAAAATACACAAATTATACTTTGTCAAAACTCAACCCAAAGATGGGGCTGAACAAAGTTTTCAAACTTGAGAAATAAGGAGAACTGAGTGGGCAGGTTGGCATGGCGTGGGCAGGGAGATACCACCAGCTTTGGTCAAGGCAGTGTATACCAAATTAAAGGAAGTTTTAGTGGCTTCTGCTATACAATTTCTGCATAATAAGATTTCAGTGCTAGTATATATTCTTGCTGCCTATAATTTTGTCTGCCATATTAGTCTGTTTGTAATTAAAAATGAAACCTAATGTTAAAAATCTTTACGTACCATATACATTTTATAATTACTCTAATTTATATGGAAAGTATAAAATAGAAAGTACATATTATGGAAGGGTTAGATAATGTATCAAGTAAATGTTAAGTGTTAGACGATGCTATAAAATGAAAAGTAATACGGCCTCTAGGAGCTACTTAGCCTTTCCTCAAGCAACATAAATAAACTATAATGTGCTATAATTAAGTATGTTATTTGTATTCCCTTAAGTATAGAATTTTTTTCAGGTAACTTAAAAACATAATTTTCTTTAATTTGGAGTACCATATAATTAATTATAGACTTCTAAGGTTGATCTGTGTGCCTAGTATTAAAAAGAAGCATCATTTTCAAACATGTGGACAAGATGCTGCTATAGCACTATACATGTAAATTTGACTAATGTGCTACTTAGTCTTTAAAAGGAAACAGAACATGCTTTAAAAATCAGGTCATCTTCTGACTAAATATGTCCACGTATATGTACAGAATCTCTTCTTACAAAAAAAGTGATTGGAAAATACTGCATCACAGTCTACTGCAATAATAAAAATACAGTAGGTGATATTCAAAAGCATTTATCTGGTTAATGTCACACTGACGTTTTAGTCCCAGGTCCTTTTACTGCTGGATGTTCCCTTGGGTTTCTGTACCTCAAGAGGGTAATTTTATAAAAGGTTAACTGTGCATATAGGCCCCTATGTTTAGACTATTTTATAACAACACGTGAAAGGGCATTTTTGATAGTGCATGTAAGTCGGACTTTGGATGTTTTGCACTAAACATACCAAATCTGAATAGGAAATATGCCCATTTTCAAAAAAAGAAAAATGTCTATCTTTTTTTTTTTTTTTTGAAAATACCATTTTGAACAAGGTTTTGTGCTTTGTGCATTTTTTCTTTTTAGGCCATTAAAAAAAGAAGCACACGTTAAAAATGCATAAAATCAAGCCATTGGGATGTAGGAGGGTCCAGCATTTTAACCAGACTGGTCCCCCAGACTTCCCAGGAGAGCAATGGGATACCCTAGGGAGCACTGCAGTGGACTTCATATAAATGCTCCCATTTACACATGTCACCGTTGCTCCCTTATTTTGTCTCCTGAGCCCTCCTAAACCCACCCAAAACCCACTACCCCCAACTGTACACCACTACAATAGATCTTATGGGTGAAGGGGGCACATATATGTGGGTACAGTAGGTTTCTGGTGAGTTTTGGAGGGCTCAGAGTTTCCACCATGAGTGTAACAGGTAGGGGGAGTTATAGGCCTGGGTTCACTTGTCTGCAGTGCACTGCACCCACCACTACACTACTGTACTCCAGTGACCTGCATGCTGCTTTAATGGACCTGGCTATAACATCTGAGGCTGTCATAGAGGCTGGTGAGTACTATTTTTATTCATATCTTCTGGGGGGGGGGGGGGGGGGGGGGTCAATGACCACTGAGGGAGTAATGGGGTCATCCCTGAATCCCTCCAGTGGTCTTTTAGGAAAAGGGAAAGGGAAGTGGTTTACATGATAAATACAGGTAATTATTTGTACCTGGGCCAATGGAGGGTTAAGTGACTTGCCCAGAGCCACAAATCCAATGCACTAACCACAAAGCCTGCACTCCATTTAGGGCATCTTTTTGTGTCTTATTCATTAGAAAAACAGGTTTAGACCAAAATGTTGAAGATTTCACCCTATACATTCTGGTTTTATTCTGTTATGGCTGTAAAATGTCCTAAACCCAGTCTAATCCCACCTATGAAACACTCCCCAACATCCCCCTTTGTGATTTGGATGCACTGCAGATGAAATGCATAGATAGACATCTGCAAAACAGGTTTTGAAAATACCAATTTGGACAGTTAGAGAAGAATTCCACTCAAATGGTGCTTTATGACACTTTTTGAACATTTTTCTCTTTTAAAAATTAGCCCCATAGGTGCCTATCAGGCTTATTTTTGAAAGAGAAGGGCACCCATCTTTCTACACAAATCGCAAGATGGGCGTCTTTCTCACAGGGTCACCCAAATTGGCATAATCGAAAGCCGATTTTGGGCGTCCTCAACTGCTTTCTGTCACGGGGATGACCAAAGTTCCCGGGGGCGTGTCGGAAGCAGAGAGAAGGTGGGACTGGGGCGTGCTTAACATATGGGCGTCCTCGGTCGATAATGGAAAAAAGAAGGGCGCCCCTGACGAGCACTTGGACGACTTTACTTGGTCCATTTTTTCTTGCGACAAAGCCTCAAAAAGGTGCCCGAACTGACCAGATGACCACCGGAGGGAATCGGGAATGACCTCCCCTTACTCCCCCAGTGGTCACTAACCCCCTCCCACCCTAAAAAAAACCTTAAAATATTTTTTGCCAGCCTCTATGCCAGCCTCAAACATCATACCCAGCTCCCTGACAGCAGTATGCAGGTCCCTGGAGCAGTTTTAGTGGGTGCAGTGCACTTCAGCTACAGCGGACCCAGGCCCATCACCCCCTACCTGTTACACTTGTGGTGGTAAATGTGAGCCCTTCAAAACCCACCACAAACCCACTGTACCCACATGTAAGTGCCCCCCTTCATCCCTAAGGGCTATGGTAGTGGTGCATAGTTGTGAGGAGTGGGTTTTGTGGGCTCAGCACCCAAGGTAAGGGAGCTATGCACCTGGGAGCAATTTCTGAAGTCCACTGCAGTGCCCCCTAGGGTGCCCGGTTGGTGTCCTGGCATGTGAGGGGGACCAGTGCACTACGAATGCTGGCTCCTCCCACGACCAAATGACTTGGATTTGGTTGTTTCTGAGATGGGCGTCCTCGGTTTCCATTATCACTGAAAACCGGGATCGACCATCTCTAAGGTCGACCTAAATGTTGAGATTTGGTCGTCCCCGACCGTATTATCAAAATGAAAGACGGACGCCCATCTTGTTTCTATAATATGCGTTTTCCCACCCCTTCGCGACAACGACCTGCGAGGACGCCCTCAGGAAAACCTGGGCGCCCCATTCGATTATGCCCCTCCATCTCTACTTCAGGAAGCAGGTGAAAGCTTGACTTGTCAATCAGGACTTTAATGGAAGAAGTAACTCACTTCTTAGCCTCACACACACACAAGGAGTGACACAGGCTGCACATACTGCAGCAGGACATGTTTATCCATTCCTACCCTAGCTGAGATAACATTTAATCATCTCTTTGACCTCATGTGCAACTTTCTTAAATTAGTCACCTTATTTTCTAACTCCTCTTACTCTCTTACCTATCTATATGGTCCATCTTTGCTTACACACTACACTTTCTATTAAAATGTTGTATTATGTATTGACATTGTAAGTAGTATACTATCCAGCTTATAATTGAAAAAGAAAAACGCCTATATTGCGACCCAAATCGGGAGATAGACGTTTATCTCACAAAAACGAATAAAGCGGTATAATCGAAAACTGAATTTGGACGTTTTCAACTGCACTCAGTCGCGGATGCGGACAAAGTTGATGGGGGCGTGTCGAAGACGTGGTGAAGGCGGAATTGGGGCGTGGTTATCGGGCGATCAGAGATGGGCGCCTTTCGCCGATAATGGAAGAAAAATATGCATTTTTAGCGAGAATTTAGGGCGCTTTTCCTGGACCCTGTTTTTCCACGAATAAGGCCCCAAAAAGTGCCCTAAATGACCAGATGACCACTGGAGGGAATCGGGGATGACCTCCCCTGACTCCCCCAGTGGTCACAAACCCCCTCCCACCACAAAATATGCCGTTTCACAACTTTTTATTTTCACCCTCAAATGTCATACCCACCTCCCTGGCAGCAGTATGCAGGTCACTGAAGCAGTTATTAGGGGGTGCAGTGGACTTCAGGCAGGTGGACCCAGGCCCATCCCCCCTCCACCTGTTACACTTGTGCTGGTAAATGGGAGCCCTCCAAACCGCCCCCCAAACCCACTGTACCCACATGTAGGTGCCCCCCTTCACCCCTTAGGGCTATAGTAATGGTGTAGACTTGTGGGCAGTGGGTTTTGAGGGGGATTTGGGGGGCTCAACACCCAAGGGAAGGGTGCTATGCACCTGGGAGCTCTTTTACCTTTTTTTTTGTTTTTGTAAAAGTGCCCCCTAGGGTGCCCGGTTGGTGTCCTGGCATGTGAGGGGGACCAGTGCACTACGACTCCTGGCCCCTCCCACGAACAAATGCCTTGGATTTATTCATTTTTGAGCTGGGCGCTTTCATTTTCCATTATCACTGAAAAACAAAAACGCCCAGCTCACAAATTGTTGAATAACATATGGACGTCTATTTTTTTCGAAAATACGGTTCGGTCCGCCCCTTCACGGACCCGTTCTCGGAGATAAACGCCCATGTAGATAGACATTTTTGTTCAATTATGCCCCTCTATGCCATACTTTGTATTGTTATTTGAATATTTTTCTGCTGTAATTGTCTATTGCTTGTTTAATTTAATCTTACTGTATACTGCCTTGAGTGAATTCTTTCAAACAGGCGTTAATAAATCCTAATAAATAGATAAATAAGGGGAAGTTATCAATGTGGGGTACTGTTAAATTTTGTTATTTTACCACTAACCTGTGCTGTTTTTGCATGAGTTACTAATAACCCAGGTTAACAATAAAATAACCTATCTTAATAGCAGCCCACATTGACAACTCCACCCCATTTGTAGGTATCAACATTTCCATATGATTGGGGGTACCAAATTCAATACAAATTTACCCTCCTTGGGCACAATGAAGAAACTTTCTCAAAATCGGGGGATGTCACCACCCTCTCACCCATAGAGCTGGCTTTCATATTTTCCGTATATAAATAGCAACATTTACACATATAGATTACTTACACTTGTAAATGGTGATTGTAGACAGCCACAGTTTTCAAGGGGATATCCACATCACTCAGAGATTTCAAGAGATTGTGGTCTGGGTATGGTTTGGGCATTTTACAAGTGAATACATGCTTATATGATTTTACACCAGCTCAAAGAGCATAAAGTGTTCAATATTCAAAGCAATTTAAATGGCCCAGAGAGGCTCCTAACTGTTTAAGTCACTTGTCCAAAGATAACCACAAATATTCAGTGACACTTAGAGGGGCAAAATGGAAAGATCGTCCAAGTACGAATTAGGGCGTTCTTACGATAACGTCCAAAAATAGACCTGTATAATGGAAAAATAGTGTGGGCGTTTTTCGACAATCGATTATCCCTGTAAGAAAACAATCAAATGACGAGCGCATAAGCGTGACTAAATTGGGCGCCCTAACACGGTCGACTATTGCAGGTGCAAACGACCAAATCACGTGGTGTGAAAAATAATGTACATAGGTGTATCGTAAGTACAATACATGTTGTTCATGCCATCTGGGTACGGAAATATATGAGGAACGCATATATGTGTCAACTACAGACATATCATGCTGCTCCGCCCATACTTCCATCATATGTGCCCATCTGAATATCCGGATCTGCATGCACTGTACACCTACTGCTCCACCAAATCTTCCATCATATGTGCCCATCTGAATGTCCGGATCTGCATGCACTGTACACCTACTAAACATGCAGTAAATGCATATTGTGTATATGTGAAAAGGGTCGGGTGGGGTGCGTCATCTATATAAGGCACGTTTCACACTCCTGCAGGCATGTGCACGTCAAAGACGTCTATGCTTACGAGGGCGTCCACGTGCTGATAGCGGCCATATATGGAATGGTCATCCATATATGGAGCTGTGCATGAAACGACGTCCCTCACGCAAGGTCGTCTATATAAGGCACCTCTTTTCCAACACGTGGAAAAATGGCACAACGCAGGGAGCCAAATTTTGGAGAAGAGGAGAGCCTGCTGCTTGTCCGGCTCTGCCTAAGGCACCGCCATCGCCTTTTCATCCAGCACCACCACCTGCCCCCCAGGCTGCAGGCCATGCGAGCCTGGTCCCGCATCCGGGAACGATTGGAAAGGTAAGGTTATGGCCCAACCCCCCTCCCCTCCTGTACCTACACATATAACAGCTCCGTCATCAATGTTACCAGCAGTAACTGGAGTGTCCATGCAAGGATCATGAGTAATATAGGAACATGCACAATCACTAATAATTTGTATGTTATTTAAACGACCACCATGATAACACATATGTAGTTTAACAAGCATACATTAGAATGTATACAAACGGTACTGTCTGGCCTCATGCCCACCTCTCTGCCATCATCTGCATAGGAACCAACTCGGTGGCTGCTGTGGGTGCTTCACCACCCCACCCCCAATATCAAATATGTATGGAGGGAGGGGTCATCTCCACTGGGGGTTCCACCCCCCAAAATGTTAAAAAGGTGGCTCCTATGATTCACTACCAATGGAGGTGCCCCCCCCCCCCCAACACTGTAGACCCTCTCTCTCTGGTATGTGAATAGCAAATGAATGTGTGCAGAGGACAAAAAGGACCAACACCCCTGACCCCTGCTCTACAAACTTATATCTTACAGACGCTTTGGAGTCCACCGGGACCTCGAGTCCTTAAGGAGGCGGTTCCGGCGGGTGAGGCGGGAGAGGCCTGAGCTCATCCGGGCGGTGCGAAGGCACCTCAGGGCTCGCCGTAAGTATTCAAAAACAGGACACCTGTACACATTACTACATACATTTCATGAATAAAGCAAATGTGTTGTACAATATCACTTCCCATGTGCCTAATAGCCACCTAGTAAGTAATACCATATCTGTCCCAGATCAAGGATGCAGGTTGCAGGGGTTCTCCCATGAGCATGCTTGCAACGTCCGACCATCCTCCCGAGATGAATGAGATGATATGCCACACTTTACTATTCCCCTTATTGTGGTGGCTGATTACTGTGTCCTGGTACAGCTGCCTGAGGCCCTACTTTTACTGCATGTTATGGCCTAAATCACATAAAAGAATTGTGCTCAACACCCTTCCCACTGCCCCCCCCCCCCCAATAACTCCTACAACAACTGCCCATCAACCCCTCGTTGCATTTCACAATGCAAACATGCTGGTCAGCAATGAATTTGGTATGGCCACATGTCCTGCGTGGTGTGTGTCAGAGGAGGGTCCAGGGTTCTGTTTCATGTCATCTGATGCAGCTCATTCCCCATGGGCATAGGCTACGCCTTACCACACCCTGCCCCATGCCACCCAGCTACTGCACTATGCAAGCCATGGTGTATGCACTGATCTCAATCACACTCCTTTTACATACACAGGGCTCCACCAGCAGGAAAGTGAGCGCCAGGATGAGGAGGGCCACCACCCCCAGGAGGAGGAGGAGGAGGAGGAGGAGGAAGAGCAGGAGGAGGGGCACATGGAGGAAGAGGAGGAGCAGGAGCCAGGCCAGGAGGCGGGCCACCAGCAAGAAGAGGAGGAGGAGGACTCGGAGGAGGGAGTCCTCATTATAGACCTGCATGAGGACCCCTCCCCACCTGCAGCACCATCGCCTGGCCCACCTCCATCCCCTGGGCCAGCTTCTGTGTCCCCTGGCCCACCTCCATCCCCTGGGCCAGCTTCTGTGTCCCCTGGCCCACCTCCATCCCCTGGGCCAGCTTCTGTGTCCCCTGGCCCACCTCCATCCCCTGGGCCATCTTCTTCCGTGTCCCCTGGCCCACCTCCAGCCTTTGGGCCTGCCACTGTGGTGCGCCTCCTGCAGCAGCTGGTAGATGGCCAGCAGCAAATTATAGTTGGCCAGCAGCAACTTCTAGTTGGCCAGCACCAGCTGCTGCAGGAGGTGACAGCCCTGCGGCAGGGCAATGAGCAGCTCCAGGGCCCACTAAGGGTACTGCTGGGGCTGCTCATTGCCCTGCTACAGAGGGCCTTACTAAGAGGGCGTGGCCGCCCTTAATTTAAATAGGGGGGCCTGTTGGTGTTGTGTGTGTGGGGGGAGGGAGGGAGGGAATTGTTGGGGTTGTGTGTGTGGGGGGAGGGAAATGTTGGGGGTTCTGTGGGGGCTGGGGGAGGGAATTGTTGGGGTGTGTGGGGAGGTGTGGGGGGGAGGATGGCATTGTTGGGGTTATTTTGTAGGGGTGGGGGTGGGGATAAATTTTTGTTATAATATAACTATCAGGGTGTGTGTGTGTGTTTGTCTCCCTTGTGCATTACATATCACCAAATGGTGCTGTTGAGTTGAGAGGAAGGAGGCAGCAATATGCACAGCATTAAATGTGCTGTGTGAATGAGAAGGTGATGTATGTCTGAGAATGTTGGCCAGACAGAACGCCACCTGTTCATTCCAACCTGCATGGCCCATATGTGCAGGGGGGTTGGGCCAGGGAGGCTGGATGGATATTTGTGTTCATTAATAAAAATGGCCAGCCAGCATCTCTCTCTCCCTTCCTCCCTCCCTCCCCTCCACCATACTGACCCACAATACAGAGTGCCATCAATAAGAGATTAATAGTGTACCACGTGTGATCTGCCTACACACTTCCACATAACTCCAGGTACCACATACAAAGTGTTTGCTGTCTGATGGACACATATCCTTACCCACAAGCCACATTGGTGGGGTGGGGGGGGGGGGGGGCAAGAAGGACCTACAATACAAACAGCTGGCTCATATTTTCACATTGAATACATCAGCTATGGTATATAATGCTGAGGAGCAAAAGGGAAACAATGGGAAACCCAATAGATGGATGGTTACTTCATCACAGTTGCAATGTAATACTTGTGTTAGGGAAGGCCACAAATAAAAATGGTGCTCATTATTTGCAGGTGTGATCACACTTTCTCCAGTAGTCGATCAAGGTGTGTTACATTCAAGTATTCTGGGTTTGTGTCAAACTTTGTCGCTGAACTGACTTGCCTTAGGTGGGATTTGAACCAGCAACCTTATGATTATAAGGCTGGTGCTCTAACCACTAGGCCACAGCAGCCATCAGGCTTTAGCCACCACCAGTTACTTTGGGTTGGTACCTGTACACACACCCCTTTCCCTCACCACCACGTCATAGGCCTCAGTGGCACTACCTGTAGCCACCTCTATCATTTTGTCCAGGCTACCGATTAAAAACAATGTAATGTGCATGTTCCCTACCCTACTACTACCTATGGAGCAATTTAGGAAGGTGGTCCATAATGTGCTATACACATCGATTGCATTAATCATTCTCCCCTCCCCCGCCTATGGACCTTGAGAATGGGTGGCCACTTCATAAATGGGGACTGGGGTACACCACATAAACAAGGAAGATGGAACCTACCGGGAACCAATACAGCACCTCCAACAGCTGGCCCACACCACTGAGGACCTGCCAACCCCACAGTACAGTGCACAGGAACCTGGTGAAAACAGAGCTACCTAACATCTGACTCCAGACTACATACATACAGTGAATGCACACTCCTTGACTATGAGCACAAAGAGAAGAGGTGGCAGACAAATGAGAGCTTACCATGAACGTCTGTTTCAAGACTGTGTAGTGCGCCTTTTATCTTCTGGAACATTAGCTGCACATCTCCCTGATTGAAATGACCCTTACCGAGGGGTGCTTGATTTGGGGTGAGTGTAGCAAATTCGTGGCCCCCACACACTGCCTGCTACAACCAGGCAGAGAGAATGGGAGAAAGGAAGGGAGCATCAGGCGATGTGGAAGACAGGAAACGGAAGGCGTGGTGGCTGAGGGCCAACAATAATTCCCCCCCCCCCCTAAATACACAGGTGTACCCAAGCATGCTAAGTGAGGGTAAAACCCTGTAACTGATTATTACGAACATCGGGCAAGGTCTCAGTGCAGGAAATGGCAGGTAAAATGGCAATGAAGAAAGGGAAGGCAGGTGGAGACGCCCATACTTATCTACTCATAATCGAAACCATGTGTTCCTAATCGCTATCTCAGCTGGGCACGCTTAGGAATTATGTGTATAATTGAAAAAGTAGCGCCCAAATCAGAAACGCCTATTCCCCCGTCTCAATGGGCGTTCTTGGCGCCTATATAAACGCCCACTCCGTATTTTCGAAAACACCATTGGTACAATGCCACCACGCATGCCGCCGACCCGGAAGGGTAATTTTCTCGAGGCAGAGGTGGAGCTCCTGGTACAAGAAATTGTACAGCGGCACCGGAGTCTGTTTGCTCCCACAGGGCAGAGGCTGGCAGCAACAGTAAAGCAGCGGGAATGGGAGGCAGTACGGGACAGCCTGAATGCTGTCTTCCATGCTGGGAGAGACGTGGAGGACTGCAAGAGGAAGTGGCGGAAGCTGAGGAGGGATGTTCGCAGGAAGGCAGTGGCCAATCCCCCAGGCAATGACACTGCCAACCTTACACCAATGGAGCTGATGGTGTACTCCCTCCTACCCCAGGAGGGCATCCACGGGATTGGCTCCATGGACACCTCGGGCCAGGCTGAGGACTCGGGTAGGTGTTTCATTATGCAGTTGGGGTATCTGTTGTGCTGCAGTACACTTGTGTTATAGAAGTTGGGGTCAGGGGGAGGGAGGTGAGGAGTGGGGGGCAGGAGGAGGGAGGTAGGTGGAGGTGGGGGTGGGGGGGGGGAGTATCTCTGGCTGTCTTTCTGTATATTAACAGGCCACCTTTATGATGCTGTTGTGACCTGGTAACCCCTACTCACTAGCTCTCTACCCTTACTCCCTATCCCTACCATTGTGATTGGGTTTCCTCTTACTTGTCCTGTGTGCCCATATTTATAGAATTAATTGTAAGCTCTATTTGAGTAGTGGTAGTGGTCATGTGTGTTATAGGAGCAAGCAGACAGGGTGGGTGCTGTGTGTGTGTGTGAGCACCCCCAATATTGAGGAAAGATCATGTAGCTGTGCAGGGAGGAGTGTTGGTCACTGGGCTTAGCACCCCCAATACTACTTTCCAGTTGGCTCCTATGGGTGTGTGTAGGTTACTACTGTGGCAGAACTCTGGGGGCCGTCCTTCCCTACTACTCCCTCCTATTTTCCCATTTTACCAAACTGTGCCTAGTTCCTCCTGTGACCTCTGTGCTCTACTGAGTGAGGGACACATGCATTCAACTGAAGGAGCCTGTAATGGGGGTCATAAAGCAGTTCTATGCAGTTTAGCAAGTCAGTAGTAACACAACACATGCTGCAATGTTGTTCAATTTAACAATTATACAACTAACAGCTTGTGCACAACGTTGTGAGTGGTGTCCTTCTCGTGGCTGCTCATCCACCACCTCTACCCAGCTGCCTGCGGGCCTCTCTCTTTTGTACCCGTGTCAATTCCATTTCTCCTCACCATCTCTTTGCTGGGTCATCAGGTTGGGGGACATACCAATGTATATGAATGCTGAAAGACAAAAGTGGGTTATTTGCACCAACACTATTCCTCTCTTGTGCTATACAGGTGAAGACTCAGAGGAGGCTGGCCCTAGTGGCCTGCAAGGCCAACGCCCTACACCATCCATCCAGCCTCAACCTCCACAGCCTGCAGTCCAGCCTCCACCACCTGCACCAGCTGTGCATCCTCCGCGTCCACCACCACCTGCACCAGCTGTCCAGCCTCTACCACCACCAGCTGTCCAGCCTCTGCCAGCACCACCACCACCACCTGCACCCCAGCCTCTGCCAGCACCACCACCACCACCTGCACCGGCTGTCCAGCCTCTGCCAGCACCACCACCACCACCTGCACCGGCTGTCCAGCCTCTGCCACCACCACCACCACCACCTGCACCAGCAGAGGCCGCACCTCCAGCACCGGAGGACTTTGGTGAGGAGGAGGAGGGCCCAGCTCCCCGCCAGAGGCCATCCGCCCAAAGGAGGCAACTCCTGCGGCTGGCCACGGAACTACTCCGCCACAACGTGCGCTTGGAGGAGTACCGCCAGCAGAAACTGGAGCTGCAGCGCCAAGCACTGGAGGCACAGCAGCGAGCACACCAAGAACTCCTCCAGGCGCAACGTGAAGGCCACCAGGAGGTGCTCCAGCAACTGAGACGGCTGGAGCAGAGCATCCAACACCTGCACCCTCAGGGCACCGCGCCTACTCCAGCCCCCGTGCTGCTGGAGCAGCCCCTGCCATCAACCTCCTCCTCCACTGACCACCAGCAACCACCAGCTAAGAGGTGGGCATTGCGCTCCTCAGCCTCTGCACCCACTCCTGCTGCTCCCATTCTGGGTCCTGTGGCCAGACCACTACAACCAAGAAGGTGGCCCGATTTCCACGGTGCAGCCGAAGCCGCAGGCTGCCGTGGGGATAGGGAGGAGGACACTGGGAGCAGCAGCTCCGAAGAGGGGGAAGAGACTTCCCGTGCAGCACCAGCTGCAAAGGAAGGGCGTGGGAGGGGTAGGAGGGGACGGGGGAAGGGAAGGGGAAAATGATGGGACATGCTGTAGGGTGAGGGTTGGTGGGAGGGGGGTGGGTGTGGGAGGGGGGGGTGGTGGTGGTGGTGGTGGGGTTCACCAAACACATATGCACTGTATGTAAAAAATAAATGCTCACTTACATTCACATAAAACTTGTTTCAATGAGTCTTTGTCTTGCTCTTACGCCAAGCTGGTAGGCATTGAGCTCTGCTCTGTGGGCTGGGGGTGGAGGGGGCTCCTCTTCCAGCTCATCTGGGGCCTCTTCTGGTGGTGGCTGTGGCTCCTCTGGGAGAGGCTGTCCTCTGCGCTGGGCCAAATTGTGTAACATACAGCACGCCACAAAGATCTTGGCCACCTTTTCTGGACTGTAGAGCAGCTCTCCTCCAGACCGGTCCAGACAGCGGAAGCGGTTTTTCAATAAACCAAAGGTGCGCTCAATGATCCCCCGGGTGCTGCGATGTTTCCTGTTGTAGGTTTCTTCTGGCCCTGGTTGTGGGTGGATCAGGGGGGTCATGAGCCATGTCCTCTGCGGGTAGCCTCGGTCACCTTTGCAGAAAAGCAGAATGAGATAGATGAGTGTGTATCGCTTGGAGCAGGTACAGGGGGGGGCGGGGGGATTTGGATAGTGGGTTGTGGTGGAGGAAGCCAGGGCGGAGGGTTGCCCAGTGGAGGAGGTCTAGTATGGGTGGTACATGCATGTTGCACTTACCTAGTAGCCATCCACCAATGAACTCCCCTCGCTCGAACCTGCGGAAGATGCCCGAGTGCTGTAGGATGTAGGCATCGTGGCTGGAGCCGGGGTACCTGGCACACATGTCTAATATCTCCCCCTGGGCATCACATACAACTTGCATGTTCATAGAATGAAATGCCTTCCTATTTCTGTAGGTGGCTTCGTGTGCCCGGGGGGGTCTGAGGGCTACGTGTGTGCAGTCTATCACACCGATGACCGAGGGGAATCTAGCAACAGCATAGAAGGTGGCCATGTTGTTGTGCAGAGCCTGGGGGGTGGTGGGGAAAGTGATGTAGTGTGAGGTGTGAGTTATGAAGGCATCCAGGAACTGGGTGAGACAGTGTGAAATAGAAGCCTGGGTGAGGCCTGTGTTAGCAGCTAATACGGATTGAAAACTGCCAGTGGCCAGGACAGAGAGAGCGGAAGTGATTTTGAGGTGGGCAGGGATGGGGTTATTCCTACGTGTCTGGGGCTGAAGGAGGGGTTTCAGCTGCTCACACAGCTGACGAATGGTGGCCCTATCAAACCTGAACCTTGTTAGACACTGCTGGTCAGTGAGTTGTAGGAAGGTGGTGCGGGGCCTAAACACTCGGGGCCGTGAATACCTCCTGCGGTGGGTGGCCTCTTCGTGTAGCATGAATGCCACAAGTGCATTAAGTGCATCCATATCCCCACCACCAGTGCAAGTATTAGGACTAGTAGTCAAACAGCAACACACACAGATCTGTCACTTCCAGGCACTACGCCCCTCTGGCCACTCACTCGCCAAACAGTACAGGCACACAGAGACAAACGGAGGTCAGGGAATACAGTATACACGTGGGAAGAGTGAATGGGGAGGGATAGGGGGAGAGGGAGGGGAAGGGGCGATAGAGCAAAGGAGTAGGAGTAAGGAACGGTGAAAGGGTAAGACACAAAAAGAGGCAGGGCACACAGACGACCGTCACAGGTACTGAACACGCTCGGCTTTCTCTCTGCAACCACCACTTCAGCTCTTCCACCAACAATATCGCCACTCTCCAACTACACACAATCGCTAATGGGTCTAAAGACGATTTCCTCCTTGCTCTGGTCGCTTTTATTTCGGGTCCATCATATTACGCCCATCTTCCCGCCCAACCAGAGCCCTTTCGCTATTCGTTATACGTTGTACCCGTCCACGTCGTATCACCGCCCCTAACACGCCCCCGACACGCCTCTTATTTGGGCGTTTTTACGTCCACGTACGAGCGACACGGACGCACTGAAACATTGCTTTCGATTATATGGATTTACTCGTTTTTGTGAGATTAACGTCCATCTCCCGATTTAGGTCGGCTCTTGGGCGTTTTTCTCGTTCGATTATAAGCAGGTTAACCAGTTAATGCTACTTAATATGCACAGCGCCTGGTGAGCATTTTAGGAGTGGAATTGGTATTTATGTGGTTAAGTGCCTATATGCAGCCCTTAACTGTATAAGATGTCCGCATAAATTGGGCTGCATAAAAAAACTTGTTTACTCTTTCCAGAAATACTAGGACAAAGGGGCATGCAATGAAGCTACAAAGTAGTAAATTTAAATGAATCGGAGAAAGTTTTTCTTCACCCAACTCTAGAATTTGTTGCCAGAGAATGTAGTAAAAGCAGCTAGCTTAGCAGGGTTTAAAAATGTTTGGTTGGCTTCCTAAAGGAAAAGTTCATAGACTGTTATTAAAATGGACTTGGGGAAAATCCACTGCTTATTTCTAGGATACACAACAAACGTGAAACAAAACTTATATGTGGCAATGTCTTATCTTATAAGCTGTAGAGGTTGTCTCATAGCATTTTTAGCGACTGTGTATATCAGCGTATCATGTGCCTCACACGTCTGCAATTGTAATCATAGACTACCTCCAGCCAGCCAGTAGTTTCGTATTATGTTTAGACTTTTAATTGAAACGTACTGCTGTCTCAAAAACTTAACATTATTGCACACATAAAAAGCAAATAATGCACCAACCAGGCCTTTAATGGAAGAAGTAACTAATTTGTTAGTCTCACTCACACACACACACACACACACACACACACAAGGAGTGACATGTTTATCCACTCCTACCCTAGCTGATATAATATTTAACCATGCTTTTTATGTGTGCAATAATGTTAAGTTTTTGAGACAGCAGTACGTTTCAATTAAAAGTCTAAACATAATACGAAACTACTGGCTGGCTGGAGGTAGTCTATGATTACAATTGCAGACGTGTGAGGCACATGATACGCTGATATACACAGTCGCTAAAAATGCTATGAGACAACCTCTACAGCTTATAAGATAAGACATTGCCACATATAAGTTTTGTTTCACGTTTGTTGTGTATTCATACGGAGCCCCTTTGGAACAAAACATAGCCATTGATTTTGTATTTGCATATATTTCTAGGATAAGCAGCATTAAATGTATTGTACTTTTTTGGGATCTTGTACTTTTTTGGGATCTTGCCAGATACTTGTGACCTGGATTGGTCACTGTTGGAAACATGATGCTGGGCTTGATGGACCTTCAGTCTGTCCCAGTATGGCAATAGTTATGTACTTATGTGGTTCATCTTATGCGGTTAAGTGCCAGTGCCTGGCATTGAATATCTGGAAATACAGCCAGTGGTGGACATAAAAATGCTGACCGCTGCCAGCTGAGTATCGGCCACAAAGTCTTTTAAAAAGTGCTTATTTCAGTCAGGGCTTTACATGATAGGATTCAGGGAGTAACATTCCTTAATCCCCTGTTCTTTATTTCCACCTTCAAACTGAAGAAAAATAAAAATTGCAGCCTTACCGCTTAATTGACAGCACTAACATGTCCAGGTTTGTAAAATGGGGCATCTACAAATGAAGGCAGCACCACTTTAACATAGAAGTTGTAAAATTGACGCTTTCGCATGGAAGTATCAGTCTCGACATGGAAGCTGCCGGGTTTGTGCAGCCAGCTCCCACTGTACAAACTGGCAAATATATGTGTATTCCTGCATATCCTAATCTATATTTTACATACAGCTTTGTGTTTGACAGAATCTTTGTAAAATGCTACTGGAATTGAGCATGTCCTGACATGGACATCTCAGTTCTGATCGCCACATTCTCCCCTTGATTCTGTAAATTTGCCAAAAATTGCATGCACAATTTAATTGAATAACAAGCCAATTAGTCCCAATAATTGGCTTTTTAACAAGCAATTATTGGCACTAATTAGAGTTAATTGGGTGTTATGCACGTAAAGTTGGATGCAGAATCTGTGGCTAAACTTTAAACATGACCCAAAAAGGGGGGCATGGAAAGGGAACAGCCATGGGAGTTTGGGGGTAGAACAGAGGAATGGCTTTGAGTTATGCACATCATTACAGAATAACAGTCCTCCACATGGAAATGTAGGTGCGGGCACTGGCACAATGTTTTAATTGATTTTGCTGGACATCCATTTTCGTCAAAAAATTTTAAAAGGCCTTTTTTACATGCACGCTGAAAAAATTGATCATGTGCCCAAAACCCGCGCCTACATTACCGCAAGCCATTTTTCAGCGCACCTTAGTAAAAGGACCCCATAGTAACACCAGGATAAAAAAATCTACAGTAAACAGGAGAGGAAGAAGTCTTTGACAAGCTCAAACCTTGCACTTTGTTCATACAAAAGATGAACTACCGTGTGTGGCTTCATGCTTTTTCAATCAAAGATATTTATGATTCAAAGAAACTGTGACACGTAACTAAAAATGTCAGGGAAGGGTGATTTTAATACATATATTACTGGCTTAATATACTTATCCATCAATCTTCTTAACCAGTTTTTTTTTGTTTCCAAAATAGAGGTTAGGTTAATCAAAAATTGGTTTGCAGAGAAGTGGCTGGAATCTTCTTTTGCTCTGACTATAGCTTACTCTTTTAGTAGAAAGACTGATTTGCATATATCTTACACATATGTTAATTTGCATTATCGTTTTTATTCTTAAAATGCAAAGTTAGAAAAGAATAGCCCATGGGAGAAAGAACTTTCAGCAACTCCAAAGTGCCAGCTTTTAAAGATGTCTTTTGTTTTCCTCTGTTTAAGTTAATCTTTGAAAATGCTTCAGTATGACTTAGACCTCCATTGGTTTACTGAATACGATGAAGTAAAAACCTCAGAGATACAGTTCGCTGCTCTGTTGGTGCATCAGAGATCTGCTATAAGTTAAAAATCTGAAAACCCTGCAAGTAAAACAGTTCTGGTAGAAATTCAGCCAAGGGCAATCAGCATTATTATTAATGCTGACGACCACAGGTTGAATTAGACCCAAAGCAGCCAGCACTGAATATCCAGGTCTGTGTGAGCCACTATAGCCAGATATTTATCTGGGCACCGATACTAAAAGCTGCAGCAAGACTCATAGAAGGTTGCAAGCGACAAGACCACATCACACCATTCTTACAAAAACGTCATTGGCTACCAGTAAATTTAAAATGCTATGTCTGATATTCAAGACCCTTAAAGAAAATGGCCTCGAGTGCTTGAAGAACAAGATGACCCTCTACACACTGCCAAGGACACTAAGGTCCTCTCAAGGACTATCACAAACCACACCCTCTCCAAAAGACATTACATAATGTGATACCCGCAAGCGATTCTTCTCCGGAATAGCCTTCACACTCCAGAATGCATTCCCTGAAAGGCTCCACTTAACACAAGACCATCTCTACTTCAGGAAACAGGTGAAAGCTTGGCTCGTCAACCAGGCCTTTAATGGAAGAAGTAACTAATTTGTTAGTCTCACTCACACACACACACACACACACACACACAAGGAGTGACATGTTTATCCACTCCTACCCTAGCTGATATAATATTTAACCATCTTTCTGCACCTTTCTTTAAAATAGTCACTATGTATTAATGTACAGTCATCTCTGTATTACTGTTTACAAGTGACCCTTGTAAAATGAAAATTATAAATAAATGATTAAATAAAATAGTCACTATTTTTTTAACTCCTCTTACTCTCTTACCTATCTATATGTTCCATCTTTGCTTATACCCTTCACTGTCAATTAAAATGTTCTATTACGTATTGTGTTGACATTGTAAGTAGTGTATTATGTCATACTTTGTATTGTTATTTGAATATTTTTACTGCTGTAATTGCCTATTGATCATGTTTGATTTATTTCTTACTGTACAACGCCTTGAGTGAATTCCTTCAAAAAGGCGGTAAATACATTCTAATAAATACATAAATAAATTAAATAAGTAAATAAATATAGGTAGTGTCTATATAGCTTCTGGTTCTGCCCTGACTGCATCCCTAGACCTTCCTGGCACTAGGAGGAGATTGCCATGGTAGGCTGTGCTGACATTCAGTGACATTCTCCTGTAAAGTGTCATTGAATATCGGTGACTGGGACAGGCTGAGCAATTTAGCCAGGCAAGAGCCTTTCCTGACCAGTTAAATCATTCTGAATATCAGCTGGATTCCATGTATGGCACTCAAAGTTGCATGTGAAAAGATGGTTGTCCACCCAATTTGCATGCACAATTTGAGTAATGAACTAATTAGCACCAATAATTGGGTGCAAGCAATCAACATTAATTGGCAAGAATTTGGATTTATGCGTGCATCTTGCTAAATGCTATTCTATAAAGATACGTGTGTAAATCCTTTAGCGCACAACTGAAAAGGGGGCATGGCCATGGGAGGGGTATGAGCAGGTCAGGGCCAGGGCGCACTATTATAGAATTTCAGTGATCCACGTATAATTTACGCATGATGATTTATACCAGGTTTCAGTTGGTGTAAACCCTTGTACCCAAAGTGGAGCGCAGATCCCTGTGATACACACTATTCTATAAACATAACCCAAGTAACAGAGTCATTGATAGAATAGTGCTCAGTGCTCATTTTTTCCGGCACCCAAACTTGGATGCCATTTACTGAATCTAGTCCATAATGTACAAGAATCTGTTAAATTTGTTCACGTGACCTTAATATGGATGCATCCAGAACCAAAAAAATTTGTTTTGTTTTCAGAGCAGGGGCATAGCTACTTGGGGCCACAGGGGCATGGGCCCCCGTAGATTTGGCCCTGGCCTCCCTGCCACCAACCCTCCCCTGCCGCAGCCGCCGCCATCGGGTACCTTTACTGGTAGGCCGAGGTCCTCTTATCTGTCTGTGAGTGGCTGAGAGAGACCTGAAGGGGCATAATCAAAAGGGAGGGACAACCAAGTAAGTGGTGCTGTGGCCAAGTGCTTAGAGCACTGGTAGAGGTGGCTGGTTCAAATCCCACTGGTACTACTGAAAAAGCCGAGCAAAAATACTTTTGATTTAGGACGTCCCTGACGAGCACTTGGATTTTTTCCCCACTTTTTTTGAAGCCGGCCATCTGTAAACCCGGCGATCTCAACATTTGACCTAAATGTTGAGATTTAGCCGGCCCCAACCGTATTATCGAAAGAAAAGATGGCCAGCCATCTTTTTCGATAATGCGGTTGGCACCGCCCCTTTGCGGAGCCAGCCCTGAAGATGGCCAGCCATATAGATGGCCGGCGCCGTTCGATTATACCCCTCTTTACCACCTAGAAAATAGGTGTCAGTAAGGGCTCCCATGCTAATGGCCACACTCTAATTGGGAAATTAGCATATGGACATTAATTGAAGAAATAGAAAGTCCAGCCATTTTGCAGCTGCACTAAAAGAGGCCTCACTGCTTGAGAAACTCACATGCTAGTTATAGTGCAGGCCATATTTTAGTGCAGCTTAGTGAAAGGGCCCCTAAGTCAATAACACAAACATATTAAATCATAAAATCGTATAATAATAAATATTTATCATAAAATCATTATTAAATCATAATAAATTAATACTAAAACATGACAGGTGGATAATAAATAATGGTCAAATAAATAAATAAAGAACAAAGGAAAGAAATAAAGACATTAGAAGACAGTAACTCTAAAACATACAAAATGACTTGCTATGATTAAAAAAAAAAGTCATAATGTGTGGGAACCAAGGCAAGTCTCATTACATACTCTTGTGGTGTAAATCATGTGCTTCACCAAAGGCAATACTGTATTACAATAGTTCAATAGAATATATTTAGGGGATCTTTTACAAAGGCGTACTAGCATTTGTAGTGCGCGCTAATAATTAGGACGAGCTAAACGCTAGAGATGCCCATATATTCCTTTGTGTGTCTCTAGCATTTAGCACGTCCTAATCATTAGCGCATGCTAAAAATGCTAGCATGCCTTAGTAAAAGACCCCCTTAGTAAGTATGTCACTGAGGAAATAAAGCTTAAGCGTTTTTTGGTCAGTGCTGAGAGTCAATCACATTCATAGACTGGTTTAAAAACATCGAAAAAAAACTGCACAAGAAATGACTAGGGGGTGATTGGAAACACCTACCAGGATCTCCAAACTCTGAGGGGGATGGGGGGGGGGGGGGGGGGTCACTGTTCTGGCAGCAAACTGTTGAGTGCAAGCAGTGCATTTTTTCTAGCGAAAAAGGTGCCGGTACTCAAATGCTTGCCCATCCTTCAGGGGTGGGGTGATCACTGAGGGACCCACCACACAATAGCCAGGCCTCCTGCAATTAGTCACAGATGTTAAATTGTACAGCGCTGCGTAACCCTAGTAGCGCTCTAGAAATGTTAAATAGTAGTAGTAGTAGTAATCTATGACAAGGCAGAATTGGTGTGTAGAGCCTGAGTTCTTTCATTAAAACTTGGGGACCATGGGTCAATTTTATCAGACAATGGAAAAGGTGCCGGTACTCAGTACCCCCAAGTGCCCCCTCAAAAAAAGCCCTGTGTGCAAGTGTACTAAACCTTTTAAAACAATACTCGGTTAAATGACTTATACACTGCTTTGCAGCAGAAAAGAACAGCCAAATATTAACTTTTAATCCACTTCTACCTTCTTATAAAAGTATGTTATTGATATCAGTTTTGTTTAACAATATTTTCTAGCCCCTGAAAACAGTCCTTGCCAGGCGAAACACAGCTGTGTCGGGCTTGATTTTATATTTGATTCTCCAATAAAATATCTATTATCCTCCATTAACTGTGTTTGCTTCTACAACTACCATCCTTAAAACTTTTTAATGCAGGCACATCAACCTAACGTATATTAATTATTCATTTTCATATGTTAATGTGCATTACATTGATTTGGTGCACACTAACAGGTTTGCTAATGCTAATGATAAGTGTGCACTAAATGATGAGACCCATTATATTCCTATGGGCGTCTTATCATTTAGCGCACCATACTAAAAGGACCCCTAAAGAGGTTAGTTACTTAGCTGAAATAAAGTATGCATTTTACCACAGCTTAATTTACCTCAGGGGTCACTAAGGGGGGAAGTTATGAGTGTGGGCAACCGTTAAGACGGATTGTTTTACCACAAGTGGTGCTATTGTAGGACAGGGTCTCATTGACTAAAATGGGACTCTGTGCTAAAATAGCACAACTTGTGATAAAGAAAAAACATCCCATCTTAAAGGTAACCCACATTGTTAACTTCTCCCTTAAGTGGCTGTATCTCAGTATCATAGGTTTGTAACTCCTGCTAAATAAATAATGCAAGGTAAGATCAACTTCACAAGCTGTGCTGTATTTAGTCCCTGGGAACACTGGGCCTCTAACTTTGAGGTGCTTTTTCCAAGGGATAACTGATACAGCCAATGGTTAATTAGGCAAAACAGAAGCAGCTTTTACAACATCAAATGTTATCTAATGGCTCAAACAGGGCCTCTCAATCACCACAGAAAAAGGCAAAAACAAACAAGTTGTAACCCCTAAAGATACTAATGACAAAGAATCATGATATAACCAAAGTAATCAAGATAGGTGTGTCTTTCTTTAAAACACATTTCTCTAAGTGGCAATCCAGCTTATTTTCGAAAGAGAAAGACGCCCATATTTCGACCCAAATCGGGAGATGGGCGTCGAAAGCCGATTTTGGGCGCCTCCAACTGCAGTCTGTCGCGGGAACGAACAAAGTTGACAGGGGCGTGTCGGAGGCGTGGTGAAGGCGGGACTGGGGCATGTTTATCGGCCAAGGAGAGATGGGCGCGCTCGGCCGATAATGGAAAAAAGAAGGGCGGCAGAAACGAGAATTTGGGCCGCTTTTTTTGGACCCTTTTTTTCATGAACAAGTCCCCATAAAGTGCCCCAACTGCCCAGATGACCACCGGAGGGAATTGGGGATGACCTCCCCTGACTCCCCCAGTGGTCACTAACCCCCTCCCACCAAAAAAAAAAAGAACTTTAAAAAAAAAAAAAATTCCAGCCTGTATGCCAGCCTCAAATGTCATACCTAGCTCCATCACAGCAGTATGCAGGTCCCTGGAGCAGTTGTTAGTGGGTGCAGTGGACTTCAGGCAGGTGGACCCAGGCCCATCCCTCCCTACCTGTTACACTTGTGCTGGTAAATGGGAGCCCTCCAAACCGCCCCTAAAACCCACTGTACCTACATCTAGGTGCCCCCTTCACCCATAAGTGCTATGGTAATGGTGTAGAGTTGTGGGGAGTGGGTTTTGGGGGGATTTGGGGGGCTCAACACCCAAGGTAAGGGAGCTATGGACTTGGGAGGTATTTTAATTTTTAATTTTACTTTTTACAAGTGCCCCCTAGGGTGCCCGGTTGGTGTCCTGGCATGTGAGGGGGACTAGTGCACTATGAATCCTGGCCCCTCCCACGACCAAATGCCTTGGAGTTGTTCATTTTTGAGCTGGGCGCCTTCGGTTTCCATTATCGCTGAAAATCGATACCGCCCAGCTCAAATCCGCACAAATCCGATGCATTTGCCCGGCACCAACCGTATTATCGAAACAAAAGATGGACACCCATCTTTTTCGAAAATACAGTCTGTCCCGCCCCTTCGTGTACCCTTCCTCGGAGATAGGTGCCCATGGAGATGGGCGTTCATGTGCGATTATGCCCCTCAATGGCTCCAAATGGCTTAGCTTTGCTCTACCAAACAGCAATGAACCTACTACTACTACTACTACTTAACATTTCTAAAGCGCTACTAGGGTTACGCAGCGCTGTACAATTTAACATGGAAGGACAGTCCCTGCTCAAGGAGCTTACAATCTAAAAGACAGGTGTACAATCTAAAGACAAGTGTACAATCTAAAAGACAGGTGTAAATCTAGAGACAAGTGTACAATCTAAAAGAGAAGTGTAGAGTCGATCTGATGGGGCATACTATATTTCTCGAAAGGTTAGGTGCTGAAAGCAGCATTTAAGAGGTGAGTTTTAAGCAGAGATTTGAAGATGGGTAGGGAGGGGGCTTGGCGTAGGGGTTGAGGAAGATTGTTCCAGGCATAGGGTGAGGCAAGGCAGAATGAGCGGAGCCTGGAGTTGGCAGTTAGGCACTCCTAATCCCGAGTTATTGGAGTATGTCACATTTATTGCTAAGGCTTGCTGTAGTACTTGCATAGTGCCAAAGAGGACTTCTTTCTGGAGTTTGTAAGTTGCAACTTATATCGACAACCTGTAAAGGTGTGCCTGAAAATTCCTTTTAATTAGGCCTGTGGTTCCCAGTACAATAGGAAATATTTCTGTAACTTTCTGCTACATTTTCTTGGTCTCTGACTGCATTTCTTGATATTTATTTTTTATTTTTGTTACATTTGTACCTCGCGCTTTCCCACTCATGGCAGGCTCAATGTAGCTTACATGGGGCAATGGAGGGTTAAGTGACTTGCCCAGAGTCACAAGGAGCTGCCTGTGCCTGAAGTGGGAATCAAACTCAGTTCCTCAGTTCCCCAGGACCAAAGTCCACCACCCTAACCACTAGGCCACTCCTCCATATTTGAGGATCTTCTCCATCTCCGTCCGATTCACAGCGCCTCTATAATCAATGTCGTTTAAGGTGTTTTTCTCCTTTACCACTATGTCTGTTTTTTCTTGCATCTACCTTTTTATATGTTTCAGTATCTGTATGTTTCTTTGAAGTCATACAGCACCGCAGCAGTTTTTAAGTCTTGCTACATAATGCTAACACTGATGAAAAGTCACTCTTTATCATGAATCTGGAGTCATAAATTAGTGCTGTGAAACATTCTCTATTGCTTGCTAATTTGTTTATACAAAGTGATTTGCAAGACATTAAATATCAGTTAGGAATATTTTAAGTTGACATTTACAAATACAAACCTGTTCTCTTTCACTAGCAAAGACTGAAAAGCAAAGGCTGGGTATGAGAGTGTATACAATTTTTATTTATTTATTTGTTGCATTTGTATCCCACATTTTCCCACCTATTTGCAGGCTCAATGTGGCTTACATAATACCGTAGTGACAATCGCCACTTCCGGATCTGAGAAATACAAAGTGGTATAGCATTGTAATTCGTAAATGATAGAGTAGATTACAAGGTGGTATTGCATTAAAGTTCATAGATGATAGAGTAAATTATAGGGTAGTTAGACAAATGTAGAAAGTTCATTTCTGTATGGGAAATACAGTGGTGGTGCATAAAACGTTACGCGTGACCGAGTAAGTGAGGTAGTCCGGTGTAGGGCGTTCGGCTTTGTTTAGTTTTGGTGAAATTTCATTGTCTGGTATTTAGGATGAATCATTGTGGTATGCCTTTTTGAACAGGTTGGTTTTCAGTAGTTTTCAGAAGATTGTTAGGTTGTGCATTGTTTTTATGACATTAGGCAGTGCGTTCCATAGTTGCATGCTTATGTAGGAGAAGCTGGATGCATAAATTGATTTATATTTGAGTCCTTTGCAACTGGAGTAATGGAGGTTCAAAAATGTGCGTGCTGACCTTTTTGTGTTCCTGGTTGGCAAATCAACGAGGTCTGACATGTAGGTCAGGGCTTCACCGTGAACTATTTTGTGGACCAAGGTGCAGACTTTGAACGCAATTCATTCTTTTAGTGGGAGCCAGTGTAGTTTTTCTCTTAGGGGTTTGGTGCTTTCGTATTTCGATTTTCCGAATATGAGTCTGGCTGCTGTGTTTTGGATCGTTTGGAGTTTCTTAATGATTTGTTCTTTGCATCCGGCGAAGATGGAATTGCAATAATCTAGGTGGCTTAGCACCATTGATTGTAGATGAATTCCTATGAGGAAAGGCTAATGAGGCTGGAGAAGAGATGTCTGAGAGGACATATGATAGAGGTCTAAAAAATAATAAGTACAGTGGAACGGATACATGTTAATCACTTGTTTTTTCTTTCCAAAGTACAAGGACTAAGGGGCACACAATGAAGTTACTAAGTAGTACGTTTAGGAGTGATTCATCAAGTGGCATTAGGGCCGAAATGCATGTTATTTGGCCCTAATGCTACTTGATTTAAAATACTGTGGCTAAGTCTCCGCAGGCTGGTTAGTAAAGAGATGCAAAATATGCAAATGCATGTTTTGCATCTTATTACTGTGCAAATACCCTAATGCAAATTGGCCGTAAGAAAAAGCAAGGTAAAATAACCCCAGCTTTTTAATGGGTTATTTTATCATCTGGGAGCATTGGGCCACAAAGCCATGGCCCAATGCTCCCAGGCCTGCAGAGCTGGTTCTCCCTGACAGCATTCAGACCCATTCTCCCGACAGCATGCAGACCTCCCTGACAGCATCCAGACCCCCCTGGCAGCATCAAGACCCCCCCCCCAAAGGGGCTACCTAGTCCTGGCAGTGTTGGTCCCAGGGGAGGAAATGTGGGCAGGAGCGAAGTCCATTCATGCAAAACTACTGCTAGGGGCACCATTTTCGTACAGGTGCCTGACTGGGCAGGAGTGAGTGGGCTTCCCTCCTGCCCAAAGACCCCCCAGACCAGCACTGCCAGGACCAGGTAAACTGCCGAGGGGATCTGAATGCTGCTGGGGGGTCTGGGTTTTTTGATGCTGTTAGTGAAGGTCTGGGGAGTTCTACATGCTGCCAGGAAGGGGGGCTAGGATGACCAGGTTTGCAAGCCCAGGAGTATTGGGCAACAGCGGCCTGATGCACCTGGGAAGCGGGAATAATGTACTTGTGAAGTAGCTCACAAGCAGTGTTATTCCTCTAAGGCAGAATTCAGCAACCTGTGGTCCTGAATCCCGCCTTAGAGGTTGCTGAATCCTGTGGGAAATCAAGGTGTGGTAAAAGGTGATGTTTAACTGTGCCTTGATGGATATCCCCCCTTAGAACAAATCAGAAAAAATATTTCTTCTTCAATGCATATTTAAGTACTGAAAATTCATATCAGAGAATGCTGTAAAATTAGCTAGTGTAGCAGGGTTTTAAAAAGTTTGCATAAATCCCCAGAAGAAAAGTCTATAAACCATTATTGAGGAGGCTGTGAGGAAAATCCACTGCTTTTTCCTATGATAAGCAGCATAAATCTAATTTACTCTTTTGGGATCCTGCAAAGACTTGCGACCTGGATTGACCACTGTTGGAAACAGGATGCTGGGCTTGGTGGACTTTTGAATTGTCCCAGTACAGCGATGCTTATGCACTTATGTAGTATTTGCATATTTAGCCATGCAGTTGTAGAATGGCCACTTTCTGCATGTAGCATGCTTTACATACAGAAAACGCTTTATAAAATTGTCCCCTTAATGAGCATGAACAAAAGACACAATCTGCATTATAGAAATGATTGTCAGTGTTTAATGATACATTGCATGTAACATAACAGAATAACCAAACAGAATGCAAGCTGTCAGTCTGTGGAATGAGTGAATGAAGTAAGGAAGGGTTGTCTCAGTAATGTCTTTGCTGTGCTGTCTGTCTATGAGAAATGGGTAGTGTTAGTACTTATCCTTGGATAAATGCTCCTGGACTCTCTAGGTAGATGTTTTATCATTGTCATTGTACTAATCCTACAGAAACTGCTATGCATGATCGCTTCTCCCGAAAATCATCAACTCAACATGTCCATACCTGAATTGTCAAAAAACAAAACCAAAACAACCCACACAGCAAAAACAACAAAACCAATGCCCAAGCCCATTATTAGTCTTTACTCATCACTGTTATGTATCTCATTCAGCTACTGAATTTTCAAATCAATTTTCTTTTCTTATTCAGAAATATTTGTCTACATAATCTCATTTTGAACCTATTTACAATTATTGGGCCCAATATTCAGTTGGCAGCGCTCAGCATTTTGCTGACCTCTGCTGCTGTTATGCCCAGAAATTCAATGCTGGGCTATGTTCAGGCTTCGGCATTGAATTTTTGGGTTTGCGGGGCTGGCTAAATTATAGCCAGTGAAGTGTGATATTCAGCACTAAGGGGGCCTTTTATTTATTTATTTGTAGCACTTATACCCCGTGCTTTACCACTTATTTGCAGGTTCAATGTGGCTT
This sequence comes from Microcaecilia unicolor, assembly GCF_901765095.1. Lineage (NCBI taxonomy): Eukaryota > Metazoa > Chordata > Amphibia > Gymnophiona > Siphonopidae > Microcaecilia > Microcaecilia unicolor. The sequence continues at coordinate 70,120,688 of NC_044033.1, forward strand.
ACAAATTAATATAGAATGGATACAGCTGTAATATAGTGAATAAGGAAGTAGTCAATTAGATGTGGGTAAGTAAGATGGGTAAGGGAGGAGGATGGTAGAGGTAGGGGAATGGGAAGAGGGTGTATATTGGGATAGAGTGTTGTTAATTAAGGAAGAATGTATAGTGAGAGGTTGGAAGAGGGATCACTTAGAAAGGATTAAATGAGGGAACATATTCAAGGGTCTTTTACAAAGCCACACTAGCGTTTTTAGCTCACTGTAAAAATCAGCTGGTGGTAAACGCTATGATGCTCATAATGGGCTTCTCAGTGTTTACTGCCAGCTGATTTTTACCATGAGCTAAAAACGCAAGCGCGGCTTTGTAAAAGACCATCTTAACTAGCTATGGAGCACCACATAAAGATAGGGCTGACTTTTATGTGGTCCTTTTTATGTGGTTACCTTGGTTGGTTAAGTGCTAACCGGCCAAGCACCAATTCCACTCCAAGAACACCCCCAAAGTTTCCAGTTTCAGTTTGGTGTTAACTGGCCATTCTCAGTGGCACTAACCAGTTAAGTGCTGCTGAAAATAACAGGTTAGCCCCAGGAGCTGTATCTGGCCAGTTAAACCACTTTGAATATCGACCTGTTATGATATGTCTAGTAGGGATGTACACAGAGCAGAACTATCTGATTTGGTTTTTTGTTTTGGATTTTTTTTTTCTTGTTCATTTGACAGATTATTTTTATAAAAATGTTTAACGCATGTTACTACATTTTAATGCATACCAATTGACTTACTTCATATTAATTTGTAGGTTAACACATGTTAAATTGATTTAGCGCATTATAGGCTACATTCAATAAACAGTGCCCGAAGTTAGGTGCCGGGATGAGCTGCACTAAGCTAGTGTTTTCTAAAGGGTGCTCTGTGCAGAGCATTCTTTATAAAACACTAGCTTAGGGATCCTTTTACGAAGCTGACACGCGCTGAGCCCCCTCACTCTGGCTTCGGGGCCCCCAGTTTGGCTGACGGGGGTCCCCAACCCCTGCCAGCTAAGGTGCTTGTCCAAGGCTGGCCTTACATTGCTGGCACCTTGTCCTGTTTTTCGTTCATGCTCAGTTTCATTAAAACGAGTGTGCACGGTGCTGAAACCAGGACAGGGCGCCAGGCGATATAAGAGCAGTGTTTAGCCAAGGTACCTTCCAGCGGTGGCGGCAGCGATGGAGGAGGGAGTGGGAGTGGTGGTGGCAGAAGCGGTACCTTCCAGCGGCAGCAGGGAGGCAGAAGCAGCAGCAGGGGAAGTGGCGGCGGCGGCAGGGAGGAAGAAGAGGCAGTGGAGGGGGCAGAGGTGATAGCAGGAGGGCAGCAGCAGGGAGGCGGGCCAAAATATGCCCCCCCTCCCGTCAAAGTCTGGCTACACCCCTGGCACTGATGCCCCATTTTACCACAGCAGGTAAAGGGCTGCCTTTTTACAAGAAAAGAAATGGCCATGTAGTAAGTGAAGCACTTACCGAGCGGCCATTTTGGGGGGGAGCACTTACTGCTACCCATTGAGGTGGCAGTAAGTGCTCCCGCGCTAACCCAGCAGTAACTGGGCAGCACGCAATGTGCCTGATTAATGCCGGGTAAGTACCAGCGCTACAACTTTGAAAATATTTTTGTAATGCCGGAAATAGCGCGTGCTGGGGGTGGGAACTACCACCAGGCTTCTGTGATAGTTCCAGATTGGTGCATGGCAAGCATGTTGCCACATGCCAACCCTTTAGTTAAAGGGCATTTTTCATGCCTAACTTTCCCTTTCTTTTACAAAGCCATGTTAGTGGCTGCTGAGCGGTAATGCCGACACAGCCCGTTCACTTTGAATGGACTGTGTCAGCATTACCACACAGGCAGCTGCTAGTATGACTTTGTAAAAGGAGGGGGGGGGGGGGGTTTGAGCATGATAAATCAAAAAATAAACAAACCAATATACAGAGAACACACTCAACAATGATCATATAAAATTCCCTTGTGCAAAACAAAATGCAGAGGATGTAGCACTCCTAAAATAAATACAGAAAACATTTATTTCTGTAGATCATGGTTCCTCTCAGTTATCCAAGCCATGGTGCTCCCACACCTAAGGCTCCCAAGGCAATCAAGTGCTATCAGTCTACCATGAGGGGGTCTCGTTTGATGCCCAGATACATCCCATGGAGGGGCATAATGGAACAGAAACGCCTATCTCCATGGGCGTTAATCTCCGAGAACGGGTCCGTGAAGGGGCGGACCGAACCGTATTATCGATAAAAAATAGACGCCCATGTTTTATTCGCCAATGTGTGAGCTGGGCGTTTTTGCTTTTCAGCGATAGTGGAAAAGGAAAGTGCCCAGCTCAAAAACGAATAAACCCAAGGCATTTGTTCGTGGGAGGGGCCAGGATTCGTAGTGCACTGGTCCCCCTCACATGCCAGGACACCAACCGGGCACCCTAGGGGGCACTTTTACAAAAACAAAAAAACAGGTAAAAGAGCTCCCAGGTGCATAGCACCCTTCCATTGTGTGTTGAGCCCCCCAAATCCCCCTCAAAACCCACTGCCCACAAGTCTACACCATTACTATAGCCCTAAGGGGTGAAGAGGGGCACCTACATGTGGGTACAGTGGGTTTGGGGGGGTTGGACGACTAATAAGCATTAAGCAGCACAATTGTAACAGGTAGGGGGGATGGGCCTGGGTCCACCTGCCTGACGTCCACTGCACCCCCTAACAACTGCTCCAGGGACCTGCATACTGCTGCCTGGGAGGAGGGTATGACATTTGAGGGTGAAAATAAAAAGTTGTGAAACATCATTTTTTTGTGGTGGGAGGGGGTTAGTGACCACTGGGGGAGTCAGGGGAGGTCATCCCCGATTCCCTCTGGGGGTAATCTGGTCATTTAGGGCACTTTTGGGGCCTTATTCGTGAAAAAACAGGGTCCAGGAAAAGTGCCCTAAATTCTAGCTACAAACGCATCCATTATCGGCGAAGGGCGCCCATCTCTGTTCGGGTGATAACCACGCCCCAGTTCCGCCTTTGACACGCCTTCGACACGCCCCCGTCCACTTTGTCCGCATCCGCGACGGAGTGCAGTTGAAAGCGTCCCAAATTCGGCTTTTGATTATACCGCGTTATTCGTTTTTGTGAGATAAACGCCCATCTCCCGATTTAGGTCGGAACTTGGGCGTTTTTCTCGTTCGATTATAAGCTGGATAGTGAACCACAATGAATATCAATGTACCATTCGTGCAATTTATTTCTCTAACTTTGAGCATGAGCATTTAGGCCATCCAAAGGGTGGTGTAAATGCTCGTGCCCAAATGATGGCAGTTAAGCACATAAATGAAGGTATTCTATGATATTGTGGCTAATTTCTGGGAACACTCCTGACCTGCCCTTTCCTCTCTCATGAAACAACAAGGCAAATGATCTGCAAACTCCAAAATGATGGTACAAACAAAGCAGACCATATAAAGTCAAACCAAATATTTATTAGAATCCAACAGATTCAAAATGTGGTGTTCTAGTAAATATTTGGCTTGACTGTTTACCTGGTCTGCTTTCTTTGTACCAACATGCCTGTCTCATGGCCACGCTTCCTTTGGGGTTGTGCGCTATGTAATTTAGGTGCATACATTATAGAAGAGGGCATAGGGCAGATCCACGTGTAACTCCTAATTACTCTCAATTAAAGTATTTGTTAACTCCAATAATTGATTGCGAGCACCTAATTAAGGGGTCCTTTTACAATGGCATGCTGAAAAATGGTCTGCGGTAATGTAGATGTGGGTTTTGGGCGTGTGCAGAATCATTTTTCAACATATGCAAAAAATGCCTTTTTAAAATGTTTGCCGAAAATGAATGTGCGGCAAAATCAAAATTGCTGCGCATCCATTTTAGGTCTGAAACCTTACCGCCAGCCATTGACCTAGTGGTAAAGTCTCATGCGATAACTAGGCGGTAATGACCTACGCGTGCCAAATGCCACTTGGCGTGCCTCCAAAAATAAAAATTCTTTTTCAGACACGCATATCAGACGCGCACAAAAAATGAAATTACCGCAAGAGCCATGCGGTAGCCATGCAGTAACTCCATTTTGGCGCACATTGAGCGTGCGTAGATGCTTACGAGGCTTAGTAAAAGGCCCCTAACTAATTAGTTCATGCACAGATCTGGGATCCCTATCCAAATCTGGCTGCCCAATTTTGGCAACCTATACAGAATCTGGGAGTAAGAGACATATCCAAAATAACATATATTCATTGGAAGCTGGTGAACATATAGCTATTTTTTCAAAACTTATTGGAATAATATAACCCCAAATATCTGAATAAGGGGCCCTTTTAATAAAGTGCGTAGGCGCCTATATGCGTCCAATGCACATCAAATTGGAACTACCGCCCGGCTACTGCGTGCCCCAGGCGGTAATTCCATTTTTGATGCAAATCCAATACACACGGTGGAAAATATTTTCTATTTTCTACCACGTGGCGCTTACCCAGTGGCAGTTTAGGCACGCTGATGATTACTGCCCAGTTAGTGCGTGAGACCTTACCGCTAAGTCAATGGGTGGTGGTAAGGTCTCAGGCTGAAAATGGACATGAGCTGATTTTAATTTTGCCACACATCCATTTTTAACCACAAAAGAAGGCCTTTTTTCCAGGCACACTGAAAAATGGACCTGCGTGCATCCAAAACATGCACCTATATCAGCGCAGGCCAGTTTTCAGCGCGCCTTAGTAAAAGGGCCCCTCCATGGCCAATAATATCCATGTAAGAAGGGGGTTGGGTTTGGGATTGGTCAAGGAAGAGCTAAAATGTTATTTGGATAGGCTAGCAGTGATATTAGGCCACTATCTTAATCATTTATATGCTCCATCATCTCTGATTGGTTTGGCTCTTTTAGCAGCAAAAAGCGGAGAGGAAAATCCTCACCCAAATCAAAGACAATGAAAACAAAAAAGTGAGGACAGATGTTGAGAAAATCCAAACAACTTTATTAATAATCAGATGACGACCCGACACGGCCGTGTTTCGGCATCAAAGCCTGCATCAGGGGTCAAACAAATCTTTTTCGGTTGTCGTTCAATTATAGACCAACAGAAAATATGGTAATAGGCAGGGGTGTGCTGGTAAATTTTTAACAACAGGCTCTTTCTCCGGACGTAGCCAGTTCTGCAGTTGGAAGGACCAGGGGTGGCTTGGGGGGGGGGGGGGGGGAGCAACACTTGCCTCTCTCTCCTCCCTCCCTTCTTGCGGGCACGCTAGGCATACCTTTGCTGGCAGCCAATAAATGGACTGCCACCACTCTCAACGTCTTGCTCTGAGCAGCATGCTGGAACTTCTCTCACATGCTCGAGAAGTCCCAGCCTGCTGCCCAGAGCTGGAAACATGGAGTGGGGAGCAGCAGTAGTCTATTTACTTGGCTGGCAGGGCTCAGCATCCCCACCAGCAAAGTAAAAGATAATTCAGCAGGGGGCCTAAGCCCACATTTGGCTCCCAAAATTCTTAAAAACTTAACAACCGGCTCTTGCGAGCCTGTGAGAGCCTGCTCCAGCACACCACTGGTAATAGGACTTCCTTCAAACTCAGAAATGAGCGATCAAGTATGGAATGGCTCAACGGCAATACACAGAAATGACGTCAATCATACAACCAAAAAAGATTTGTTTAACCCCTGATGCAGGCTTCGGTGCCGAAACACAGCCATGTCGGGTCATCATCTGATTATTAATAAAGTTGTTTGGATTTCCTCAACATCTGTCCTCACTTTTTTGTTTTCATTGGCTCTTTTAGCACCATTCTTCCAGCGCTCTCTGCTCCCTTGGCACCTTTCTCTTTATCCCTTTTCCAGATCTTTTTTTTCAGTTATTTTAATGTTCCACTTATGTACTTTTTTCTTTGATTATTTCTAATTAGTTTCCATTTGTTGATTTATGCAACTTTTCATTTAATAATATTCTTCTTTCTTTAAGTTTTCAGTGTGTTCTCTTTGTGAGTCCTAATGATTTAAATATGTCTGTGGCATAAAGATCACAGTCCATTTCCTTTTTACCTTCAGGAATCCACTTAATTATAATCGTTTTTCATGTTTTTGAGATGCTTGATCAAGAATAATGCTGCACGTGACTTCCAAATTAAATGACCAATGAGAAACAATAAAATAAAATATCAAAATAGTAACAAAAATATCAGGAAGAAAATACTAAAACAAAAGAAAATACAAAATAATAAGAAGAACAAACATTACAAAATGCAATCACAGCTGCAATAATACATAGGATTGACAAAAGAATGGTGACCAAAATGATAAGAGGGGTGGAATGCCTCTCATATGAGGAAAGGCTAAAGAGGTTAGGGCTCTTCAGTTTGGAAAAGAGATGGCTGAGGGGGGATATGTAACATAGTAACATAGTAGATGACGGCAGAAAAAGACCTGCACGGTCCATCCAGTCTGCCCAAGAAGATAAATTCATATGTGCTACTTTTTTATTTGTACTGTCCTCTTCAGTGCACAGACCGTATAAGTCTGGCCAGCCCTATCCCCGCCTCCCAACCACCAACCCCGCCTCCCACCACCAGCTCTGGCACAGACCCTATAAGTCTGCCCAGCACTATCCCCGCCTCCCCACTACCAGTCCCGCCTCCCACCACCGGCTCTGGCACAGACCGTACAAGTCTGCCCAGCACTAGTCCCGCCTCCTAATCACCAGCCCCAGCACAGACCGTATAAGTCTGCCCGGTACTATCCCCACCACCCAACCACCAGCCCCGGCACAGACCGTATAAGTCTGCCCAGTACTAGTCCCGCCTCCCAACCACCAGCCCCAGCACAGACCGTATAAGTCTGCCCAGCACTAGCCCCGCCTCCCAACCACCAGCTCTGCCACCCATTCTAGGCTAAGCTCCTGAGGATCCCTTCCTTCTGCACAGGATTCCTTTATGTTCATCCCACGCATGTTTGAATTCCGTTACTGTTTTCATCTCCACCACCTCCCGCGGGAGGGCATTCCAAGCATCCACCACCCTCTCTGTGAAAAAATACTTCCTGACATTCTTCTTGAGTCTGCCCCCCTTCAATCTCATTTCATGCCCTCTCGTTCTACCGCCTTCCCATCTCCGGAAAAGGTTCGTTTGCGGATTAATACCTTTCAAATATTTGAACGTCTGTATCATATCACCCCTGTTTCTTCTTTCCTCCAGGGTATACATGTTCAGGTCCGCAAGTCTCTCCTCATACGTCTTGTAACGCAAATCCCATACCATCCTCGTAGCTTTTCTTTGCACCGCTTCAATTCTTTTTACATCCTTAGCAAGATACGGCCTCCAAAACTGAACTCAATACTCCAGGTGGGGCCTCACCAACGACTTGTACAGGGGCATCAACACCTCTTTTCTTCTGCTGGTCACACCTCTCTCTATACAGCCTAGTAACCTTCTAGCTACGGCCACCGCCTTGTCACACTGTTTCATCGCCTTCAGATCCTCAGATACTATCAGCCCAAGATCCCTCTCCCCATCCGTACCTAGCAGACTCTCACCGCCTAACACATACACCTCTCTTGGATTTCTACTCCCTAAGTGCATCACTTTGCATTTCTTTGCATTGAATTTTAATTGCCAAACCTTAGACCATTTTTCTAGCTTTTTCAGATCCTTTCATGTTTTCCACTCCCTCCGGATAGAGGTCTACAAAATCCTGAGTGGTGGTAAACGTGAATCAAGTGTTTGTTCTTTCAATAAGTACCAAGACTAAAGGACAATCAATGTAGTTACATGGTAATACTTTTAAAATGAATAGGAAGAAATATTTTTTCACAAAATAAATTGTTAAGCTCTGGAACTCATTGCCAGAGAACGTGGTTACAGGAGTTAGTGTGTCTGGGATTTAAAAGGTTTGGACAAATTCCAGGAGGAAAAGTCCATAGTCTGCTGTTGATACTATTTTGGATTGGCCTGGATTAACCATTGTTGGAAGCAGGATACTGGACTAGATGGACCATTGGTTTGACCCAGTATGCCTACTGCTAAGTGCAAAACCTATCACAGTTTAGTAAAAGGGACTTAAGCAGTTTAATTGGAAACACATTCATTATTTTCTTTTATGCATTAATTGCTAATAAAGTGTGTTATTTGCTAAACACACCAATTAATGCAGGATTTTTACTGCAACACACATTCAATAACAATGAGCTGTGAAAATGAATAATACAGCTTGTGTTACATTTCAAAGACTGCCTTAAAGCTACCAGCACCTCGAAAGATGCTGTTAGCTTTCTCCCAGGAGCTTTGGCCTAGGGATGCTCCTAGGGATGTTATCCAAGGTCCCTGCCAAACACATCCCATGCCCAAATCTTTCATTCATTTTCAAAAATTGAACTGACACCTAGTACCCCTGACATCTGGTTCCACTTCTAGTTTCTCCTATTCCCTAATCTTTTTAAAAATAATACTTCAGGGGCCTCTAAAACATTGCGGTGGTAAAGCCACATATAGGCAATATAATATATAAGGTACTGGCAAAAGAAAACCCAGTTTGGTAAATCAAAGTAACACCATAGTCAAACACACATGGACATCATCTTGTGTCAGCTGACCCACAGAGTATCTGGCATATGAAATTTCTGTACCATTTGCCCTCCAGAAGTCCAAGAACCCTTAGATGAATCAACACCCCATATGGTAAGGGAAAGGGACTTGATAAACTGCCTTTCTGTGGTTTTTGCAACTACATTCAAAGCAGTTTGCAGGTACTTATTTGTACCTGGGTTAATGGAGGGTTAAGGGACTTGCCCAGAGCCCACTACACTAACCACTAGGCTACTCCTCCACACACTGTGATAAGACTGATATTAGGACTTTGGGGATCCCACACAGTTGCACACCTTGTAGATAATTTTCAGAAGAAAACAACCTATGCATTTTGAATTTGCAATTTCTGGGGATGGGGGAATTGGGCAAGACATACTTTTTGAAATGTAAAGATATGCACATTGCTTACACCTTTGACCTAATAATTCACCATTACTGGCTAAAACTATGTGAACTGTAAAGCCGTTCTGAGCTGGGCAATTTTTGTCAGGTAACTTTATAAAAGAATCTTGACATGCTTATGATAGGTATAGAGAAGGCAGTGGTGATAGAATTGGAAGGTTGGATGGAAGAGATAATGGGTGGGGTCAGGAAATTCTGGTTCTGGCTTACATTTGGGTATGTATGTACAGTGGGGGAAATAAGTATTTGATCCCTTGCTGATTTTGTAAGTTTGCCCACTGACAAAGACATGAGCAGCCCATAATTGAAGGGTAGGTTATTGGTAACAGTGAGAGATAGCACATCACAAATTAAATCCGGAAAATCACATTGTGGAAAGTATATGAATTTATTTGCATTCTGCAGAGGGAAATAAGTATTTAATCCCTCTGGCAAACAAGACCTAATACTTGGTGGCAAAACCCTTGTTGGCAAGCACAGCGGTCAGACGTCTTCTGTAGTTGATGATGAGGTTTGCACACATGTCAGGAGGAATTTTGGTCCACTCCTCTTTGCAGATCATCTCTAAATCATTAAGAGTTCTGGGCTGTCGCTTGGCAACTCGCATCTTCAGCTCCCTCCATAAGTTTTCAATGGGATTAAGGTCTGGTGACTGGCTAGGCCACTCCATGACCCTAATGTGCTTCTTCCTGAGCCACTCCTTTGTTGCCTTGGCTGTATGTTTTGGGTCATTGTCGTGCTGGAAGACCCAGCCATGACCCATTTGTAAGGCCCTGGCGGAGGGAAGGAGGTTGTCACTCAGAATTGTACGGTACATGGCCCCATCCATTCTCCCATTGATGCGGTGAAGTAGTCCTGTGCCCTTAGCAGAGAAACACCCCCAAAACATAACATTTCCACCTCCATGCTTGACAGTGGGGACGGTGTTCTTTGGGTCATAGGCAGCATTTCTCTTCCTCCAAACACGGCGAGTTGAGTTCATGCCAAAGAGCTCAATTTTTGTCTCATCTGACCACAGCACCTTCTCCCAATCACTCTCGGCATCATCCACGTGTTCACTGGCAAACTTCAGACGGGCCGTCACATGTGCCTTCCGGAGCAGGGGGACCTTGCGGGCACTGCAGGATTGCAATCCGTTATGTCGTAATGTGTTACCAATGGTTTTCGTGGTGACAGTGGTCCCAGCTGCCTTGAGATCATTGACAAGTTCCCCCCTTGTAGTTGTAGGCTGATTTCTAACCTTCCTCATGATCAAGGATACCCCACGAGGTGAGATTTTGCGTGGAGCCCCAGATCTTTGTCGATTGACAGTCATTTTGTACTTCTTCCATTTTCTTACTATGGCACCAACAGTTGTCTCCTTCTCGCCCAGCGTCTTACTGATGGTTTTGTAGCCCATTCCAGCCTTGTGCAGGTGTATGATCTTGTCCCTGACATCCTTAGACAGCTCCTTGCTCTTGGCCATTTTGTAGAGGTTAGAGTCTGACTGATTCACTGAGTCTGTGGACAGGTGTCTTTCATACAGGTGACCATTGCCGACAGCTGTCTGTCATGCAGGTAACGAGTTGATTTGGAGCATCTACCTGGTCTGTAGGGGCCAGATCTCTTACTGGTTGGTGGGGGATCAAATACTTATTTCCCTCTGCAGAATGCAAATAAATTCATATACTTTCCACAATGTGATTTTCCGGATTTAATTTGTGATGTGCTATCTCTCACTGTTACCAATAACCTACCCTTCAATTATGGGCTGCTCATGTCTTTGTCAGTGGGCAAACTTACAAAATCAGCAAGGGATCAAATACTTATTTCCCCCACTGTATATATTCATCCATCCACAGTGGAAGAAACCCAGAGGAAGAATCTGAATTAGACAGATTAGATGGGCCAGGTGGTCTTTATTTGGAGTATTTTCCTATTCCAGAAGTTGCCCGACTGAATTCTATTAACATTGATAGTTGCTCTTCTCCTGCCTACAAATTCAAAAGGACTCCTTGTGCATTTCGAATTCCTCTCTCCTCCTCCCTTGCTCCTCCCCTTCTTTCCTGCCCCCTCCCCTTGCTACCCTTTGTTTCCCTCCCACTAATACCTCTGCTCTCTAGCTGGCCCTCCCTGTACCCTCCCCCACCCTTCTGTCTTCGCTGGCCTTCAGCCCGGTTGTGGGCTGCCCCCCTTAAACGGGTGTGCCTGGTTCTTAACATTGATAGTAATCCAAATCCCAATTCTGCCACCAGTTCTGTCTGATGTGGAGATCGAGGCTGAGAGCAGTGCAATAAAAGAAAAGGAAAAAAAATGTAAACCACGATCTTTACAGGAATGGTTTTCATTTCCTTAACTTTGGTCCTGGAACTGATGACTCTGTATTCCATGGGAAGTGCAGAATATAAACCTCTCTGCAAGAGTGAAAAAACACTGTGAGGGGAGAGAGCAGCTAATGAGAACAGAGCAGGTAGTGTCCTAATTGAATTAAAAACTGGATGACACCCGCGTAGACACCTGTCCAATTACAGACCGGCCAAGATGTTTACCATTGCTGTACAAGCGATTTAAAGATGACAGAAATCTTTACGCCCACAGATTAACATAATGAAGGAGAACAGATTATAGTGGATGCTGGCCAAACAGCTACTCTGGCAGCTGAGGAGGGGGTAAGGGGGTGTGGGACAGAAATATAGTTTTCTGAAGTATGTAAATAAAAATTGTGTACACTCTCTTATGCAGTCTCTGACCATTTTGTTCTTGCTAGTGAAAAAGAACTGGGTTGTCTTTATAAATGTCAAATTAAAGTATTCCTAAGTAATATCTAATGTTTTGCAATCACTTAGAAATCATGAATTTTTCATAATACTAATTCATGAGTCCTGTAAAGAGTGACTTTTCAGCAGCTGGTTTTAAAATGCTGCAGTGCTGTGTGACCTCACCAGACAAGACATGCTGGCTGTGATAGCCATTCACCAGGAAATAAATGTAAATTATGTGCTATTGGCTACATGTAGCAGGAGAGGTTTTTCAGCTGCTCTTCCTTTCTATTGTGGTTATCAATAGTACAAGGGATTTATAAAAGAAAGAAAGAAAGAAAGAAAGAAAGAAAGAAAGAAAGAAAGAAAGAAAGAAAGAAAGAAAGAAAGAAAGAAAGAAAGAAAGAAGGTTGTCCATGGCTATTGCCACTTATGTTTTCTATTAGTTTTTCTTCTTTAGTCTGTAAGTGAAGGGAACATAGACAGAATTTTGAAAAAATATATATATCTATGTCCACATCTACATATCACTATCTATCTATGTACTGGATGTTCCCAATTTTCAGCTCAATGCACATGCTCACATAGAGGGGCATAATCGAAAGGGGCGCCCAAGTTTTCCTGAGGACGTCCTTGCAGGACGTCCCGGCGAAGGGGCGGGGAAACCCGTATTATCGAAACAAGATGGGCGTCCATCTTGCATTTCGATAATATGGTCGGGGATGCCCAAATCGCGAAATTTAAGTCGACCTTAGAGATGGTCGTCGCCAATTTTCAGCGATAATGGAAACCGAGGACCCTTATCTCAGAAACGACCAAATGCAAGCCATTTGGTCATAGGAGGAGCCAACATTCGTAGTGAACTGGTCCCCCTGACATGCCAAGACACCAACCGGGCACCCTAGGGGGCACTGCAGTGGACTTCATAAATTGCTCCCAGGTGCATAGCTCTCTTACCTTGGGTGCTGAGCCCCCCAACCCCCCCAAACCCCACTCCCCACAACTGTACACCACTACCATAGCCCTAAGGGGTGAAGGGGGGCACCTACATGTGGTACAGTGGGTTTCTGGTATGTTTTGAAGGGCTCACATTTACCACCCTCCGGTGGTCATCTAGTCAGTTCGGGCACCTTTTTGAGGCTTGGTTGTAAGAAAAAATGGACCAAGTAAAGTCGGTCAAGTACTCATCAGGGACGCCCTTCTTTTTTCCATTATCGGTCGACGATGCCCATGTTTTAGGCATGCCCCAGTCCCACCTTCACTATGCTTCCGACAAGCCCCCGTGAACTTTGGTCGTCCCCGCAACGGAAAGCAGTTGAGGATGCCCAAAATCGGCTTTCGATTATGCCGATTTGGGTGACCCTGGGAGAAGGACGCCTATCTCCCAATTTGTGTTGAAAGATGGGCGCCCTTCTCTCTCGAAAATAAGCCTGCTAGTAAGGTCACAGGGCACATGCAACAGGAATAGTCATTTTTTATAGAAACATTTTTGAAAACAAAGAACATTGCTTTTGTTATTGAAATGTAAGAGATGATACTTTTATACATAAGCAGCTGATTTTGTGGCCTATGTGGGTTATTACTGCCACTTACACAGACAAGGGCCGGATTCACAAAGCTGAACATGGAAATGGAATCAGTTAAGGAGCTAAACTCCAGAGGTCTAAATTTCAGATTTTTAAGGTGGTTTTAAATATCATACAGGTAAGCACAATTACCCCTGTCCATCACTCTGTCAAAGCAGGTGTCCAGATGAGCAGTTTGCTGAAACACGTGATTTGGAAAATAAGTAAATGGCAACAGGCAAATGTAGACATTACAAAAAATATCTATGGAGGATAATATTCAAAGGGTTTAGGATCCTCAGTTTGAGAGGTGGAGAGGCGTTTTCAAAAGGATGGCCAAGTCAGAATAGAGATGTCCAGCTCATAACATCCAAAATGGACTTCATCTCACATGTTTTTTCCAATAGGAAATATATCAGGATATTCTGTTCGAAAATATGAGTTCGTATGCTGAGGACATCCAGTACGAACAACCATTTTACAAACTGGAACGTCCAACATATGAATGGCAAAAAAGCTGGGACAAGGACATCTGTCTGGTAGCGTGTGTTAGAAGAACAGTCACAGAGACATCCCTGCCATTGAATACTGGGCTATTGGATGGTTGATAGTGGAGATCCCTGTGGGACTCCACAAGTTAAAATGCAAGGTTCTGACCTTTCAGTTGAAAGTTTTACTCTGTATGTTCATTGTAAAATAAATAAAATAAAACAAACAAAAATCCAGTCATTTAAAAACTTTACCTGAGAGATCTATATTATAATTGAAGAAGTAGCACATTGAGGGGCATTTTCAAACGGGGATGCCCATCTCTAAGGGCGTCCATCTCTGAGGATGTCCCCGCAAAGGGGCGGGCATCCCATATTATTGAAACAAGATGGGCCTCCATCTTTCGTTTTGATAATACGGTCAGGGACGCTCAAATCTCAACATTTAGGTCGTCCTAAGAGATGGTCGACCTAAATGTTGAGATGGTCAACCTTAGAGATGGTCGTCCCCGGTTTTCGGCCATAATGGAAACCGAGGACGCCTATCTCAAAAATGACCAAATCCAAGCCCTTTGGTTGTGGGAGGAGCCAGCATTCGTAGTGCACTGGACCCCCTCACATGCCAGGACCAGTGCACTGGTCCACCTCATATGCCCTAGGGGGCACTGCAGTAGACTTCATAAATTGCTCCCATAGTGCATAGCTCCCTTACCTTGTGTGCTGAGCCCCCCAACCCCCCCCCAAACCCACCACCCACAACTGTACAACACTACCATAGCTCTTAAAGGGTAAAGGGGGGCACCTAGATGTGGGTACAGTGGGTTTTGGGTGGGTTTTGTAGGGCTCACATTTACCAGCACAAGTGTAACAGGTGGTGGGGGGATGGGCCTGGGTCTGCCTGCCTAAAGTGCACTGCAGTACCCACTAAAAACTGCTCCAGGGACCTGCATACTGCTGTGATGGAGCTGGGTATGACATATGAGGCTGGCATAGAGGCTGGCAAAAAATGTTTTAAAATTTTTTTGGGGGGTGGGAGGGGGTTGGTAACCACTGGGGGAGTAAGGGGAGGCCATCTCCGATTCCTTCCGGTGGTCATCTGGTCAGTTCAGGCACCTTTTCGATGTCGTGAAAAACATTGGACCAAGTAAAGTCAGCCAAATGCTTGTCGGGGATGCCCTTCTTATTTCCATTATCGGCCGAGGATGCCCATCTCTTAACCACGCCCCCGTCCCGCCTTTTGTACACTGCTGACATGCCCCCGTGAACTTTGGTCGTCCCCGCGACAGAAAGCAGTTGAAGACGCCCAAAATCGGCTTTCGATTATGCAGATTTGGGCGACCTTGAGAGAAGGACGCCCATCTCCCGATTTGTTTGAAGATGGGCGTCCTTCTCTTTTGAAAAAGCCCCTGATTGTCAACTAAATAAACAGTGCATGAGAAACTGAATTGTAACAATATAGCTTAGGAGGTACCGAATATCTGTAATTAATGCTTTTGAAAGAGTCTCAAAACTATAACCCTATTGGAAACGCGATTGGATAGATTGATGAATTTCAAATTGTTCCAAGTAGTTAGTTGGCTGGCTATAATTGTTTCTTGTATTTTTATTAATAATTGAATATTAGCAATTGGTCTACAGCATATCATTGGAGGCTCAAATTGACCGATGGTACAATTCCTTGAAAGCTGCTTATAACCATTTATCTCCCCTCATATCCCACTTTGTATCCACAGTTCACACTCATTCAGATCCGTGTGTCTTTATAAATGCCAACTGCATCAAATTGAACTCCACTGGCATAAATACCCTTCTGCCTTCACAATGATTATCTATAAGACTGCTGCTTCTTCCTATAAGAAATAAAATTCATGCAAAGCGATCTTATTATGCCAACAAAATTTCAAATGCCCCTAACTCAGCTGTCCTATATAAAATTCTGAAGACTCTAACCACCTATCAAATGCCTTCAGCTGCTGACCCACAGTCTTTACAAATGCAACTGTTAGCAGATCACTTTCATCATAAATTTATTAGACTTCGGAGCACTTTTCCTACATGCAGTATTCTCATTTAGTACCTCGGATCTATCTGAATTAATCCCTCCCCTACATCCTTGGTTATTTCAACCTGCTGAAGCTCCATGACCACCTTTCACATTCCATCTTCTCCAGATCATAGGTGGACTATTGTGTCCCTTAGTGCTACCATACTTCCAGCCAATCCTCTTCCACCCATCTTGATCAAAAAGTTTTGGATATGTTTCTTCCATTCATTCACACCATGGTTCATCTCAGTCTTCTATCAGGACACATCCCTGGTTCCTGGAAATCTGTGGCAGTACACCCTAAAATTAAGAATCCATCTCATTCTCTAATTGATCTTAATAATTTTCATCCAATTTTAAATCTCTCAATTTTAGCTAAAGTGGTGGAAGCTGTAGTCCATAACCAATTTGCAAACTTCATTGAGAAAACTAATATACTTCATCTGCATCAATCCGGTTTTCATCGGAACCATAACACAGAAACCACTCTTTTAGATATCACTACATATATCCCTACACATCTTGCTAAGTCTTTTCCTGCTTTTCTTATCTCTTTAGACCTTAGCACTGCATTTGATTTAATTGACCACTCACTCTTATTACAATGTCTTCACAGTATAGGTCTGCCAGGAATAGTCTTAAATTGGTTCCAATCTTATCTCACCAATCATCAGGATTGTATCAACTATAATAATTCAGATTTAGACTCTTACTCTCCCACATCTGGAGTCTCTCAGGGATCTATATTATCTCCCATTCTATTTAACATTTTCCTGTCCCCTTTGCTTACAGTAGCTCAGTCTCTAGGATTTATTTTTTATGTCTACACAGATGACATCCAACTTCTAATAGCAGTGGATCACCCAAGTACTACAATTATTTCAAATATCAATTACAATCTCTGTAAAATAACAAACTAGTTACAGGAAAACCATCTTATTCTTAACCCTGACAAGTCTAAAGTTCTATTTTTTACCAACCATATGTCAAGTACTCGTCAAACTCCCATTTATCTTTTTGCAAAACTCCAATCCCATAACATTCGGTTACTCGTATTCTCGGGGTAATTATAGACACTGACCTTTCATTTTGTCCACAAATAGGACAGGTAGTAAAACACTCTTTATTCAGATTACATCTCATCTGTTCAGTTCAATCGCTCTTACAATTCTCTTTATAAAGGTTTTAGGCTCAAAGATCTGCATCGCTTACAACTTGTACAGAATACTGCCATTCGGATAATTTATAAAGTCAATAAATGTGATCATATAACACCATTTTGATGGACTCTCATTGGTGCTCAATATCTCATTGAGTCACTTATAAGCTGGTTCTTTTGGTTTTCAAGGTTTTAGCTTCAAAACAACCTCTTTATCTTTACCGTTTTTACTTCCGTACACTCCATTACGCTTCGGAACCTTTTACCCACTTCTTTGCAGGATCAAACTTCTCTATTAACCTTTAAATCAGAACTTAAGACGTTTCTCTTTCAAGATGCTTTCAGTTAGATTTTCTGTTCGCAAAGCACCCTGCTATTATTTCTGAATTACCAAGAGCATTCCTATTGTTTGTTCCTTCCCCCTCTTTTACTTGAAAATAATGGAAATACTCCTCCCTTCCCACACTCTCGGTTTGTCTGTCTACATGCACACTTTATTGTTTTTCTTATATTTGAAGAAATGGTAAGCTGCCTAGATGGTACTCCCAGCTGGCCAATTAGTACATTTAAATAAACTTGAAATTTCTTGATTAAAAACATTACTTTCCAGCCTCTATGCCAGCCTCAGATGTCATGCTCAGGTCCATTAGAGTAGTGTGCAGGCCCCTGGAGTATTCTAGTGGTGGGTGCAGTTCACTGCAGACAGGTGGACCCAGGCCCATAAATCCCCCTACCTGTTACACTTCTGGTGGAAACTGTGATCCCTCCAAAACTCACCAGAAACCCACTGCACCCACATATAGGTGCCCCCTTCACCCATAAGGGCTATTGTAGTGGTGTACAGTTGAGGGTAGTAGGTTTTGAGGGGCTCAGCATACAAGATAAGGGAACAAAGGTGAAATGTGTACCTGGCAGCATTTATTTGAAGACCATAGCAGTGCCTCTTAGGGTGCCCCATTGCTTTTCTGGGATGTCTGTGTGGCCAGTCTTCTCAGAATGGTGGCTCCTCCTACATCCCAGTGGCTTGATTTTATGTGTTTTTCACTAGGACATTTTTTTTTTAATAGACCAAAAAGATAAACGCGTGGAGGGGCATAATTGAACGAAAACGTCTATCTCCATGGGCGTTTATCTCCGAGAACGGGTTCCTTGAAGGGGCGGACCGAACCGTATTTTCAAAAAAAATAGACGTCCATGTTTTATTCGACAATTTGTGAGCTGGGCGTTTTTGTTTTTCAGCGATAATGGAAAATGAAAGCGCTCAGCTCAAAAACGAATAAATCCAAGGCATTTGTTCGTGGGAGGGGCCAGGATTCGTAGTGCACTGGTCCCCCTCACATGCCAGGACACCAACCGGGCACCCTAGGGGCACTTTTACAAAAACAAAAAAAAAGGTAAAAGAGCTCCCAGGTGCATAGCACCCTTCCCTTGTATTTTGGTGCCCCCCCCCAAATCGCCCTCAAAACCCACTGCCCACAAGTCTACACCATTACTATAGCCCTAAGGGGTGAAGGGGGGCACCTACATGTGGGTACAGTGGGTTTGGGGGCGTTGGACGACTAAGCATTAAGCAGCACAATTGTAACAGGTAGGGGAGGATGGGCCTGGGTCCACCTGCATGAAGTCCACTGCACCCCCTAACAACTGCTCCAGGGACCTGCATACTGCTGCCAGGGAGGTGGGTATGACATTTGAGGGTGAAAATAAAAAGTTGTGAAACATCATTTTTTGTGGTGGGAGAGGGTTAGTGACCACTGGGGGAGCCAGGGGAGGTCATCCCCGATTCCTTCTGGGGGGTAATCTGGTCATTTAGGGCACTTTTTGGGGCCTTATTCGTGAAAAAACAGGGTCCAGGAAAAGTGCCCTAAATTCTAGCTACAAACGCATACTTTTTTTCCATTATCGGCGAAAGGCGCCCATCTCTCCTCGGCCGATAACCACGCCCCAGTTCCACCTTCGCCACGCCTCCGACACGCCCCCGTCAACTTTGTACGCTTCTGCGATGGAGTGCAGTTGAAAACGTCCAAAATCGGCTTTCCATTATACCGATTTATTCGTTTTTGTGAGATAAACGTCTATCTCCCGATTTGGGTCAAAATCTAGGCGTTTTTCTCTTTCAATTATAAGGTGGATAGCGCACAAAGCATCTAGCAAATAGCCATTTTTGAAAAATAAAAAAAAGATAAGACGTTTTTCTGTTTTGAAAATGACTACATTCCCCACTTGAATTTTAGAGGTTTTTAGCAAAACGTCCAAAGTTGGACTTGGACATCATATCGAAAATGCCCATCCACATGCTCTACTTTTATTATTTGAATATCTTTTGAGCCTATTTGTGTACTGTAGAAGGAATTAACATATCTGTGTACAGAGAACTGACTGAAGAAAGTTGTGCCTTCTTGAAACCGAATTATAGATATGTAATGCAAGGTTCCACGTTAGGTGTTACGGACCAAGAAAGGGATCTGGGTGTCGTCGTCGATAACACACTGAAACCTTCTGCTCAGTGTGCTGCTGCGGCTAAGAAAGCGAATAGAATGTTGGGTATTATTAGGAAAGGTATGGAAAACAGGTGTGAGGATGTTATAATGCCATTGTATCGCTCCATGGTGCGACCGCACCTTGAGTATTGTGTTCAATTCTGGTCGCCGCATCTGAAGAAAGATATAGTAGAATTGGAAAAGGTGCAGCGAAGGGCGACTAAAATGATAGCGGGGATGGAACGACTTACCTATGAAGAAAGACTAAGGAGGCTAGGGCTTTTCAGCTTGGAGAAGAGACGGCTGAGGGGAGACATGATAGAGGTATATAAAATAATGAGTGGAGTGGAACAGGTGGATGTGAAGCGTCTGTTCACGCTTTCCAAAAATACTAGGACTAGGGGGCATGCGATGAAACTACAGTGTAGTAAATTTAAAACAAATCGGAGAAAATTTTTCTTCACCCAACGTGTAATTAAACTCTGGAATTTGTTGCCGGAGAAAGTGGTGAAGGCGGTTAGCTTAGCAGAGTTTAAAAAGGGGTTGGACGGTTTCCTAAAGGACAAGTCCATAAACCGCTACTAAACGGACTTGGAAAAATCCAAAATTCCAGGAATAACATGTATAGAATGTTTGTACGTTTGGGAAGCTTGCCAGGTGCCCTTGGCCTGGATTGGCCGCTGTCGTGGACAGGATGCTGGGCTCGATGGACCCTTGGTCTTTTCCCAGTATGGCATTACTACTTATGTAGCTATGCTATCACATATGCTTTTTCCAGGTAGAACAATAGAAACCAAAGTTTGAAGCTTTTTGTCTTCTACAATGTTGACAAAACTGGAGGATCACCTGCAGAACCTCACACATCTTAAGATTTTACAGAAGGAATCTAAGGACCAAAGAAGAAACCTTTGAGCTGTGTTTACACTTTCAAATGTGCATGGCCATTGTGAAATGTATTCATGGGTTTGGATAAAATCTAATATATATTTTTAAATGCTCTCATTATCTTTTTTGTAGTATCCTTGAACTACATTTGGTCAGATATCTGCTGATCTAGTAAGCTTTCATATTAGAGTTTCTCTTCAGAATAATGTTACAGCTGTGATATTACCTATTTTAAGTATAGAATCTCTTGCGGTATATTACGGGAGGAGGCATGCAAAACTAAGAAGAAGGACCCCAGATATAGTAGATTGGCCAATCTTGGAGACAAGTAAAATAGGAAAAGGCAGAAACTTTCAAATACAGTACATTTTAGTTAAATGGTAACATTCATTATCATTTAATTCAACAGTAGAACCACACATATATTTTAATGAATATGCCTGCAGACCCCTACTCTCTCACACACACATGTACAGACACATTATTTTAAACAATGCATATACACGGCACCCATATAGCCTTGAAAGTTAATTTCCCTTTTGCAGGTATATTGCCAGGCTTGCTACCCTTCACCAGTTATGCTGTAACCCCAACGGCCTGTACTGTAGCTGGCTGTACCAAGAGCTCACATGCATTGAACATCTCCACTTTCCAAGAAGGTGAAGTAATTTCAAAGGTCTTGGCTTCCACATTTCAGTCATGAATAATAAAATAGGAGAAGAGCTTAATGCTGCAAAGCCGTTTGCTGGAAAACCCCATCCTAATTTGATGACAGAGTGCATTGCCAGACCATAATTGCTCCATTTTTTGGGGGGTGCGAAAATGAATCAAACTCCATACCCTTTAATGACATGCATCTTTAATAGCTGTAATGCAGATTAATGGGCTTTTTAATTGCTGTTACATTGTTCATGCAAGAGCCTTGTCATTAATACGAAGCATCTGAAAGATTAATGAAAGCTTCCTCATTTTAGTATGGCTCTGAAGTAAATCTAGAGACAGTCTGCCTAAAAAGAATTGATTGTATAGCACAGTACGAAATTGAGAACCAAATGGTTGATTTCCATGCTCTCTTTTAACTACGA
Source organism: Microcaecilia unicolor (assembly GCF_901765095.1). Classification (NCBI taxonomy): domain Eukaryota; kingdom Metazoa; phylum Chordata; class Amphibia; order Gymnophiona; family Siphonopidae; genus Microcaecilia; species Microcaecilia unicolor. Next base: position 70,142,126 of record NC_044033.1, read on the forward strand.
AACACCAGCATAGGCAACAATTATTTCTGTATGATGGAACTACCAAATGCCAATTAGGATAATTATTAATCATTGCTCAGTATATTTCTTCTTTCATTTTCTTCTTTCTCCCATTTTTTACACACTGTTCAATTAGAACGAGTCTAAGTTTATGTTCATCTATATGAAAATCTTTTACGTGACCTTAAGAAAATATTCTACAATGGAAACATTATATACATGTGGTTAATTAGCAAGGAATGATTTTAGAAAGGCTTTTCCACATGTAAAACATCTTTTACATGCAGGGAAGGGTCTTTTCCAAGATCAGAGAGCAGTATAGACATGTGTAAGTACATATGTTTATTCTCAAAATACTCGCCCAAATAATGAGCCAAAACAACTTTCAAAACTTCAAATAATACTTGTGGAATACAAAACAATCTTGGAAGGGAAAACGCCTTAGTACCCTCAGCTCTACAAGATGAAAAGGACTTTACCAGGGTAAACTCTCATCACAGGCATAAAAAACCCTTTCAAAACCATTGTTAAAACTCCACTTGTATACAATTTCTAGATCAACAAACTTAAATGTGACAAAAATCAAGAAAGAGTCTGCCGACTTAACTTTAAAAAAAACAGAGTGCTCTTCCACTTCTGTAAATTATGCCGACTGTGGCCAAAGTTTCGCTATAAAGCTGTCTCAAAGCATGACCAAACTTTAAAAAAAAAACAAAAACATTAATAAAAATGTAAATATTGAAAGTTAAGTCATCAGAATCTTTCTTGATTTTTGTCATGTTTAAGGGTCCCTTCTACCAAGCTGTGGCAAAAGGGGGCTGGTGCTGGCATTGGCACCTGTTTTACACAAGTACTAAGGCCCCCTTTTACCGCAGCTGGTAAAAGTGAAATCTCGTCTTCCTACAGGAAATGGCCGGGCAGTAAATAAAGCACTTGCCGTGTGGCCATTTCGGGTAGAAGCCCTTACCGCCACCTATTGAGGGCTCCCACGTTAATCCAGCGGTAACTAGGCAGCACGCGGCACTGCCTGATTACTGCCAGGTACACTCCGGCACTACAAAAATAAATACATTTTTTTAGCACCGGAAATGACAGCGCACTAGGGGTGGGAGGTATTGCCGGGCTGCTGTGGTAGCCCGGCGGTACTTCCTGTACAGCGAGTGGCTTAGTACTGCTTAGTAAAAGGAGCCCTAAGTTTGTTGATCCAAACCGCCTTCAACGCTGCTCACACTACGTTTCACTGCTGGAAACAGGGAGGAAAGATAGCTGGCCAGACCCAAAGGAAAGGAGGGAGAGCTTAGCTGCTTGACCACAGGAACAAGGAGCAGAGAGTCTGAGGAAGCAAAAAAAATGCCTAGCTGGCCACTATTGTTGGGGGGGGGGGGGGCTGACACAGAAATGGGGGGGCTGAGCCCCCGAGGCCCCCTGTAGCTATGCAACTGGTTGGGTGTGATAGAAAACAGCAAATTGACAGAAGCCAAGCAATTAAGTTTATTACAAAATCATGAAAATACATAAACCACATATATTTATATATTATATGCACATAAAACCAAAGTTGAAGAACTTAATGGAGGAATGAGACCACGCACAAAAGAAAAATGTCCAGTTCATTCCACTAGGATTGAGTCCTCTGATGCTGGTGACTGCCAGGACCTAGATGCACACCTCCAAGGCCTGGTGAGAGGAGGACAAGTACTCACAGAGAAGTCAATTGTATGTAATTAGTCATTCACATGAGTATTCCTAGATCAACCAATAAAACTCTCACAACAAAGAGGTACAGGGCAGAAGCAGCATGTTTCACTTTACAACTCAACATAGAAACTCTGGTGTCAAAATCAGTGATAGCAACACAACCCATTATCAAACACTGTGCGATGCAAGACAGAACCTTGCAAATGGCCCTTCAGAAGCTTACCATATCCTACCAGAATTAAGAACTCAAACTTCACCAACCCTACTTATGGAAAGTTAGCATTGAGCACCAGCACACCTCCATGGATTGGGGGTGTGGATCTTCTATTAAACATAGAGGGTGAAAAGCTCTTTTCTAGTTGGAAAAGACAGATTGCTACAGATTCCTATATAGAACCCATATATATCAACTGAACACTTTATCCCTGTTACACAAGGAAAACACAGGCCATCACTTAGCAAAAAAATATGAGATTACAAACTAGAATCATAATGTAGAAAAAAAATGAAAATGAAAACAAAAGAATCCTGACAGTGAGCATGAAATTCCAGAGAAACAGGGATGCATTTTCTTCAATACAGAACAAAATATAAGACATGCACATTTTCAAAGCTGACATTATCTTTCTCTAAATATATAAAAAATGTATTTGTATCCTTGTTTTCTGATCATTTTATTTTATTTTTTCATTTGGTTGGTCCTTGTTTCTTTACTGCTTCATTTTGTTGCTTTTCTCCAAGTCCCTATCCAGGATCTCATTTCTATTTTCTGTTTCTTCACTGTCCTGTCTTCTTTCTAATGCCTGACACTGATCCTTCTGTTTCATTATTGCCTCCATTTCTCTCATCTGCATTTTTGTGAACCTGTATCTGGATTTCATTCTTCCTTCTCCCCTCAATCTTCAGTTTCCTCTTTCACCTACTTATCAGCTTTCTACTTCCTACTCTTTCCTCCATTCTCTTCCCATCTCTACCTCTCTCTTGTTCGTTCCCCAGCTTTCTATTCCCTGATTTTCACTCACTTTTCAGTTCCCTATTTCCAGCCTCTATATTCATCACCTCCCAGGCCTCATCAATCTCTGCCTCTCATCATAAGTACATAAGTACATAAGTAATGCCATACTGGGAAAAGACCAAGGGTCCATCGAGCCCAGCATCCTGTCCACGACAGCGGCCAATCCAGGCCAAGGGCACCTGGCAAGCTTCCCAAACATACAAACATTCTATACATGTTATTCCTGGAATTTTGGATTTTTCCAAGTCCGTTTAGTAGCGGTTTATGGACTTGTCCTTTAGGAAACCGTCCAACCCCTTTTTAAACTCTGCTAAGCTAACCGTCTTCACCACTTTCTCCGGCAACGAATTCCAGAGTTTAATTACACGTTGGGTGATGAAAAAGTTTCTCCGATTTGTTTTAAATTTACTACACTGTAGTTTCATCGCATGCCCCCTTTTCCTAGTATTTTTGGAAAGCGTGAACAGACGCTTCACATCCACCTGTTCTACTCCACTCATTATTTTATATACCTCTATCATGTCTCCCCTCAGCCGTCTCTTCTCCAAGCTGAAAAGCCCTAGCCTCCTTAGTCTTTCTTCATAGGTAAGTCGTTCCATCCCCGCTATCATTTTAGTCGCCCTTCGCTGCACCTTTTCCAATTCTACTATATCTTTCTTGAGATGCGGCGACCAGAATTGAACACAATACTCAAGGTGCGGTCGCACCATGGAGCGATACAACGGCATTATAACATCCTCACACCTGTTTTCCATACCTTTCCTAATAATACCCAACATTCTATTCGCTTTCTTAGCCTCAGCAGCACACTGAGCAGAAGGTTTCAGTGTGTTATCGACGACGACACCCAGATCCCTTTCTTGGTCCGTAACTCCTAACGTGGAACCTTGCATGACGTAGTTATAATTCGGGTTCTTTTTTCCCACATGCATCACCTTGCACTTGCTCACATTAAACGTCATCTGCCATTTAGCCGCCCAGTCTCCCAGTCTCGTAAGGTCCTCTTGTAATTTTTCACAATCCTGTCGCGATTTAACGACTTTGAATAACTTTGTGTCATCAGCAAATTTAATTACCTCGCTAGTTACTCCCATCTCTAAATCATTTATAAATATATTAAAAAGCAGCGGTCCTAGCACAGACCCCTGAGGAACCCCACTAACTACCCTTCTCCATTGTGAATACTGCCCATTTAACCCCACTCTCTGTTTCCTATCCTTCAACCAGTTTTTAATCCACAATAGGACATTTCCTCCTATCCCATGACCCTCATCTCCTTCCTGTTATTCATCTCCTCACCATCTCTAGTCATTTTCATGTCTTATCCCCTTATTCAGGTTCCCAGTCCCCTTTTTACCTCCCCTATTTCCACCCCCTGTCACCTATGTCACCTTCTTTTTATCCCTCACTCTTTGTAGCCTTCTTTTTTCCCTTTCCCTAGCAGCCACTGTCCCTGCCTCTTCTCCCATAGATTTTCTCTACTTCCCTAGCATCTACTACTATATTTTCCTTCCACCTTAACCCCAACATCCATATATATACCCCTCCATCTTCACCTTCCCCTGTATATTCCTATGTTTCTTCCCCTTCCCCAACAATATCTGTCCTTCTCCTTCTCCCACCACCAATGCCCTCCTCACATCCCCTGTATCAGGCTCAACACCAAATCTTATCTCCCATCTCCCACCTATCCCCAACCCCCTTTATCCATTCCCACAGAAGACTGGTCTCATCAGCCTCATTCTCCTATCTGTCCAACACCACTAAATCTGCTGCAGATAAGGGAGCTCCTTTCTTCACTCATTCCACGCTAGCCACCAGCACCACACAGGAGTTGAAAGTAGAGAACAAATACGTTCATATTGCACATGAAACAGGAAGTAGATTCTCTGTGATTTTAGAAGCTTTGTGGTGTTGGTAGCCAGAGCAGCTGGAATGAAGAAAGGAGCTCACACTCTGCAGCTAATTTAGTGGTACCAGACCTGGCAGTAGTTGAAAGGAGCAGTTGGCATACGTTTTGGTGGAGTCAAGAGGCTGGTGCACCTAAGGAGGTTTGAACAGGAGACAGTGTGACATCACAAAACTGAAGCCAGTCCACCTAAGGATGTTGTTATGCTCCCCAATGCAGCTGCTGCCATCTTGGTACTCCCAAAACAATCTAATTGATAGTGTGACAAGCTCTGCCTACTGGCTTCAGACCAGATAATGGTTCAAACACTCTCCTGCTGTCTGTTTTTCATCAAACCTCCTTGGGTGCACAACAACAATATGAAAATGGTGGCCCATCACAAAGAGTGACATTCACCACCACAATGACAGATTTTCTAGCGGTGCGTCCAGGGTATAAATTTGGAAAGATCTGCATGTTTGGCTTTCTAAATGCTGCAGAGACTCTAGAACAATGATTATCAACCTTTTTTCAGGTAGGACACACCAGAAAGCCAATGCTCTTATATGTGACACACTGTATATACAACCTTCAGGGACCTTTGGTCTGACAATATAGCAGTTATTATGAGTTAAATGTAAACATGTTCTATATCCACAAAAGTCCAACCTCCCCCAACAAGTGCAGACCGTAACTAGGATATTTCTCCATGGAAGTCACAACATAATTATTCTGATTCTCATGTCATCGGAGCAATAGCAACATAAATCTCTGTACCAGGCACATTGTGAAATTCAAAACCTAAACAAAATCCACTAAACACACATTTAGCAAACATGTCATGCAACAGTAACACTAATACTATAATTCAAACAGCAGGAACCTTACCTATTACTCCTGGGGAAATTTGGCACAAAATGAAAAATTCTACACAAAATATGTTGCAGAATTTTAAAATATTGTGCACAGAATTTCCATCTTTATTTGTAACTTTTGTATGCAGAACTTCCCCAATCACAAGGCCTAACCACTCCCCCAGTTTCTTCCTTCACCAGTAATATTGCTCTCCAAGTTCTAGCCTTCTGTGTCCTCTCTCGCCAACTTAACTTCAGGTTCCATCCTCCCCACCCTGTTTTAGCTTGAACCCCTTCCATTTCCACAGCTTTCTCTGCCCCCTAGTTCTTTCTCTCCCCTTAGCTCCCTACCCCTATCTCTCTGCATTCTTTCTCTCCTTGCCTCCACATTACTGTGTTTTCCTCCCTGATAATGTGGTATAAAGAAGAAACAAGCAGTTGCACATCAGATCACTTCCTCCTGCTGGCCTGGGCCCACTGCTTATTCAACCACGCAGGACTCTGTACAGCAGTTGAGCCTAGGTCAGCAGAGAAGGAAGTGGTCTGATGCACAGCCGCTTTTTTCTTCCTTATGCCACATTGTGTTCAGTTTTGGAGGCCGTATCTTGCTAAGGATGTAAAAAGACTTGAAGTGGTCCAGAGGAAGGCGACAAAAATGGTATGAGGCTTTACCAAAATTTGTATGAGAAGAGACTGGAAGACCTGAATATTTTATATACCCTAGAGGAGAGGAGGGACAGGGGAGATATGATACAGATGTTTAAATACTTGAAAGGTATTAATATAGAAACAAGTATTTTCCAGAGAAGAGAAAATGGTAAAACTAGAGGACATAAATTGAGGTTCAGGGGTGGTAGGCTTAGGAGTAATGTCAGAAAATTCTTTTTCACAGAGAGGGTGGTTGTTGAGTGGAATACCCTCCTGAGGGAAGTGATGCAGAAAAAAATGGTGATGAAATTCAAAAATGCACGGGATGAACAGAGGATCTCTAATTAGAAAATGAATGGTATATAAAAAAAAGCCCAAACTTAAATGGTTGCATTTATGTTTGCATGTTGAGTGGTGCTTTACATGGTGATTCTGGCTGTGAAGAACTAAGGCCAGTGCTGGGCAGACTTGTATGGTCTGGGACCCATACATTTATTTATTTCTGCATTTGTATCCCACATTGTCCCACCTAGTAGTAGGTTCAATGTGGCTTACAGTCGTCTAAAAGTAAATGGGTTACAAGTATATAGGTTCAAGGTGGTTTATAGTTCACTTAAGGTAAGCAGGTTGCAATGTGGTTTACAGTTATCTTGAGGTGGATGTGTTAGGTGTCATAGAACCGTTTGAAGAGACGCAAGCCTAGTTCAGTTCTGTCTGTTGTGATGGATATGAAGTGTTTCCAGTGATCCGCTTGGCTATGTTGGGTCATCGGTAAGATATTGTCTGAATAAATGGGCTTTCAGGTATTTCCGAAAGTGTAGGTAGTTGTCTATGAATTTTAGGTCTTTTGGTAGTGTGTTCCAGAGTTTGTTGTAGACATAAGAGAAGCTGGATGCGTATGCATATTTGTATTTTAGGCCTTAATAACTAGGGAAGTGAAGGGTAAGGGAGGATGTTGCTCTCTTGGTTGCATTCCTAATTGGTAGGTCTTTTAGGTTGATCATGTAACCAGGTGATATACTGAAGCTTATTCTGTAGGTCAGAGCGCAAATCTTGAAGGATATGCATGCTTTGATAGATAGCTTTTGAAGTAATGGTCTAGCGCTTTCAAATTGTTTTTTTTTTTCGGAATATGAGTCTAGCTACCATATTTTGTGCTGTTTGTTGTTTCTTTAAGGAGTTTCTGTCCATTCTTGGTTCTGTATTTTAAATTTCTGGTTTGTTGGGAATCTATATGCTAGGAGGTCTAGGGCATGATCTTTTACTTGGGTTGTGTTTACTGGTGGTGGTTGGAAATCCCTGCCGGTGGCAGGGCAGCATGTGTGAATCACAGCCGCTGCCCGGTGACTGTTGGAACAAAGGTAGACTGGGGGGGGGGGGGGGGGGGGGGGGAAGGAGGTTGAGGGGTTGAGGCAAAGAAAGAGTAAATATGAGAACTGAGACAAGGTTTTGTAAATTAAATTCTGTACATGAATTTATCTGAATATTCAGCATTAGCAATTAAGTCTACCACTTATACCCCAACCCAGTGGTTCTCAACCTAGTCCTCAGAATACACCTACCCACCTAGCCAATCAGACTTTCAGGATACCCACAATGAATATACATGAAAGAGAACTGCACACAATGGAGATAGTGCGTGCAAATTTATCTCATGTATATTCATTGTGAATATCCTGAAAATCTGACTGTCTGGGTATGTGCCAAGAACTGTGTTGAGAATACCTACCTCAACAAGATTTTTATATATAAAACACTATCTGCCCAGAGCTGAATATCAGCACTGAGCACATGGCAGTAACTTTACAACATGTTTCCAGGGTTGTGAAATCATACAGGTGCAATGGTGTAGCTAGGACTGAATGGGCCCCAGGTGGAAAAATTGTTTCCCCTCTCTCCCAAGGTAGTGGGGACTGAGGGGAGGGTGGCCTGGAATGTGTTTGCTTTTTTTCAGGGTTTGTTTACTGGAACTTTGAAAGGGTTTCTTGTCATAGAAATAGAAACTGAAATGCAAGATATCAGAAATGTACATTTCCTAAAGCTGTTATTTTACAGTTAATAAATTTAAAAAATATATACTTTTTTCTATATTTGTTGTTTCACTTTCTGCTTTTCTCTGCTTTTTCTCAACTGTCTTTCCAGAGTCTCCTGTCATTTTGATATCTCTTCTCTATATTCACTATCCATCTTTTCCTCCCTATCCCTATCCTCCTCCCATATTCATCATCTGCCCTATCAGTGTCCTTATCACTCCCCTGTGTCCAGCATCTCTTCTCTGTGTCCCTGTCCCTCCACCTATCTAGCTTGTTGTCTCTTTCTTCTCCTCCTTCTACACTTCCAACCCCAAGCCCATCTCTCTCCTCCTCCTCCCCCACCCCCAAACTGGCATCATTCTCTTCCTCCAAACCCATGAGGGGGCAGATATAAAGGAAGAAATGTCAGGACCTGTTTTGAGGGGGTGGGAGAGTACAATAGCAAGCAATCCCTACTATAGGACAGCCCTGGGCATTGTGCCAGGATCACTTAATGGTAGCTATGCCCTTGCATGGGTGCATAAAATGAACCTAGTTTATTAAGGCGACATACAGACCTATCATCTCAGCAAAGATCTCCTACTGAGCAGCCTTCCCCTCCATCAGCAGCAGGATATGACATTATATTAACACATCTCCTGCTCCCACAGGACCAGTCTCATGAAGAGAACAGCAAAATCTCACAACTCTTATCATGAGACTGGTCTCGCTGCAGCAGGAGATGACATTTTGTTACCTGTCCAAGAGGGAGGTGGCTTTTTCGTGCCCCAGCCGAGGTCTGTCAAGAGATGGAGCCAGGAGGTGCACTGGGCAGATTGGGATAGAGTTGGGGGTATCTCTCTCTCATAGACTAGGTCCCCTTGGTAGCTCTGAACATATGTACCTGTGTTCCTTTATAACCAGGGCTTTTTTTTGAGGGGGTACTTGGGGATGCTGAGTACCAGCACCTTTTCCATTGTCTGCTAAAATTGTCCCATGCCCCCCAAGTTTTAATGAAAGATCTCAGGCTCTACACACCAATTCTGCTTTGTCATAAATTCTGTGACTGGTTGCAGGGGGTCTGGCTATTGTGGGGTGGGTCCCTGAAGGGTGGCCTGGAATTTGAGTACCGGCACCCTTTTTGCTACAAAAAATGCACTGTTTATAATATCTGTTTATAATATATAATATTATATAATATTATATATATAATATCTGTTTATAATATATCTTTTTGAAAGTTCTTGCACAAAACTGAACCTGCTCCAAAGCAGGCATAACTTTTTCTTCCTAAGTTTACATGGATTCATATGTATTCTATAACATATATGTGCATCGTGTATCACCTCTGCCTGCCCTCTGCTTCCTTAAATGCCTATATATATAGGAACGGATTCAGTGAATGATATCCAAATTTGGAATGGGATAATTCAGCGTGGAGAGCTATTCTATAAAGGATGCTCCGAGTTCAGAACAGTCGTCCCCAAACCTGGTCCTGGAGGCACCCCAGCAAGTCAGGTTTTCAGGATACGCACAATGAATATTCATGAGATAGATTTTCAAGCAGAGGAGATAGTGCATGCAGATCTCTCTCATGAATATTCATTGTGGGTATCCTGAAACCTGACCGACTGCGGTGCCTCCAGGACCAGGTTTGGGAACTGTTGGACTAGTGCTTAGAGCCCATTCTTGCACCAAAATTGGGCACCAGTATTTACAGCAGCTGAAGTTTTTTGAATGCCCTTGCCCCACTCCTAGCCATATCCCTTTTGAGTTGCTTGCTAGAGGATTTAAGCGCACGGGGTTATATAATAGTGTCCAAGAAGATGCAAATTCTTATGAGTGCCAATTAGCTGCAATTATTGATTAACATCTATTTATTGCAATTAATTGACTCATAGGTCGATTAGTTTTCACATTCAACTTCAATCAGTGTGCAAATTTCAGTACCCAAATTTGGGCACCATATATATAGAATCCAAAGGGTACCAAACAAAAATGTTCACTATGCATTAATAGTGCATATTTGCCGTTTTACACAAAATGTTTAAAATGCTACAAAATTACTCCCATTGGGCATTTTTACAAAGGCATGTAAGGGCCTACGTGTGTGCAGCCTGCATCAAATCAGCATTACCATCCGGCTAGCGCTTGCACCTGGCGGTAATTCCGAGTTTGGTGTGTGCCAAAAACCCTAGGCAGAAAATAATGTTTAAGTTTCTACCACGGGGTCGTTCATAGCGGTAATCAGCGGTTGGCATGTGCTGGATGGTTACCGCGTGGGTAACGCATGAGCCCTTACTGCTAAGTCAATGGGTGGCGATAAGGGTTCAGGCCGTAAATAAACATGCGCTGGTTTTAATTTTGCAACACGTCCATTTACCATCCCCCTTCCCAAAAACCATCTTTTTTCCAGATGCCGTGAAGAAATGGTCCAAGGCATGTCCAAAACACGCACCCACACTACGTAGGCCACTTTTTGGTGCGCCTTTGTAAAAGGCCCCATAAAGTTTGAATCATGTCCTGGACCTGCCTTTTTTGTGGCAAAGTTGTTATGGGTAAAATAAGCAAGGGACAAATAATTTCAGCACCCTAAGTTTTTTTTCCAATTAACTCTCAAAGAGACCCTTTTACTAAAGGGCGTTAAGCCATTAACATGGCGTTAGTGTGGGAAAGCAGGCTAAGACAAAATGCATTAAAGTGTTTTGCAGTATTTTGCCTATTATCGCACTTTAAGAGCATGTTAACTATTTTTTCAAAATATTTTTGTAGAGAGGGCATGTCAAGGGTAGGAAGTGGACATTCCTGTGCTATCTGGCTAGCACATTCTGATTAGCGCATGATAAACGGATAACACAGACTTAAGGCTGGTATACTTAGCACCTCCTAAATAGGAGGCAGTAAGTGCTCCCGTGTTAAATTTTTTTCAGGTCTGATGCACTAATGATGTTATTGCACAACCTGCAAATTTGTTTAAAAAGCCATAGAAAAGTGCTGTGTTAAATCTGGGCTTAGTGCATGGAAAGTTCCACGTTAACATGAGCTAAGCCTAAATTTTACCATACTTTAGTAAAAGGGCCCCAAAGTTAGCTGACAGATGTTTTGAACAGCAACCTTTACATGTTTAAAATATTGCAAAAATAGATCCCAAAAATAAAAAAGGAGAGAGCGAGAGAGAGAGAGAGAGAGAGAGAGAGAGAGAGAGAGAGAGAGAGAGAGAACAGTAGTCTAGGATCTGCAGTAACTAGTCTCACTCAACTGTGAGACAATCCGCCAGTCCTAGAGCAAAATGAATACTACAAATAGGCATTTTAGATGTTTTTTACTTGCTGCTTAATGGGATGCTGCTACTAGGCCTTGCTTTGTATGGAGCAAAAGGGACTGAACAGCAGAGCTCAGTGACCTTTTATGATGCCGTCTGGCACACAAAGCACATATGCCAGTGGTGCTAGAGTTTCTTCCTGCAGTGATGCAGCCAAACAGGGCACTCAGAAAGCTGCGTCAAGTGTATACTGATTTGTACAGTGACAGCAATATATTAGGTCTATTGTGTGAGCAGAGCAAATTATAAGTGTCCAGTGTTGCAAAAAACACCAGTGCTAAAGTCTTTGCATAAGTCTTATTTGCAACTCCTTCCAAATGTATTGGAGAAGGGAGGACAGAAGAGGGTCTATGACACTTCTTCACTCTTCTTTTCACACATACATATATATATATTCCTTTAAGTACAGCAGACTTGATTAGTTGTCGAATGTTATTATAAGCTCTCCCAAAATATATTTCTCCAGTGTAAATCATAATTCACTATCCTTGGACTAAATTGAAATCCAAGGGGCCAGAACCGAAGGGAAAACAAATCACAAATCATCATGGCCTCTCTTCAGGAAAATTTCATGAGCCATGTGAAAGGCCAATTACCTGCTGGTATATTTTCTCATGTTTCAGCAAAGACCTGTGGTCTAGCTTGGAGGATATTTGACTCCCTCCTATGGAATTTTACTCCTGTGTACCTATTTTAGCACACGCTGAATTTTGCGGAGTAGACTCTATCATGACTTTTGATTGCCCAACTTTATCTGTGACATTCATCTATTTTTATTATGGTAATAATAATAGTAATTGTTATCATGGCAATTTCCAAAGCTCCTTCCCAGGCACTAAGTCCATGATTACTTTGTACCAGCAGACCTTGCACCTAATTTTGATAGGGGAAATACATGCATTGCTTTCCTTTGAAAATTATCCATGGATGCAGCTTGCCTTGAGCAGCTAATGAAAAGGTGCAAGCAAAATATAAATAAAAAAGTAACAGATATCTGTGGACTTTGCATCTATTTTTGTGTGGGTGAAATTTTAAAGGAAAATATCCTGCATGTATTTATAAAATACAATACATGGGGCTTGCTTTTCTCTCCTGAACTTTACACACCTTTGAGAATGTCTCCTGACTATTTGGTTGACAGTAAGCATGCCATGGAAGTGGGGCATAATTTTAGCTGGATGGAGGGAAGGGCAGTTCCCAGACAGGTCAATTTACCCTAATAAATCACTTTGACTGGACTATATAAAAAGCTGATATCTAGCGGTAGTACTGCAAGACTATTGCTACAGTTTGTGGAAGCCATTTAAAGACAGGCAGCCACTAGGAACAGGAGCAAACGGAGATAGTTTTTGCCTGGAAGACCCCCACTGTATCACCAGGATGACAGTAGGCCCTGAGGGAGCATTGGTCTAAGGAAGGCCATATTGGGAACAATCTCAGGGGGGTCCATCTTGGGGAAGGGTTTAAGAGGGGATTAAAATTGGTGGGGAGGACTTTCAGCAGAAGGGTTTCAGAATTAGTGGGTGGGAAGGGGGGGGGGGGAGAAAATGGCAGAGTCACTTATGCAGGCCCCAGCCGGGACCCTCATAAGTATCTTATGTGGGTGCAGGCTTAATATCGGCCTGGGCCTGCATAAATGCGAGAAGCCAGAAGCAATCCTATTAGACCTGGCAATTCAGTGCTGGTGACCAGACATGGCCCAATATTGAATATCTGGGTCTAATTTAGTTGGTGATAGTCAGTATTTAAAAACCACACTGACTGCCATCGGCTGAATAATGACTAGTTTGAATTTAAACCTAGCAGTGATAGGCAGACAGTGTTGGGATCTAAGTAACAGGATTATATGTTCATAATAGTGGGCATTAGATAATAGTTTCACAGCCATAGATTGAATCAACTGAAGGTGTTTATGGATGTTAAGGGGAGACCACAATAAAGGGTATTATGATAATCTAAATGAGAAATTACAAGTGTATGGCCAATTTATGGAAAAGAGTCATGTGCCAGGGATCTAGAGGAGAGGAAGAGACGTTCAGGGTAGAAATAAATTTCATCTTAGCTACAAGAGTGGGTAAAATTACTTTCAAGTAGAAGAGCAGTAGTGTTGGGTGAGGAGGAAGTTGTAGGAAAAGTTGGAGAACAGGGAGGAGAACAATCGAGGTTGGAAAGGCTGGAGAAGATGTAAGGACAAACAGCCTGGCAGGTGAGTGGGAGAGAGTCAATGGGGAGAAGAGAAGACAAGAAGAGCCAGGTGAAGGGGAGGCAAGATGGCATTAAATATCTGAAAAAACAATTCTGAGACCTTTTTGAGGACACTAATGCATCAAAATAGGAATGTGTAACCTTTTGGAGAATAGAACAGAATTCTTTATAATTGCTTAGAAAGACACTGTGGCTGGAGGGAGAATAGAGCTTGCACCACAGGTGCTCAGCACAACAAATCTCCTATGTGAGCAAATGTAAGCCTGTGAAACCAAGGAGAGTGTTTTTGAAAGCTGCTGGTAATATGGAAGAAGTACCACAAGAGAGGCTTAAAGACAGGTTAATTGCTGGTCCAGGGAAGCACAGACTGGAGAGCCAGAATGGAAGAAATTTGCTGACATAGCAGTTCAGGGTCAAGGTGAGGCAGTGACCTTTCGACATAAGAGAGCTGAGGAAAATGCACAGAAACAGGTCAGAGAAAAATGAAAATGTTTATGGAATGGCTTCACCAGGGGAGAGTAAAAGTCAAGAAGGAATAGGGCTGAAGGGAGGAAGAAGAAAAAGAGAATACAAGACCAAGAGTATGACAAGGGTATGAATAGGAAAAATAATGAATTGAATGCACCCAATATTTCCCAAGAGAGAGAAAACAATTACTGGCTGAATTGAAGGGAGGAAGATTGAAGTCCCCAAAAACAAGAAGTGGGGAGCACGAGGCACAAAGATGAACAAGTAGGACAGAGAGTTCATCGAGGGAGGCTATGGAGGGTGAGGGAAGATGGTAAATTGGGGCCAGAAAGAAAAAGCCATGAGAGGAAGAGAAACAGATGGCTCAGATGTTTAAGAGAGAGAGAGGGGCTTAAAGGATTAGGAGGAGGTGAGAAATGCCATGCCACCCAGATGTTTAGAAGGCCTACAGTATTGGGAGAAAATCAAATCCAATGGTGATGCCTCAAGAAGGAGGTAGGGCAGATCCACCTTGTCTAAGACAGGTTTCAGTAACAGACAGAATCTGGAGGCTGAATGAGGAGATGCATTCAGCTATGAGGGGGACCTTATGCTACATGGAGAGGCATCACGAAGGCCCAGTCTAAGAGGGAAAACAAGGAACCAGAGATTGTCCAGATGTCAGCAACTTTGCAAAGGAAATGAGAGGAATTTGTACAAGGCAGTGTAAAGTACAAGGAAACTTTCCTGAAGGAAACAGAGTGGTCAGTGACCCCACTAGACGGACACTGTAAGAGGAAGCATTGGTGCAAAAGACAACATAGCTACAAAGAGTAGTGGAGAAGGTATCACCAAAAATGAAAAGGAGCAGAGGAGAATAACACACCTAGAGTCTCCCCCAGCTGTGCCCCAAGGAATATGCAAGAAGCAGGTCCTGCTCCTTACGTGCGCTCCTTCGGCACATGCCTGCAGTGCAAGTGCCTTGGAGCCCCAGAGCTTCATTGATAAATTGTGCATATTATTCAGCATTAATTCATGCTACTGAGCAATAGGGTGCAGTATTAACCAAGAAAGTGTTCTACTGATGACCCAGAAAAAAAAAAGCAGAAATTTCATTTTTTCCTCAAGTCATTTCAGATTCAAGTGAATGCACATCCCTAATGGCCAATACTGTGTACGTTAGTGAGCGCAACGACACAAGGCTGATCCTTCTCTCCTGTCAGTCCTGTGATTAGAGAGTCTGTTGCAGCCTAATATTGCTCTCTTCATAAGAATTAAAGAAGAGACTCTTAACTTCCCCTACCATTCACTCCAGTTCCTATCACCACCTAACCCATCCAGTTCTAGGCAAGGTCAGTAGGGGCAGGAGAGATCTACTCCTGTTAACTCCAAGGCATCTAATCATGGCCGACCTGAGCTTTCTATGCTAAAAAGGTAGCACCTAGTCTAAGGCAGTGTTACATTTCAGGCCTTAATGAGCCTTATTGAGTACATGAAAGACAAGCAATACCACGTTATTTACTGTGTCCCAGCTAGAGTATAATTTTGCATCTGGCAAGCTTAATTAATTAATTAATTTAAAGGTTTTTGATAACCTGCACATTCGTGGATACAGGATGGCTGCATGCATAACATAGACACATAGCAGCAACATATAACATTGTTTCTTGACATAGTACAAGGTATCGAACGAATACATTCAAAAGACATCTAAACATATATGGAAAACAATTGGAATATGGTAGGGAGACTGAGAAAAGATCTGCCATCCCAACTGATATCAAATCAAGGAGATTCTTGGCAGAAGAGCCATGCTTTTAGTGTACTTTTAGTACACTTGCACTGATGGCATTTTTGGAGAAGTTTAGCGTGCATATTGGGGCTTTAGAGGTCATTTTTCAGAGTAATTTACTTGGGTGCCACACTGAATTGTTGTGGTTTGGACCACACAATGCATAGATTCACACCACCTCATGCTGAAATTCTACATTTACAGCATTGGAGCAATCTCCTGCAGAGCCAGCTAAATGTTCTCTTCTCCTTTTTTTGAGCTCTCAAATCTCTTACTGCTTTGTCCCTCTCCACTGCTAGATTAATTCCATTTCTATAGACTGTACTTTCATTCCTTTCTATCACTCTCCTACCTTTCTCCTTTTTTCATGCCTTTTCCAACTTTCCTCCTGTCTCCTTTTCTCTTTTCCTTTTCTCTATCTCTTATCTCACACTCTCCCCAATTCTCTCCCTTTCTCTTCTTTCACCTTCTTTTCTCCTTTTCCCACCCCACATCTTCCCATCTCTTTCTTGACTTATCACCACTCTTCATGTAACAACCTGATGCTGGGGTTCACCTCAGGAGTCACCACTCAAGAAAAAGATCTAGGTGTCATTGTAGACAACTGAAATCTTCTGCCCAGTATGTGGCAGCAGCTAAAAAAGGATACATGATGCTAGGAATTATTAGGAAAGGGATTCAAAATAACACTAATAATATTATAATGCCTCTGCATTGTTCCATGGTATGACTTCACCTTCAGTATTGCATTCAATTCTGGATGCCATATCTCAAAATAGATAAGGCAGAATTAGAAAAGCTTCAATGAAGAGTGACCAAAAGGATAAAGGGGATGGAACTCCTCCTATATGATTAAAGGCTAAAGAAGTTAGGGCTGTTCAGCTTGGAAAAGAGATGGTTGATGAGGAATATGATTGAGTTCTGTAAAATTCTGAGTGGTGTAGAATGGGTAAAAGTGAATCGATTTTTCACGCTTTCAAAAAGTACAAAGACTAGTGGACACTAAATTTCATGGAAATAGTTTTATAACAAATAGGAGGAAATACTTTTCACGCAGCGAATAGTTAAGCTCTGGAACTCACTGCCGGAGGATGTGGTAATGGTGGTTAATGTATCTGGGTTTAAAAAATGTTTTGGACAAGTTCTTGGAGAAAACGTTCATAGACCACTATTGAGATAGACATGGGGGAAACCAGTGCTTGCCCTGGGTTTGGTAGCATGGAATGATGCTGCTACTTGGGGTTTTGCCAGTACTTGTAACCTGGATTGGTCTCTGCTGGAAGCAGGATACTGGGCTAGATGGAGCATTGGTCTGACCCAGTATGGCTATTCTCATGTTCTTATGCTAGGAGTAAGGTGCTGTCCACTGTGGCATGATTTCATGATCTCACGTCTGACTATATGGTGCCAGGCCCAGTGGTGTGTGGAACAGGCTTCCATGGGCTCTTGAGAGCCATTTGTTAAGATTTTAAGAATTTTGGGAGCAGTTTCTTAAAGTAGGCCCCCCATGGCTACTTGGATTCCAAAATATGGGCTCGGGCCCCCTCCTAAATTCTCCTTTACTTTCCTGGTGAGGATGTTGAGCCTCACTAGCCAAGTAAATAGACTGCTGCTGCTTCCCACTCCTTGTTTCCAGCTCTGAGCAGCAGACTGGGACTTATTGTGCATATCCAAATCTGCACGAGGGGGGAAAGAGAGAGGCATGCATTCACCCTTGGTTCACCCCCAGACCCCCCAAATTGCAGGGCTGGCTACACCTGGAGAGAGAGCCCATTGTTAAACATTTACCAGCATACTCCTGGCCAGGTCTACAATAACTGAAGGAAACCTCTAAGTTAAACTTGAGGTCATGGATGTATGCAGTACCAGTGAGATACAAGGAAATGTGCATCATTGGAAGCTGGAATTCAGGAGCCAGGCTGGGGGGGGGGGGGGGGGGGGCAAGGGGTGAAGGGGTAAGAGGGGCAGAGATAGTGGATGGTGGATTGTGGACTACAGTGGATCACATGTTTAATGAGAGAAAGTAGTATTCCCTTACTAGTTTCCTGAACTTGGGGGGCCTTTTACTAAGGTGCACTGAAAATGCCTTGTGGTAATGTAGGCGTGGGTTTTGGACCCGTGCAGATCCATTTTTCAGTGCGCCTGTAAAAAAGGCCTTTTTAAAATTTTTGCCAAAAATGGACGTGTGACAAAATCAAAATTGCTACGCCTCCATTTTGGGTCTGCCAGCTATTGACCTAGTGGTAAAGTTTCAGGTGGTAATGACCTACGTGTGTCAAATACCACTTGGCGCACATCCGATACGTGTGTCTGAAAATAAAAATTATTTTTCGGCCGCAAGTATCAGACACATGCCAAAAATTAAATTACCGCACGAGCCACACAGTAGTCAGGCAGTAACTCCATTTTGGCGCACGTAGGGTATGCATAGATGCTTACGCAGATTAGTAAAAGAGCCCCTTTATGAAGTGATCAGAAAATCATGTGGCAAGTGGGGTAGGAAAAAAAATACAGGTACAGTTTATGTATCTGAACAATCCCACTTCAAGCTTTGATTTGACATAATTGAAATATTCAAATACCTCAGAAGTATCACCTTTCTCAGTGGAAATAATATTGTAGAACATGAGGTCACAGTATGAAGCTCCAGGAGCAACATCAGGAACTATTTCTTAGTGCAAAGGGCTGTGAATGAATGAAATGGCCTCTCAATGAAGGTGGTAGAATAAAAAAAACACAACAAAATTCAAGAAATAAGCACAGAGAATTCCTAGTTGCAATCATAGAAACAAAGACACAGAAAAACGTAGACAAAGACCATATGGCCTATTCAGTCTGCCCATCCATGCCCATCCATATTTTCCCTTTCACTATCTTAGAGATCCTATTTACTTGCCTCAAGTTTTACTGAATTGAGATACAGTTTTAATCTCCACCATCTCCACCAAAAGGCTTTCTTTTTTTATTGAATTTCTTTATTAAGTTTTCAAAATTTACAAGATAATACTTATAAATCGGAAATACAGCAAAGTAATTAGAGAAGTAGCATCATTCATCCATATCCAAAAAGGAAAAATGTTAATCTCCACAACTATTTTGCTTTCTCTAAAAAATAGGCAAAATAAACAAAAAAAAGAAAAGATAAATCACTTTCTTAGACCACAATTATATAGGGAGAGGGGGACTTCTAGTTAAAGGAGAGACATAATAGTAATACATTAAAGTAAATGGCCTGGCTCGTATACCCCCAGCTTTTATATACTATTTCTTAATACACATCAATCACTATCTGGACAGTTTCTTACTATCTATAAATGTTTTAAGCTGACCTGGTTCAAAAAAGATGTACTTATTTCCCAGGTATTTAATACAACATTTGCATGGATAAGCCAATACAAAGGAAGCTCCCAATGCTTTAACCTCCTCTCTGTAGACAAGAAATGCTTTTCTACGATCTTGTGTGGATCTAACCACATCTGGAAAGATCCAGATTTTATGACCACAAAATTCTTTATTTGAGTTCTTAAAGTAAAGTCTTAATAAGGCATTCATATCCTGCTCAAAAACGAATGATACCAAAAGAGTCCTTCGCATTGATACTTCTGATATAGATTCCTCTAGTAATGCTGATAAATCTTGTAAATTCAGTTCAGGTGTCTGTATCTTTTCTGTTGGATTCGCCTTAGATTGTTTAGATTCAGGTAAATAATAAATGTTATTTATCGGCGGAATTGCAGCTTGAGGATAAGCCAAAACTTCCATCAAATATTTTTTCAAGAAATCAATCGGGGCGATTCCAGGTGAAACAGGAAAATTTAAAATCCGTAGATTCAGACGTCTATTATAGTTTTCAAGAGTTTCTAATTTTAAGGAAACCTTAATTTTATCTTTTATCAGAGTATCTGTTACTGCTTTCAGAGATGAGATTTCAGATTTTTGATTAGACAAGTCTATTTTAACATCCTCATGAGCTAACGTTAAAGCATCTATTTTATTTACCAGCAAAGTCATATCCTGAGAAGTTTTTGTAGCCAGAGTCGTCAGTTGTTGAATGGCTGACCAAATGGATTGTAGAGTTACCGCTTGTGGAACCGCTTGTTCCATGGTTGTAATGTCTGCTTCCTGGGGCAGAGTACCTCCGTCTGAGGGCCTTCGGTTCCCGACTTCCGGTTCCTTGGGGTCCTCAATACTCGACCGCTGGATTGCAGGACAAAGCGGTGGGTTAAAGTCCGGTGGGGGCCACCAAAAGGCTTTCCACAAATTCATCATCCTTTCCGAGAAGAAGTATTCGTTCAGGTTACTTCATCAACTGAGGAAAAACCAGAACTCAGCTGAGGTATATGACTCTGTCTCTGCAACAAAATTGGACAAACTAAATTAGTATTATGAACTTCATCTGCTATCCTATTCTAAGATTTTAGGGCGAGAAGACACAAGCATGTTACAGAATGACTTCTTGGATTCACTTTGGATTTTCCATGAAGCTTTATGCAGTGAACCATCTACAAGTCCTTTGTGCCTAGCTTTGGATTCTTGCTTATGCATCACCAAGGTACATGTTTATTTGAATGAAAACTGGGCCAAATTCAGTAAATGGCACCCAAAGTTAGGCGCCAATAAGATCTGTGCTAAGTGCTAGATCTATGAAAGTCTCTTAGGGCTATGCAACCTTTAAAGAACAGTGCTTAATGCAGAGTCTTATGCCTGCTGAAACCTGGTGTAAATGCTGGTGTGCAACTAATTGTGGGAACACCCCTAATTTGCCCTTGCCCCCTTTTGAGTTGCACGCAAGACAATTTAGGCACACAGTCTTGTAGAAGAATATATAAGACAGATCCATGCATAAATCTAATTAGTGTCAATGAACATCAATAATTAATTGTTAATGGCTCATTAACTAATTAGTTTGCACTTGGATCTGGAATCAGTGTCCAAATTTGGGCAACTTTTATAGAATCCAGGGGACTGTGTGTATTTACATGTAAAGATTCCATGTAAAACTATATGCTGAACTAACCTCTGCTCTGAATCTGCCAACCTGATTTCACTTTCCTCAGCTGTAAGGCACGGAAACGGAAAGACAGTATCTGCTTCTTCAGTAATAGAAAATACATGCAACAAAGCCCCCCTCCTCTAAATAAAATACCAAAACAAACATCAGCAACCTGCATATCTTTCAGATTCTCACCTTGCATAGGCTGTGAGTTATTTGTGTGGCAGGGTCAGTCCTGACACTGAAAAATGAGCTCAGTCATAGATCCTTTGGAAGGCTGTTGATGTTTGCCATAATAAATAGTGCTCATTTCAAGTCAAATGTTTTCATTCTGTATTCAAAGGAATGTAATATATTTTTCATTACCATGGTAACCTTGTGGTAGTTCTGGATAGATACCTGAGGCTCATAGGCCCTACATGCATTCATTGTTGAAACTAAACGATCACAATGCACTGCATTTGTTTCTTTAGCAACAAATACTACTTATGAGAAGTAGAACCTCAGTTGTGGTTTGGGCTATATAATGCACTATCAATAATAATTGCACAAAGCCTTTAATTCTTTTTACCTGTTCCTCTCAAATATTTTTTTCCTTGGCTTTCTCATTGAAATAGGGGCGAAGCCAGACACCCCATTTTGGGTGGGCCTGGGCCAAGGATGGGTGGGCAGAAGAACTCCGCCTTGTCCCACAAGTGATTTGGCCTCTCCCTCTCTCATCTGCATACCATATGGTCTCTCAAACATCCCCCTCCCCCACATAGCTTTTAAATAGCAGATTTTCACTGGCAGCGAGCAGCAACTAATACACACTGCTCGTGTTGGCCCCACAGCCTTCCCTCTTATGCAACTTCCGGTTTCCACATAGGCAGGAATACATCAGAGGGAAGGCTGTGGGGCTGCTGCGAGCAGTATGTATCAGTCGCTGCAGGCAAAGATTTGCTATTTACAAGGTATGCAGGAAGGACAGTTGTTGGGAGTTTTCGGCTGATGGGACTTGGGGATCTCTGCCAGCCACATCATAGGTGTGATGCTACTGGGTGGGCCTGTGCCCACCCAGGCCCACCCTTGGCTACACCACTACATTGAAAGTTATCACTTGTGAAGCCTCAATCTTCTGGTTCAATATTCCTTGTCTTCTCCCTTCCATTATACTACATCAAGTAAGTAACATTTTTTCTATTTCAAAAAATAGGTGGTACTACAGGAGCTAGTCATGACTCAGGTTCTTCTTTTCTGCAGGGAAAAGGATTTTCAAAAACTTTTTTTACATGGATAATAGCAGGGGCAGGAGCAATTTTTACAGATACCAATGGTAACTGAAATACCGATTTAGTTATCATAAATAGATCTGACAGATATTGAGATGGATGTACTTCAAAAAAGTTTGTCCTTCTTCTCTACTGTAAAATGTGATCCATTCCAAACCCGAGTTGATCTTTGTTCAATTTTTGCGCAAATTACGAGTCAGGCAATTTTTCACTAGGCAGTCCATTGTCCAGATTATCTCTGTGATTAAAAATGACTCCAAATGCACTCCCCCTGGGTCCCCAGTCCCACTTTTCACAGCCTTCCATCAATATGTCTTAAGAGGTTTTTGAAATATAGAAAAAAGTTGCAAAAGAAGTTCCACAAACTTAGTAAAGCTGAAATTCAGGCTGTACTATCCCAGAATCATGACATTAGTCATAAAATTGGTGGATAAAGGTGGTGGAATAGTGGTAATCGACAAGGAAGGGTACTTTGAAGAAACTGAAAGACACATCTCAGAGAGTATTACTTGCCTTTTTCTGAGGATCCAACAGGCTGCAAGAAGAGATTTCTTAATTAGTTGATTTTGCACACAGATCAAGATATATTACCCTTAAAGAAAAGTTGTTCCTTACATTTAACACACCTGTCTTATCTACAATTTACATTCTACCTAAAGTACACAAGTCCCTCATCAATCCACCAGGAAATGGATCTGTTCTAGAACCTCTTTCAAAATTTATAGATTTTTTCTTGAGACTCTTTATTCCACAACTTTAATTTTATGTGAATGATTCCTCGCACATGATAAATATGTTGGTTTATTTTTATGGGGATTTGGAATGTGAACTTTTCATAATCCTTGATATTGACTCACTGTATACCAATATACCCCAGGTTGAAGCATAAATAGTGATAGAAAACACATTAAGGCAGAGAACTACACATCTGAGGATTCCCAATCATTTCATTCTAACAATAAGCACCATGGCATTAACTCAAAAATTACTTTTGCTTTCAAAAAACATGTTTCCAATGAATTAAAGGGACGGCAATGGACGCTTCAATGGCACCAGACATTGCAAACTTGGAGCAAACATTTTTAGAAAAACATTCTTTTAAGACTGAGATCAGATTGTATAGACATTATATTGATGACATTTTTATCATTTAGAAGGGAAATTCGGATACACTTTTATGATTCCATGCTTGGTTAACCACTAGAGACCCCAATATAAAATTCAAGATAAATTATAATACACACAAGATTCCTTTTTTAGATATAGTGATTAGAAAGACACGCTATGGGTTAGCAACTAAAATCTACAGAAAGCCCACTGACAAGAACACCTACCTTCACTCTTACTAGTTATCACAATAGGAGCTTAAAAAGCAATCTCCCGTACTGTCAAGTTCTAAGACTACGGAAGATTTACTCTAATCTACAATACTTTAATACACAAGCAATTACAATGGCTAGATGTTTCCGACAGATAGGTTATTCAGTCAAGTGCATATACAGAGCTTTAACAAGGAAAAAGTGTAGTGTAAATCCTTGTTAAGCGCTAATCCTGAAAAAGCTAAACCAGACATTGTCTGTACTTTTAAATGCTCCCATTATGCTATAATATACAATATATTATTAGGAAACACTGGCACATTCTGGAGATACACAGTTGTTTCAAGGATAAAGAAACAATTGTGGCTTATTCCCACAATAAAAATATGAAAGAAATATTTGTCCCATCAGCCTTGTCAGACAACGTGACAGATGAAATTAGATATATCGGACACTCAAAGTCCAGCTCTTGCTCCTTTTGCAAGCATTCATTGATTCTTACTCACTTCACATACAGAGTTTCTATGGATTGTAATTCAACCCAGGTTATATATGTCATTATTTGTCCATGCAATTTGTTATATATAGGTAAAACAAAAAGGTTTTGGGGTAATTGAGCATAGAAGTTGCATTTCCAGAAACGTTACCGCTTCACCTCTTGTTGCACACTGGAATGAATTTGAACATACTATTGATAGTCTTCAATTCTTTGTTATCAAAGAGGTTTAGTCTAGATAATGTGGTGGTGATAGAGATGTGATCTTAAATTAGAATATAAGAATAGCCATATTTGGTCAGATCAATTGTCCATCTAGCCCAGTATCCTGCTTCCAAAAGTGGTCATTCCAGGTCACAAGTACCTGACAGAAACCCCAAAACTTAGAAAACAAAAACTTATCTTGGTGAAAGTGGAACAGAATATTCGTTTTTGGATTCAATACTGTTCCAACTTCTGATTTAAGTATGGAATTGGACCTCAGACCATTTGTGTAATTTATTTTTGAGGTGTTCCTTCTGCTTTCCCATTTTCTCTATTCTTCTTCTTCTGGCATTTTGTTGCATTCTCCTTTGTTCTGCCCTCTCTTTCCCCATTCCCTGCCTATCTTCCTTTATCTTTTCTTTCTTACTCCTCCTTTCCCTTCCCTTCCCTCCCCTCCCCTCCTCTTCTTTTCCCTTTCTCCTCCTCTCCCTTCCCCCCTCCCCTCCCCTATTCTTCCCCTCCCCTTCCTCCTTCCCTTCCCCTCCTCTTTCCCCTTTATTCATTATTTTTACTGATCAATTATTATATTATTGTGTTTGATCAGTTGCTATCTTTGGGCCTCTTTTATCAAGCTGCATTAGTGTCTCCTGATGCAGTAATGCCAACATGAGGTTCAGTATAAATAAGTCTGATGACAAGCAAGTAATGGTGCACTACCTTTGTTCCTTATGGCCATGGTATCCAAGTTAATTTTTATTTTTAAGTCTATGATACATTCAATCCATTTGGTAGATTTCTCCTACAGGATGAAGGGGCCCTTTTACAAAGATGAGGTTGGCTGTATGCGTGTGCAGCACATGCCAAAACAAGACTACTGCCATGATAGCATGCCCCCTGGTGGTAATTTCAGATTTGGCACGTTCCCATACCACCGGGACAAATTATTATTTTATTTCCTACCACTATGGTGTTTCCAGCATTATTTGGAAGTTAGTGCGTGCCGACCGGTCACCACGCATACAGCGCATGATCCTTACCACTAGATCAATGGGTGGTATTAAGGGCTCAGGTCATAAATAGGCGTGTGCTGGTTTCAATTTTACTGCAGGTCCTTTTCCCAGCCCATTGAAACAAAGTTGTTTTTCCCAGATGCAATAAAAATTGGCCTGGCCACTTTTTGCCACAGCTTAGTAAAAGGACCCCTTAGCTATAGAAATGTTTAATAGTAGTAGTAGTAGTAGTAGTGACACTGCAAGCATGTGTGCTATATATTCTTCAACATACGCTCTTGCAATTTTATCATTGTTTTTCTCTTTTACCAACAGTATTGGCTATTCAAGCAATTTGTTCTCTATCTTCTCTTTAACATTTTTTTTTTTTTTTTTTTTTTTTTTATTTCTTTATTTATACATTTCATATATACATTAACAAGAACACCTCTTGTACAATCTAGGAGAACTGTAAGTACATCTTTTCACAGGAAATCTCAACCCACACTCACTCACCCGCCTCCCCCATTAGTCCACAACTAGGGCCAGGAAACCAAGTCACTATTCTGGGCAAAATTTAAACCCTATTAATCTAACACAAAAAGAGACTCTGAAGGGAGTAATGGGCAGCAATTTATAACTGAGGTGAGGATACATCCTCCGCCCCAACCTCTAGAGAAGCCCCCCAACTGTAACACAGTAGGGCGCAACTTAAGAAAAGCTTGTCGCCTCCTCTGCGTTACCTTGGTCACATCCGGATACATCCGTATTTGAACATTCAAAAATTTTTCCTTTCGAAATTTAAAGAATAGCTTCAAAATCCTATCTCTATCAAACTGAGAAACAAATGTCACTATAAGGGTGGCTCGCTCCCGTCGCTCCTCTTCACCCTCCAACTCCCGAATAAAGTCCAGCGTGTCATACCGCCCAGTGACATCCTCACCAGCGGCCTGCACACCCCGGACCGCTCGCTTAAAGGACTGCAGATAATAAATCTGCGAGATAGGTGGGCATGCCGGTTCAGACACTTTTAACACTTCAATGAGATATTTTTGAAAAGTCTGTAGCGGTGCAGTCAGCTGTAATTTAGGAAAATTAATCAATCGCAGAGTATTAGCCCTCTGCCGATTTTCCAACGCCTCAATCTTCCTATGCAACCATTGATTTTCTTTAATCATGGTTGCTTGCACCGCTTGAACCGACTGTATGGCCAAATCATGGGCCTCAGTTCTTTCCCCCACCTTCTGCACTTGCAGTCCCAATTGAGTAACCGTCTCAGTTGGAAGCTGAGAGGCCTGCGACAGTAACAACATTTTAGTAGATAAGGAAGTTTCCAGGGTCAATAATGCATCCCAAATCGTTTCCAAAGTAAAGTTAGGAGGCTTAGGCAACAGTGAAGACTTACACCAAACTGCAGCACTCCTCTGGGCTCCCAAGGCTGTGCCAGCCCCCTCCTCCAGAAGTGATCCCTCCAGGGCTATGTCTCCCAGCATGCTGGTACTCCCCCCTTCCGGGGAATCTTGCTCGCTCCCAGCCGCAGCAGGTCCCGTCCCAGAGCCAGCCGCCCCCTCATCAGGGGCCAGGAAGCCCTGTCCGCCTGCAGCCCGAACCGACGCAGGCATGGGAGGCGGTTCCCTCACCTCCTGGCTGAGCTCCGTCTCAGGCAGCAGGGACGCTTCGTCTCTCTCCGCCCCTCCCGGCAGCAAGACGCCCGAACTCAGCATACTGCCCCCCGCAACGACAAAGCGGTCCAGCGGTCCAGAAACGGGTCCCGCGGGCGCCCCGGGACCAGGCACCCGCTTTCCCTTCCTTTTCGGCATTCCCCAGGCAAACAAACTCTCAGGTAATCAAACGCCGCCGAGCTGCCTCGCCGTCCTCCCTTCAGGCCGCCATCTTGGTTCCTCTCTTTAACATTTTTTTATCATCGTGGCACATAATAGTAATTTTGTGGTTTCATTTACACAGAAAAGTTTTTCCACTGTAGTGGTCCTTTTTATTCACACCAATACAAGCGTTCTTCTTCAGTTTTATTATACATTGTTTACAGATATGTCTCACATGTATTCTCTCTTTACTATAATGACGTTCTCAGTAAGTAATTCATTCAGATTTCTTCTCTCTGCCTACTTATTTGTTTAAATATTGCATTTGTATTGCCACTAGTCTGGCGATCGCCTTTCCAGTCTATTGTAAGCCACTTTGAGCCCGCATCCTGTGGGAAAAGGTGGGGTAAAAATGCGCTAAATAAATAAATAAATAAAAATTTCACAGAGTGTGCTACATTTATAAACATACTCACTCTTTAGTATATCATTTTTTCAGCAAGCAAGTCATATACATGTATTATATCATTATATTTTCTCTGTTGTATAATTTAGGAAGTGCATTGTGGCACGTGGAGGGGCATTTTCGAACGGGGATGCCCATCTCTAAGGATGTCCCCATGAAGGGGCGGGGCATCCCGTATTATCGAAACAAGATGGGCGTCCATCTTTTGTTTCGATAATACGGTCAGGGAAGCCAAAATCATGAAATTTAGGTCGACGTTAGAGATGGTTGTCCTTAGGTCGTTTTTGAGATGGTTGTCCCCGGTTTTCGGCGATAATGGAAACCGAGGATGCCCATCTCAAAAAATGACCAAATCCAAGCCATTTGGTCATGGGAGGGGCCAGCATTCATAGTGCACTGGTCCCCCCTGACATGCCAGGACACCAACCGGGCACCCTAGGGGGCACTGTAGTGGACTTCAGAAAAAGGTCCCAGGTACATGGCTCCCTTACCTTGTGTGCTGAGCCCCCAAAAGCCCCTCCCAAAACCCACTCCCCACAACTGTACACCACTACCATAGCCCTAAGGGGTGAAGGGGGCACCTAGATGTGAGTACAGTGGGTTTCTGGTGGGTTTTGGAGGGCTCACATTTACCACCACAAGTGTAACAGGTATGGAGGGATGGGCCTTGGTCCACCTGCCTGAAGTGCACTGCAGAACCCACTAAAAACTGCTCCAGGGACCTGCATACTGCGGTGATGGAGCTGGGTATGACATTTGAGGCTGGCATGGAGGCTGGAAAAAAATGTTTTTTTCATTTTTTTTAGGGTGGGAAGGGGTTGGTGACCACTGGGGGAAGCAAGGGGAGGTCATCCCCGATTCCATCCAGTGGTCATCTGGTCAGTTCGGGCACCTTTTCAAGGCTTGGTCGTAAAAAACATTGGACCAAGTAAAGTCGGCCAAATGCTCATCAGGGACGCTCTTTTTTCCATTATGGGCCGTGGACGCCCATCTCTTAACCACACCCCCGTCTCGCCTTCGGTACACTGCCGACATGCCCCCGTGAACTTTGGTCATCCCCGCGACGGAAAGCATTTGAGGACGCCCAAAATCGGCTTTCCATTATGCCGATTTGGGCAACCCTGAGAGAAGGACGCCCATCTCCTGATTTGTGTCGGAAGATGGGCGTCCTTCTCTTTTGATTATGCCGCTATTAGTGTTAATGCCGATGCCTAAAATAGGTGCAGACCAAGTGTATTCTATAACAACACAGATTTTACAAACACCCCTGACCCGCCAATTCCACGCCCCATTTTCAACCATGCAGCTTAGAATTTACGCACATCACGATACAAAATATGCTTACACAGGTGTGCATGTAAATTCTTATTCTTGCCATTTAGTGTCAATAATTGCTTGTTAAGTGACACTGATTGGCTTGTTAAGTAGATCTTTTTGTCTGTTTAGTTCGATTTTATATTCATGTGCCATTGTTTTTAGGACAAGGGAGTTCCTCATTGTTTTGGGTTATCCCCCCCTTTTTGAGGGGTAGTTGCAAAGTCAACATCCTACCACACAAAAGCCAGAAATACACTCAGTAGAGTTCTATAATGGCAAACAAGTAGCATATGTGCAGTATACTTACTATGATGTCCTCTCTCTATCACTTTCCCAGCCCCAATCCTTTCCAGCTCTAAGTATGTGCTGGTGATATTTCTTGGCCACCTTGATGGATGAATGGAAAAGATGTGACTACTACAATTATAGCATTGCAAATTGAAGTTGAAGGAGTAATTCCCTTGAAACAGCCAGTTGGGCAAAACATGAATTCATGCGGGGTTCCTGGTTTGTTTGTTTGTTTTTTTGCCACAGCTTCTTTTGAAAGTGAATCTTTGCACAAGATAAATTGATTTCTTTTTGAATAATGAATGATTTAATATTTGAAAGGAAAAAGGATCAATGAAGAATATTATAACCTAATGCTCTGAGAAGGAGAAAGTTTTGAAAGGCTACAAGACTTGGATGATCCTATATGTACAGGTGAGGCAAGATATGTAACCCCATACAGTTTTGTTTTATTTTTACTTTCTTTTTATTTTAGTATGCATCAATTTTTACAAGCAAACATTAACCTTAACCTGAAAACAGGATTAACCAGAAGAAAAATTGTTCCCCTATGAGGAAAAGAAAAACATTAATGGTAATAAATTATAAAATTCCTCTTATAGTCCCCAATAACAGGATCCATTAGATATCAAAGAGAGAATATCATTTAAGCAAATATTCAGACAGAAAGGCCTAGCAATTCAGACTTACATAGTTATGCCCAACTTTCATTCTAGGATCTAAACAGGAGATACACTACCAAGCTGCAAAGGAAACTTATTATCCAGAAACTGTTTAAGATGAACAGGGTCATAAAATATATATCAAACATTCTGAATCTTTACTAAACCTTTTACAGAAAAATGGAGAAAATATCCCCCCCCCCCCCCCCGCCACCACACACACAGATTTTGAAGAATGTGAGGGTGAAGTCTAAAAAGGACTTCCTCCTTTGCTGGGTTTCTTTGCCCATATCAGTAAAATACCCATGGAACCTGTCTATATTTGAAAAACAAATGAAGAATTACATTTTTATCTGATTTGAACACAAAAGATAACAAAAGTTTTGCTCAAGTATCTATCATATCTTGAGACATTTCCAAGAACTCAGACATGTCCAAGTTGTCAGGAGATACCAACTTTAAACCATCATTAGAGTCCCAACCAGATGATCCTGCAATCTGTCTCCTTTTAAAAGACAAGTAATAGATCTTGTATATTGGAAGCAAGCTCTCACTAGATAATTTCAAAACTTCCTGCATTTATGTCTTAAAGAGTTCTCTCCCTGAAAGCATGTGAGCCTTAGGTAAATTTAGAAATCTATGATTACAGGCCATCATAGAGTTCTCTGCTAGTTCCATTTTATATTGAATGTCCATTGAGCTTTTCAGCAATTTCATTTGACCTGCCTTTAAATCTTTAATCTCTTCTGCTACTTTACTAAGTTCTCCTTGATTTTCCCCAGTAGTTGTTTCCAATTTAGATAGTCGAATTATAACACTTTCCACATATTTTTTCCACTGTATCAATTCCATTACTTACAGTTCTTTTAAACTTAGTAATCACCTCCCATATTGGAAGGTGTTCCACTGCCACATTCATCTCAAATTGCCCTTCAACATATCCCACAGGAGGTAACAATACTTCTGTGGTTCTTGATGGGAGTGAACTTGATGTCTCCACTCCTACCCTGGTACATCCCCCACCCTCACATGTGGAGTGGCAGCTGCAGGCACTATCGGGGTCCTAATCATATCCATGGGGCTTCCCGTGTCAGAATACACCACCACCACTTGTGTTCCAGCCACTCCTACAGGGGTTATTGAGCTGCATGCCAATGGTTGTGGTGATATTCAGGCTGGTTGGCTGAGCGATGCGTTCTCCTCAAGCTCTGTCTGCTCTCTCAACACAGGTGGGCCAGCAAGGACATCTTCAGCACTCTCCTGTCAAATCACACCATATTGCATCAGGTCTGTGCCACAGATGAAGAGTCAGGCAAGACAGTTCTTACTTTTCTCTCCTCTTCAGCATTTCCAATAACCAAAAAAAGGAACTGTCAAGGGGTCCTTTTACAAAGCGGTGGTAAGCCCAATGCGGACTTACCGCTCACTAAAAGGGAAGTACCGCTGGGCTACCGCAGCAGCCTGGTGGTAGTTCCTACCCCCAGCATATGCCATTTCCGGTTACTGCTGAGGTAATGCGGGAGCCCTTACTGACACCTCAGTGGATGGCGGTAAGTGCTTCCACCTGAAATGGGCACATGACGAGTGCTTTACTTGTCATATGCCCATTTCTTAAAAAAAAAAATCCCTGCCTTTTACCTGCTGCGGTAAAACGGGGCTTCGGCGCATGTCAAAAATCACATGCTGATGCCAATGCAGGCCCCCTTTGCCGCAGTTTCGTAAAAGAACTAAGAAAGAAAACTGAAGCAGCCAGCTCAAAGTAATGTAGCTTTGGTCATCTTAGATCCCACCCCTTACAGTGTTTTAATAATTTTGTCAGAAACCGCTTTGAATTTCAACGAGAAATTTTACGTACTTACTATTTAGTCATCATATCTATATATTACTACTAAACAACATTTAGTTATCTTAAGCTATATTGATGTTACTGACATTTTTGTGTTACTATCTAGCGATAACATCATTCAAACGATACAATTAACAATGTGTCAGAATTTTGCAGTCACGCCGACAAATTTTCTTCACAATGCTGAGCTTTCAGTTCTTGAGATGATATGTAGCCACTATCATCTTTGCTCTGAAACCTTGTTCACAGTGTCTGGATTCTTATGTTGGCTGCACCTCTGTTGCCACATACCATCTTGGGAATGCTCCTTGTCTGTTGAAGCACTTCCTCAGTCTCTCCCAGGCTCCTCCTCATTTTGACATAGTTCTTCTTCTGGTCAGGCACAAGGAACAATTTATCTTCCCTTGGCAGGAGGAGGGTGTCAGTAGCTCCAAAATTGAGGAGTCATGTTATTGCAACCACTTGGGTAGTGTCCCTGCAACTGTGATGTCAACATGTATGTCACATATATGCACTCATGCACATGTGACAGGACACACAGATCACTGGATATGGTCGCTTATAGTTGTTTAGAGTATATTTATTTATTTATTTATTAATGTATTCATACCCCACATTTTCCCCATAGACATGCAGGCTCAATGTGGCTTACATAAACCAGAGAGAGAGAGAGAGAGAGAGATCTCTAGATGATATCAGATACAAATGAGAATAATACAGTAGAAGGGCAAGTAAGAAAGAATACTTTACATAGAACAGTACAGAAGAATACGACTAAACAGGATCCGCATATGCCAGCTGGCAGTGGCCAGAGTCCTACATTGATCCCGGTGAAAATGAGCATATTCTGTAAAGGACACCCCTGCATGCACCCTTTATAGAATACATACATAATTTTTGACATTGACATTTAGGTGCACACCTATTTCACTTAGCATTCTGTATAGAATTGCTCTTTGCAAGGCTAAAAGGAGATGTATAATATATTTTCAAATGATAATGTAGGTTAGATCTATTAGCAACTTCCCTGCTATGTGCTGTCTTTTAAAAAAAAATTAAAAATTTGAATGCTTCCTTGTCTGAATACAAACATAAAGTGAAATTCTTATGAAAGTACATGTGGACTTTCAGGGGGCTAAAAATCCATTTTTCTGCATATGGCTTTAGACAAATCTTTTTTTTAAATCCAGGTAACAGGTGCTTAAGCCTTTGAAAATGTACCCCATAATGCATTGCATTAGATTAACACAATATGCCAATAGTAAGTAATGAAAATACCTAATTTAGTTGTGTTGCTAATTAGGACTTAAGCACACTTTCCATCTGTCAATATTCCTTCGTTCTACTAACACATCGGCACATCAGCAGTAAGACACAATACACACAGCTACCGTCCTGTCTAAATGTCACAGGCAGCTCTGGAATTCCACAGACCACTTATGTTCTGCTGAAGTAAAGAAAAGGCATTTTAATACAGTATGATAAAATTAAATATTAAATTTTCAATAAACATTTAGTATGCATGCACACATAGCAAAAATTACTGATGCTTTCAGCAACATGGATTTTGAATGGAAACATAAATAAAGCATATCTTTTTTGTTTCTCTTGTCTAGCTTGTACCTGCAGTCTTGAAGGGAAGGGAAAGAGAGATAGAGAGAATGAAAAATGTGTTGAATAACCTGCTATTGATCAAAGATGAAAATTCTAAGACCATAGAAACAAAGAGACCCGTTTACTAAAGTGTGCTAAGGAGACAGAGCATGAATTAGCAATGGTAACTCTTTCCGCACCATCACAGCAAGCATTACTGCACTGGCATGGCAGCATGCACTAATTCACATGCTAACTGTATAGCCCAGTAGTCTTCATTAATGTTTAAAATGGGGCCACTTTGGATTAATGAGCTGAAGGAGAACCACCAAATATCTTCCCATGTTGGGCCACAACACTGCTGACCTTTGTGTGTCAATGACATCCATTCCTGCCAGCTCATTTTCAAACTTCATGGGGGGTATCCTCAAGGTTGTGAACATTTTCAAATGCATTCTTTTTTGTCTATTGAGAAATGCCTTGACCTTCAAGCATGCGGCTCTTCCCCCATCCACGTTCCCCTTTATGTTGTGAGCCTGGGTAGAGAGGCAGAATAGCAGAAAAAAAGCCAGAAAGACAATGGGGGCTGCTCCAGAGGTCTCCGTGGGCCACCATTGACCTCTGAACCTGGAATTGAAGTCCAGTGGTACAGCCTGTAAAGAAGTTGAAAATGGGCAGAGTATAGGTGGGAATTAGCATGGATTGTACATTGCAGTTAGAGTACAGCCACTTAAGTACATCTGCATAGTCCCTACATGTGAAAGGCAGTTCAATATGTGCACCTATACTTATGCATGCTTTACACAGATAAATGCAGGATTAATTGGTAGGTAAGTGCTTTTCTGTATGGATAACATCAGTGCTATAGGGCCTTATTTTATAAAAGTTATGCTCTTAAATTTACACTCCTACATCAACACTCCTAAATTTATAAGCATAATTTATGCTCCTAAATTTAAACTCATAAATTTAAGAACATGATGTATGCTCCTAAATGTAATAGGCCCTAAATTAGGAGCATAATTTTAGGAGCATAGATTATGCTTGGAATTTAGGAGCATAAATTTAGAAGTGTAAATTTAAAAGCCCTATGGGCCTTATTTTATAAAGGTTATGCTCCTAAATGTACACTCCTAAATTTATTTATGTATGTTAAATCTATGAGCATAATAGGCTCTACATTTCGAGTGTAAATTTGGAAGCATAGATTATGCTCATAATTTAGGAGCGTAAATTTACACTCCTAAATTTAAGAACATAATTTATGCTTCTAAATGTATACTAAATCTATAAACATAATAGGCCATAAATTAGGAGTGTATATTTAGAAGCATAGATTATGCTTATAATTTAGGAGCATAAATTTAAGAGCTTAAATTTAGGAGCATAACCTTTATAGAATAAGACCCCTTATTCAATAAAGATTATGCTCCTAAATTTGCCCTTGTAAAAATGTATGCCCCTAATTTATGAGCAAAATTTATGCTCATAAATTTATGGTTTTAAATTACAAGCATAATATATATTGGAATGTAAATTTAGGAGACTAACCAGCTTATAATCGAACGAGAAAAACGCCCAAGTTCCGACCTAAATCGGGAGATGGGCGTTTATCTCACAAAAACGAATAAAGCGGTATAATCGAAAGCCGATTTTGGACGTTTTCAACTGCACTCCGTCGCGGATGCGGACAAAGTTGATGGGGGCGTGTCAGAGGTGTGGCGAAGGCGGAACTGGGGCGTGGTTATCTGCCGAACAGAGATGGGCGCATTTCACAGATAATGGGACAAAAGTATGCGTTTTTAGCTAGAATTTAGGGCACTTTTCCTGGACCCTGTTTTTTCACGAATAAGGCCCCAAAAAGTGCCCTAAATGACCAGATGACCACTGGAGGGAATCGGGGATGACCTCTCCTGACTCCCCCAGTGGTCATAAACCCCCTCCCACCACAAAAAATGATGTTTCACAACTTTTTATTTTGACCCTCAAATGTCATACCCACCTCCCTGGCAGCAGTATGCAGGTCCCTGGAGCAGTTGTTAGGGGGTGCAGTGGACTTCAGGCAGGTGGACCCAGGCTCATCCCCCCCCTACCTGTTACAATTGTGCTGCTTAATGCTTAGTCGTCCAACCCCCCCCGAACCCACTGTACCCACATGTAGGTGCCCCCCTTCACTCCTTAGGGCTATAGTAATGGTGTAGACTTGTGGGCAGTGGGTTTTGAGGGGGATTTGGGGGGCTCTACACACACAAGGGAAGGGTGCTATGCACCTGGGAGCTCTTTTACCTTTTGTTCTGTTTTTGTAAAAGTGCCCCCTAGGGTGCCCGGTTGGTGTCCTGGCATGTTAGGGGGACCAGTGCACTACGACTCCTGGCCCCTCCCACGAACAAATGCCTTGGATTTATTCGTTTTTGAGCTGGGCGATTTCATTGTCTATTATCGCTGAAAAGCAAAAACGCCCAGCTCACAACTTGGCGAATAAAACATGGACGTCTAATTTTTTCGAAAATACGCTTGGGTCCGCCCCTTCACGGACCCGTTCTCAGAGATAAACGCCCATGGAGATAGGCGTTTCTGTTAGATTATGCCCCTCTAAAGCCCCTATTGTGTAACTAAGGGGGCATATATGTGGGCGAGACTTGGGTGTATCCCCAACATGTGCGCTCAACTTATAGAATACTGGCAGTTGCACTTTTTGCTTGCCTAACTTAGGCATGCCCGTTTATGTTTGCCATTAACCTGACATACATGGATTTCCTACATCTAGACATGCCAATGTGAGTTTATGTTAGTGTTCTATAACAGAATCTGAGCACCAGATGCCAGTATAGAATAGGCATACTCCTCACTGCATTGGCTTGCCTACATCTTGGCCCCCCTTTATAGTATTGCTATCTTACTGTGCGGAAAAGAATTCTCTGTGCAGTACCTGTATGGGAACATGCTGGGCGCTCCCTTAAAAATAAGTGCACAGACATAGGACTTACTGCATATGAATGTCGTACTGGGCTAGATTCTATATGAGGCGGCTAAAAAATCTACGCGGTAAACATATCTGCCTAAGTGTATTCTAGAAGTGGCACCTAGATTTATGCGCGGTATATAAAATACGCTTAGTTGATATCCCAGCACCTAAAACTATGTGCCTCCCTCTACACCAATGAAAATATGGTGTAAATTCTCGGCCGTAGGTTTACGCACACTGGGCCATATTCTATAACTACATGCATACATTTGGGAATTCCCATTTCCCTGCCCATAGCCACTCTCCTTTTGAATTGCACACATTAGAATTTAGGCGCAGTTCATTACAGAATACGCTTAGCAAGTTGTGTGTGTAAATTCTAATTATTGCCAATTAGTGCTCATTATTGTTTGTTAAGAGCTGTTATTAATGCTGATTAGCTTATTAAGCTACGTGTGTTGTTATAGAATACACCTGGAATTTAGCATGGAGCTCTAGGCCCACTATACCATGTTCAGATCGCAATTCAACATAATAAAATATAACCTGATATCACTGCACTTAACATTAAGCATCTAAACAGCATGGGCATATGTAACTTCCAGGGTTCTGGGAGTCCTGTCCATGCCCTGCCCTTGTGCTTGCCTCTCGTGAAAAACGTGCTATGTAAATTAGGTGCACCTTTAGCACTTAGGCATTCTGCTGGCACTTTCATGGGTAAGTTTATGTTTATTTAAAACTTGATATAACGTCTTTTCTAAAAAAAAAAAAAAAAGTCAAAGCGGTTTAAAAATAAAAATAATAATAAGTAAAACAATAAAATCAAGAAAGGAACTCCATTAGCTGATAGGAAAGCAATCACTTATTCCCAGTGGCGGCCCTACCATTAGTCCAACTGATGTAGGGGCTTGATGGACCCTCAGTTTGTCCCAGTATGGAAACGCTTATGTTTTTGTGTTAAGAGTCAGAAGGGAAAGGGGGAGGGGTGTGAGTATTGAAAGAATGGGTATGGGAGAAGAGCCAGAGGGCTATAAGGATGAGTTGGGGATGAAGGCATGTAAGGGAGGTGTAGGCAGGAGGAGGAGGAGGAGGAGGAGGAGGAGGAGGAAGAAGAGAGCAGAGGAACATCATCTGGAGGAGGAAGATGTTGAGGAGGTAGAGAAAGTATAGGGAGGAGAGCCATTGTTGACTGACAGAAATCATAAGAGAGACAGGGAGCTCATTAGTATGAGAGAGGAGGGGAGGCTAAAGGACAGGGTGCTTACTCAGCTGAGCCATGCCGCCTGAAGCCGGATACCACTCTGTTCCTCCTACCTCGTAACATTCGAAGTACAGACAACACTTTGCTAACAAAGGAAATGACATGCTGTTCTGAGACAGTGATAGAAAATATAATATTCTTGAGGCCACAAGAAAATCTAGTATAGTGCTGTTCAAACCTTTTCTGGCCATGACCCCATGATTGCAGCTACAGTGATAACCACCCAGATCTTGCCAGGTATTTGTGACCTGGATTGGCCACTGTTGGAAACAGGATGCTGGTCTTGAAGGACCTTTGGTCTGTCCCAGTATGGCAATACTTATGTACTTATGTAACCATGACCTACTACTACTACTACTATAAATCATTTCTATAGCGCTACCAGTCGTACGCAGCGCTTCACAATTGAACATGAAAAAAAGACAGTCCCTGCTCAAAAGAGCTTACAATCTAAATCAGGACAGACAGACAGTACAAATAAGGAATAAGGGTAGAACAGACAGATAGGACACATAAGGAAACTGACTATTGAAGGGAGGAAGACAAGATAAAGGTTACGAG
The DNA here is from genome assembly GCF_901765095.1 of Microcaecilia unicolor. Lineage (NCBI taxonomy): Eukaryota > Metazoa > Chordata > Amphibia > Gymnophiona > Siphonopidae > Microcaecilia > Microcaecilia unicolor. The sequence continues at coordinate 70,180,061 of NC_044033.1, forward strand.
CAAGTGACAAGTTAGGAATCAAAAGCAGCATCAAACAGGTAGGCCTTTAGCCCGGATTTGAAGGCGGCCCCGATGAGGCATGTCATAATGATGCGCCTATGTAGTGCCTGCCTAGGTCATGACCCCAAACATTGCATGCATGACCCTTTTTGGGGACACAACCGTTTGGGAACCACTGGTCTAGTGTGTCAAATCATAAATTCTGAAAAGCAATCACTGCTGATGTCACCAGTTTGGACATCCTGTTGCATCTCAGGGAGCACTTCAAACACTGATTCAGTAATGTCCAATACAAACATTTCCTCATTCAATCATGTATAAGGGCAAATGAGTGTAAGACCAGTGGAGGCAAACCATAGTCCATATTTTTAACCAGATCCAAGAAGTATTTCATCTTTCTAAGGACTGCCCAGGGATCTGGAAGAAAGGGGGATGAGGCCAAATAACATTGTGCTTTCCAGATGGGTTTTGAGGAGCATTTCAAGATTCTTTCTACAGGATTTCTCCTATTTGTGTCTACAGAAGAAATTTTTGAAAATAGGCTATAGAAGTCTGCCCGACACTGGCCTTAGTTCTTTCCAACTGGAGTCGCCATCTAAGCACCACTCGACACATCAACACACATGCAGTCCTTTGTTTTTATACCATTCATTTTCTAATTAGAGATCCTCTGTGTTCATCCCACTTCTTTTTGAATTCAATCACCATTTTTCTGTCCACCACCTATCTCGGGAGGGCATCCAGGCATCAACCACCCTCTCCATGAAAAAGAATTCCTGACATTACTCTTAAGTAGAGGAGTGTGGTAGCCGTGTTAGTCCACTCTTAAGGTTATCAATAGAAATCAAACAAAATAAAACATGAAAAAGAAAATAAGATGATACCTTTTTTATTGGACATAACTTAATACATTTCTTGATTAGCTTTCGAAGGTTGCCCTTCTTCCTTCTTTCCGATCTGAGGAAGAAGGGCAACCTTCGAAAGCTAATCAAGAAATGTATTAAGTTATGTCCAATAAAAAAGGTATCATCTTATTTTCTTTTCCATGTTTTATTTTGTTTGATTTCTATTGATGACATTACTCTGAAATCTATCACCCCACAACCTCAATTCATGTCCTCTAGTCTTATCATTTCCCCTTCTCTGGAAAGGATTTGTTTCTATATTTATACCTTTCAAGTATTTAAATGTCTGTATCATATCTCCCCTATCCCTCCTTTCCTCTAGGGTATACAATAATCGATATGAGATATGACAAGCATAAAATAACTGTGCCATATCTTTTCGGCAAAAATAACGAATCTTATGAATTTGTCAAAGATAATAAAAACAAGAACAACCTGTGAGATATGAGACTGTCTCATTTCACTCAGAAGTGAAATCTAAAGCAACATTAAAATGATGTCTCCAGTTTAAAATGTTTACCATCTGTAATAGAAAAACACAGCTCAATCAAAATTCTAGTTTTATTGTAAAATAAAAGCAATAGTGTGGCACTGTGAGGAGTAAAAAAAATACATTTCACACATGAATTTAAAGACTTTATATCTCGCTTAAGCATTTACCACTTGTGAATTATGCAGCTCACTCTTACTTGCAGATGCAAATATATTATTCCAGTCTGTTCAGATTATTTATTTATTGCACACCAGTGGAATGAAATTGCCATGAATCTCTTGTACAACAGCTTTACACCATTTACAGTAATCAGGTCTTCCAGGCAACTTACTCGGACAACTTGCTGAACACAAAGGCCATGATTTATCAAAGCATTTTCCTACTGGCACAAGAACCCCCGTGGATAAATCAGGTCCAATGACTTCAGTTAAAGTACTGTAGAGGATTTTTAATGCTATGTCGTTTATCTCTGTGAGAAAATACACTTCTTGGGCTGATTTCTCAGTTTACTTTCAAACTCTGTTAGTATTTATTCCCCTTTGTTAAAGGATTGATTATCTCTATTGTACCCTGCTTAGATTCTGTAGACACATAGGTTACATGGTGCCTCACTGTATCACATTAGGGGGTCCTTTTACCAAGCTGCGGTAAAAAGGGTCCTGCGCTAGTGGTGGGGGCCATTTTTGCTGAGCGCTGCAGCCCTTTTTACTGCCTTGGGTATAAAAATCTGAAAATAGCCATGGCCATGTGGTAAGATTGCTCTCACCATGTTGCTGTGCGGTGGGGGGGGGGGGGGAGCACTTACCGTCAGCCATTGAGGTGGTGGTAAGGGTTCCTGCGCTAACTCAGTGGTAACCGGGTAGATCACTGCACTACCCGATTACTGCTGAGTTAGTGCCATGCTAGAAATTACCTCCCTATTTTCTCTAGCGTGGTAAGTGGCGTGCACCGAGGCTGGAACTACTACCAGTGTCTGCGTTGGTAGTTCCAGGTTAGCATGCAGGAAGCCCGTGCTCTGTAAAAGGAACTCTTGATTACTTAAGTCATGACACCATCATCCATGATATTCCTAGGTCTTATCACAATCATCACTGAGGTTACCCATGAAGAAAATTCAGGAAAATAGGAAGAGCTCCAATGCAGTATCCCTACTACTACTACTACTATTTAGCATTTATATAGTGCTACAAAGCGTACGCAGCACTGCACAAACATAGAAGAAAGACGGTCCCTGCTCAAAGAGCTTACAATCTATATCTATATCTATATATGGGGTGTGTGCTATTGGTGTTCATCAGCTTTGTTTTGGCTCTAATGTCAGGTATGTACTGCCAAGCCTCAAGTCTTGTTAACTGTAAAGTCTCAATATCTTGAAGTATAACCTTGGCACACCAGCATACACCTGAAGTCTCTTTATTTTCTGACATTTCCTTTATTGAGTACATATAGCTAATTTACTCACAGTCAGATGTTCAGAAGTATTGCCCCAGGGCACAAAGACTCCATAATTCTGAGAGCTGTATCAGTGGTTGGAGGTAGAAATCTGAAGAAAGGCAGCTTTATTGCAGATGTGGGAAAATAGTTGAACAGGTTGAAGTAGCTCAGAGCTGGGTGACTGGAAAGTGCAATATCTCATTAGGAAGATATATTCAAGGTAAAAAACCAAGTTTGTTCCAAGGAGTTTAGCAGGACAAGTGCTGTCTGAAGCAAGATGGAGAATGCTTCATGAAGGAAGAGACAGAGAGGCCAAGAAGGCCCAGGGAGGAGGGGGTAAAAAGACCAATGGGGACAGAACCTGCCATCAAGTAGCAAGGGTGGTCCTAGAGGACAGCCCTTGATTGGAGGCAAAGGTCATACCTGGCTGACCTCTCAGAACAGAGATAGTAAGAATGACCAGGAAATGATTGCAGGTAGACAAAGGAGCCAAGCTTGGCTGAGAAAGAGAGGAGGTCTAGGCAGCAACACAAACCAATAGTAACAGTTCTTATACAGACAGGCAAGTGTGGCTGCATTGCCTGTGAACTACATTACACACAATGCATTGCTCACGTATCTTTGCAGTGAGAACTGCAGCAATGAAAATCCTTAGAAATGAGAATTACAGTAAAAGCATTAAACACATTTTAGGGTAACATTATAAACTAGTGCAAGGCTGTCAGAGGACAGAACATGCACATGAACTGACTTTAAATGCATGTTACAAGTGGTGTGCCCAAAGTTCGGTTCTTGCGTCTGCTCTTTTTAACGGTTTGAAAGCGATATTGTTGAAAGGCTATCTGATAAGGTTTGCCTCTTTGCAGGTGACAGCAAAATCTGCAGTAATGTAGACACCCCTGATGGTGTGGATAACATGAAAAGGGACCTGGCAAAGCTTGAAGTAGAGCCCGACTGAAACAGTTTTTTTCAGTTTCAAGCAAAACCAAAACTGCCACCAAAATGTCCATTTTCAGCCAAAAGAGAAAATGTGACAGAAACTAGGTGCTTGATTTCAGCCAGAACTGAAACCGAAACAATAGCAAAAGGCCCGTCTGGTTGTGTGGATGTGAACAGATTTATTAATATTACACACTTCTTTTGCTACTGGAGTTGAGCTGCTGCTGCTCCTTTTGCTGCTAAAATTGGTGAGCTACTTATTTGGCTGCTGGAGGTGAGCTCCTCTTCCAGGTCGGGGAGGTGGGGTAGGGCTTCGGCAACCACCATAAACAAGAGACCAGTTTCAGCCATAACCGATAACCTGCATGAAGCTTTTTTTTTTTTTTTGTAGAAACAAAAACTTGCTGAAAACAGCTTTTTGAGTCAGTTTCAGCACCAGAACTGAAACCGAAACCAAATTTTGGCCTGGCTCTAGCTTGAAGTCTGGTCCAGAATTTAGAAACCTAAGATTTAACGCTAAAAAAAATGCAGTATATACATTTGGGCTACAAAACCCCAGGGAGAGGTACAGTTTAGGGAACTAAGTACTTCTGTGTATGAAAGAGGAATGGGGTACAGTGGTGTAGCCAGACTGCCAATTTTGGGTGGGCCTGAACCCAAAGTGGGTGGGCACAAATTTTTCTCTCTACCCCCCCTCCCCCCCCCCCCAGCAAACTTTAGTCACACTAATCAGATGCATTTGTCACACAGGGGTAAAGTGCTGCTTTTCAATGCATCAGGTTTCAGAAAATAATTTATTCAATAGCCTAACACCCTTTTCAATGAGCTTTCAGAGGCCAAAACCTCCTGCCTCAGGTCAGTATAATGCTGTTATGGTATCCTCTCCTGACCTAAGAAAGTATTGGTCTCTGAAATGTTATTAACACAGGTACCATATTACCTGATTCTAAATGAAAAATAAAATTATTTTCTTTACCTTTGTTGTATGGCCATTTACTTTTTCTCATTGTGTTGCTCCCAGTCTCTAGATTCTGCTTTCCTTCATTTTCACTTAACTCTTCTGCGCCATTTGTCATTTTTCTCTCCTTTTTCTTTACTTTCTTCAATATTTTTCAGCCTCTCTCTCTGTCCAGATTTAATTCATTCTTACTATCCATTCTTTAATTTCCTTCTTTTTCCTTCATCTACCTATGGCTTTTCATCTTTTCCTCACCCTTGTTCTCCCCATGCCCCTTCCTCTTATTCTCCAGTCTTTCTCTACTCCCCTTTTTCATCCAGTAGCTCTCCTCTTTCTCTCCCCATCCTTCTAGTGTATCCCCTCTTTCTCTCCCCATCCTTCCAATGTCTCCCCTCTTTCTTTCTGCATCCTTCCATCCAGTGTCTCCTCTTTCTCCCTACCCTTCTATCCAGTGTCTTCCCTCTTTCTCTCCCCATCCTTCCACCCATCTACCCTCTCTCCTGATCCTTCCATCTAATGTCTCTCTCCCCCTCCTTCTATCCAGTGTCTCTCTCTCTCTACCCTTTTCTGTTCAGTGTTCCTTCTCTCTCCACATCCTTCTAATCTCTCCCCTTTCTCTCTGCATCCATTCATCCATCTCCCCCTTTCTCTCCCCATCCTTCCATTGTGTCTTTCTCTCCTCATCCTTCCATCTGTTTTCCCTCTTTCTATCCACATACTTCCATCCATCTACCCCCCTCTCCTGATTCTTCCATCCATCTCTCTATCCCCTTCTTTCCATCCAGGCCCGCCCACCCAGTTGTGTGCTTATGTAGAAAAAGCTGGATGCATAGTGCAGATTTAGATATGTTCGTGTTGATTTAGATATGTTTCTGGTTGGTAGGTCAATTAGGTCTGTCATGTATCCCAGGGCTTCACCGTAAATGATTTTATGGACCATGGTACAGATTTTGAAGGCAATTCATTCTTTAATTGGGAGCCAGTGTAGTTTTTGGCGGAGGGGTTTTGCACTTTCAAATCGCGTTTTTCCAAATATAAATCTGGCTGCTGTGTTTTGGGCTGTCTGAAGCAGAAGCTTCTTTAAGATTTGTTCTTTGCAGCCCACATAAATTTCATTACAGTAGTCTGTGTGGCTTAGTACCATTGATTGCATCAGGTTGCGAAATGTGTCCCTCGGGAAGAATGGTTTCACGCGTTTGAGTTTCCACATTGAATGGAACATTTTCTTTGTTGTGGATTTCACTTGGCTCTCTAGTGTTAGGTTACGGTCCAGTGTAACGCCGAGGATTTTCAGGCTGTCTGATATAGGGAGGGTGTAGTCTGGGGTGTTGATACTTATGGGGGTGTCTGCCTGTATTCGGATGAGAAGATGAGACAATGTTTTTTTTCTTTGTTGAGTTTTAGTTGAAATGCATTTGCCCATGAGTCCATGATGTTCAAACTGAGCTTGATTTCGTTGGCAATTTCTGTCAGTTTGTATTTGTAAGGAATGTATATTGTGATATCATCTGCGTAGATGAAAGGGTTGAGGCCTTGGTTGAATAATGACTTGGCTAGTGGGGTCATCATTAGGTTGAAGAGGATCGGTGATAATGGCGATCCTTGGGATACTCCACAGTCTGCTTTCCACGGTGATGATATGTTTGAGTTTGATTTCACTTGATATGTTCTTGTGGTTAGGAAGCCTTTGATCCAGCTGAGTATGTTTTCACCGATCCTGAAGTAGTCTAGTAGTCTTAGTAGTATGTTATGGTTTACCATATCGAATGCGCTGGACATGTCGAATTGGAGGAGAAGGATGCTTTTGCCTGTTGCAATTTCCTGTTTGAATTTGGTTAGGAGAGTGATTTGTACTGTTTCAGTGCTGTGGAGGGGGCGAAATACTGATTGTGATTCATGAGAATTTGTTTATGTAATCAGTAAGTTGTTTGGTTACCAAGTTTTCCATCAGTTTGATTGCCAGTGGGATAGATGCTATTGGACGGTAGTTAGTGATTTCATTTGGTTTTTTTTTCTTGGTATCTTTTGGTATTGGGGTGAGTAGGATGTTACCATTTTCCTTAGGGAAGAGGCCTTGCTGGAGCATGTGTTTTTGGATCCACTAAATGTTGAATTATTTCGTGAGGTTTTTCTGACCCATGATTATTGATGGACCAACCACATTTATGAACGGCTGTAACATTAAGACAGTACAGATTGTGGACCTTGGTCATTATGAGGTCTTTTCCTCCCTACTTTTGAAAAATTGGATTTGGTTCCTGCACTTCTATATTATACTATATATACCATTGTTTATTTCAGATAGAGCACCCATCTTGACATCCAGTGGTGGCCGAGTCAAATCCCACTGCTGCTTCTTGTAATCTTGGGCAAGTCACTTAGCCCTCCATTGTCTCAGGTAAAAACTTAGATTATGAGCCCTCCAGGGACAAAAAATTATGCGGTTAAGGCCCGATATTCAGTGCTGGCACCCGCATAGCTAAGCGGCTCCTGCCTGCTTAAATCGCTTTGAATATCAGCCTCTATATTCTTTCTGCAGTATTCTCTTTCCTAATGTACTAATGTTTTTGACAATTGCTTGATTCATTAATAGATATAACTTTACATTTTAAAACCAATTATATAATAAATATTTTTAATGTTAAATTCCCTGGTTTGGCGATGAGATTATCTGGGGAAACCACTGTGACATATTTTAACATAATTTTCTTAAAGTGTAATACCTTCCTCCACCATCAGGTGGTTTACAATATGTATGTATTTGTTTTTCTATCTATTTATATTTAATTTATTAGAATTTTTGCACTACAAAAACTATTAAACCAAAGCACACAAGCAAAAGAAGCATATTCAAACATAAAAGAAATGACTTACAGCTGCAAGAAATCCAAGCTTTAAAGTCAATGAGATATGAATATGGAAGGGACATATACATTAATATAATGAAAAATAAAATAATAAAGAAACCATTTGAATATGCATAATCAGGCAGAAATTTATAACTGCCCCTCAAACATTCTCAGCAATGAGACTCCACTGCTCCCTGTGCACAAGTAACCAGCTCTTGCATCTTGGATCAGTAAAGGCACAATCACACCCTTTAAGTTTAGTAAAACACTTCTTAGGGAATTTTAAAAAGAAATTCATCAAGATATAAATTCTACGTCCATGATACAAATGTGATCTAACAGAAAACAAAGTCTCGGGAAAGTGAAGACTCGCACTGACCAAAGCGTGTGTGTGTGTGTGTGGTGGTGGGGGGGGGGGGGGGGGGGGGGGGGGGGACATATAATGAAGGGAAAAAGGCAAGAGGACTGCAAGGACTAGACAAGCAATGATCAAAGCTTGTAGGCAACTATCAAGCATAAATAACTAACCACTAGATTCTGAAAGACAAGATAGTCCTACCTTAAAGGCCTGCATTTATTATAGGAGGTTTATGTGAAAAGTCCAAAGAAGTATCTATTTTAAGCCTATTAGGCACATTAATGGCACAGCGGTGACAAATCTATATCGCAAACCCACAGATACCAATAAAATGCTACACTTTGACAGTTGTCACAGTATGTCGCTGAAGAGAAACTTACATTACAGACAATTTTTAAGAGCTAAAAGGATTTGCTCACAGCAGGAAGATTTTGAGAGTCAAGCTGATTTTGTGTAAAAGATTTAGAGATAGAAGATATCCTGACAGACACATTAGAGATTGACTTGAAAGAGCACACCAACATGACAGAAAATCACTTCTAAATTCAAAACCTAAGGCAGATCATAACAGAGCAGTATGCACCTTATTGTATGATCATCTATCCCATGATATTACCAAAATATTAAGCAAACATTGGCATGTGGTACAGACAATACTAGAGTTTGCTGATAAGGATTTATTAATGGATTTTAAAAGACACAGTAATCTTAAAGAAACTTTAGTACCATCAGCATTATCTATTGGGAGAGTGCAGGTGAAAGGGGATCCGGGAAGGCACGAAGAAAGGGGGTGCAGATTTCATGTGCACAACACCCACATTCAGAAAGCTGGGCTGCCGGAGACAGAGAGGTTGGCTGGTTTAAGGAAGAAGGGGATGAACTACCAGTCCCAGAATCCTTCTCTTCCCCACCCGGCTGTGCAAGAGTTAGGGGAGGAGATAGAAGATTGGGAAATGGTCTCTGAGGAAGGTGATGAGGGCCAGCTGGAGAGATTGTGGGCGGGGGAAGTTGAAGAGGAGGATAAAATGGAGATTACTGAAGGGCTAGAGGAGGAACAGATGGAGATTGGAGCTCTGGCTCAAACCCGAAAAGCTGCTGTAAGAGGGTGGCTAGCTGTGCCTGGAGAGACTGGTGGAAGACCAGAAGAGAGAGGCTGAGGCGCTGGGGAAGATCTCTACTAAAGAGGGAACAGGTGCAGCCCTGGGAGAGAAAGAGGGCTGGGCACAATTGAAACCCCAGCCTGAACCAGGTGGGAACCAAGCTGTGTAACTGTGCTGTAAGGAGGTGCAAGAAGGACTGTGTAAACTGTTTCCTACTGAAAAGGTCTGGGCTGCAACCTACCAAGCTACTGTGTTTTCTTTCTGATAATGTACTGTTCCCTAAGAGAAGTAATCTTAGGTCAAGTGAAGTGAAGTTATATGGACTGTTTTGAACCTGACTTGTGCTTTGGGTAGCAAGCTCTAAACAACCTGGAGTTAAGGTGTGCCTAGGCGTTTATGTTGACTTGAAGCAAGAAAATAAAAGCCCTTACTTATAAACATTGTGCTTTGAATGTGCCTCTGTGAAAGGAACGGAGGGAGGAAGGAGTCCTGGAAGTTCTCAGGGCCTGGAGCTGAGGCTCAAAGCAGCCAGATTGCTATGGAGGGAGGCAGCAGCTGGGTGAAGAAGAAGGCAGCTAAGCAGGGTTCAGCCTGGCTGGGTCCTGGAAGGGCAACCCAGCTACACTATGCTCAGCTGTTTTTGGGATTGGAAGTTTGGGCCGAATCAGCTGCAAGCCACATCTGACATTACTTGGAAAGCCTGTAGAGGAGGAGATGCTGAGGGATGAAAATACTGTTTGTAAAAACTATTTTCCAAATTTGGATTTTGTTACTAAATACATGTCATGGCTCTGTCGTGCCTCCCGCCCTGACTCACCTCCTTTGCCCTGGGATGGGGTCATACTCTCTTCTTAGACCATTAGCATTCCCTATGCTCTGGGGTGCCCTTTAGCCCAGTGTTCTGCCGTCTGTCCTGTGCCAGTGGGGAGGCCAGTCCTCCTAGGCACACGCATGTGCCCTTGATAAGGGTGTCTAGGACACTGCTATAGAGCCTTTGCAATGGGTTTCCAGGAGCTGTGCCTCATCAAGCCTTGCCTCTTATGTCTCCAAGTTCTTGCCTTGCCTGCCTTATCGCCAAGTTCCTGCCTTGCCTGCCTTGTCTCCAAGTTCCTGCCTTTCCTGCTCCAGCTTAGCCTTGTCTCCTGCTCCAGTCCTGCCTTGTCCTTCTTGGTCTTGTCTGGATCCAGACCTTGCTTTGCCTGCCTTGCTCTGCCTTGCCTGAATCCAGTTCTTGCCTTGTTTGCCTTGACCTGTCTTGCATTGTCTGGATCCAATTCTTGCCCTGCTTGCCTTGTCTTGCCTTTCTTCATCTGGATCCAGTTCTAGCCTTGTCTGTCTCGTCCTGCCTAGCCTTGTCTGTCTTGTCCTGCCTAGTGTTGTTTGTATTGCCCTATCTAGCCTTGTCTGCCTTGTCCTGCTTAGCTCTGTCTGCCTTGTTTCCAATTCAAGCCCTGCCTGCCTTGTCTCCAGTTCTAGTCCTGTCTGCCTTGTCATCTGCCAAACCTTGCCTGCTTTGTCTGCTTCCAGGCTGAGCCTGCCTTTCCTAGCAATTTTTCAAATGCTGTGCCTATCCCAAGTGACTTGCCTGGTGCTAGCAGATTCCCTGCTACAGTCCAAGGGCGCACTTCTCCTGAGTCCATGACAGATTGTGAAGGCCATGAGCCCTGACGAGTCCTCCATGTTGAGAGAGCAAGGATGCCATCTATCTCCTACCGGGAGGGAGGCTTCCCCAGTGTAAGACACATTCATTTTCTGCATTCTAGATTCAGGTCTTGGCTGGGAATCTTCCTAAGGAACCTCTTCCAGTTCTGATGTCATGTACCGTGCCCAAAGAACCAAACCATGGATATGTAGTTCAGGACACCTCTGATTCCAGAAGGGTCTACAGTTTCAAGGACAACTCATGGAAGTCAGCTAGTCGTGTTTCTGTGCTCCTGAGAAGGTTGTCTTCAGTTTCCTGAGACACACAACCCTGGACTGAGGGGAGGGGGTACTGTCACGGCTCTGCTGTGTCTCCCTCCCCAACTCACCTCTATTGCTCCAGGATGGGGTCCTGTGCTCTTCTCAGACCTTGAGCATCCCTGATGCTCCAGGGTGCCCTTTGGCCCAGCACCTTCGGTCCTGTGCTGGTGGGGTGATGGTCCTCCTAGGTATCTCTGCGTGTGCTAGAAGCCCTACTTTTAAAGGGCCAGCAACCCAAAACCCTGGAAACACCTTCCTCTGAAGTAGGAGATTGTGCCCGTGATAAGGGCATCTGGGACACTGCTATAGAGTCTTCACAACAGGTCTCCAGGAGCTGTGCCTTGTGAAACCTTGCCTTGTGTGTCTCCAAGTTCTTGCCTTGCTTTCCTTGTCTGCAAGTTGCAGTTACCAATTTGGAAATACAGAGGGATTCCCAAAGAGAATCACATGCAACTGATCTGCTCATTGCTTTTCCAAACAGGATAATTTGCATGGGATATGGGGGAAGCCAGTTGGCCAGCTGAGCATGCGCAGAGCAGCCCATCGCTAAGTGTGGCTGCTCTGTGCATGCCACAGATGGCTTTCATACATGCAGATAAGCTGTGTATATGAAAGAAGGTAGCTTATTTTTGTTTTGTTTTCTGGCAAATCAATAGTGCAGATGCTGAAGCGAGGTAGAAGGTCCCTGACAGCCACTTCTATTTCAAGACTTCTCTGTGCTACCGAGAGTACAACTGAGCAAAGCTTGTGAAAGGCCTGTGATACTGTCTATGGGAAGGGACATCCTCTTTTTGGAGATAAAAGCCACTTCTGATGTATCATGTGCTTTGAGCTTGCTGGCCTCCATAGAACTCGTGTTGTCCTGTCATCCCTAGGGGACTCTAGACTGTACACCAAGAGGACCAATAGGGAGAATCCCCTACACTTGAGCTGCATGGGGAGGGAGTGGAGGAAGATGCAGCTGCTCCTATCCAGGGGTCTGTGCCAGAGTGCAACTGCTGTAAAGTTCTTCCTTTCATTGGCTGGCCATGCTCACAACCAGATGCATTTAGTTGACAGATGCTCAATTCCTCTAATCCTAAGGTTGAATCAAAGATAAAAGTTCTGGATAATAAAATCCCGCTGGCTATCTCATCTGATTGCTTTGACTCTCTTGGTCTTCAGAAAAATACCAGCAGTTCCCTTCCTGGTGCGCAATGCAGACCCCCTAGCATTCCTCCTCCCCCCAGCTACAGTTTAACTAGGAAACAGAGAAAGCAAATGAAACGTTTGGTGGTCTGGGGAGGTGGTATGGAAGATGCCTCTTACCTGTGCTGTCAGAGTGGAGAGGGGAGCAACCTGCTAGTGTCTCCAATGCTAATGAGCGCCAGTCAGGCATTACCAACAGCTCCAGACCTCCCATTAAAGTTTCAGTGTCAAAGGTAGGGGCTGCTTCTGTGCATCATTCGGAAAATGGCTGTGCATCACTTTGCATGCACATTTGTATAGTAATTAGCTCATTATAATAGCTTTGCACAGCTATACATTCTGTTTTCATTAGCTGCTACTGTGATAGGAAAAGAGTTCGGAAAACCCTTTCGTGCATGTTTGCCTGTACTCCTTGCTCACTAAACCAGCTAGAACCAGTTTAACCTAACCACTACACCTCTATTCAGGAAATCTTGACTGCCCCAACTTGACAGTTCGTCCTTTAGATTGTAAGCTCCTTCGAGCAGGGACTGTCCTTCTTTGTTAGACTGTACAGTGCTGCGTAACCCTAGTAGCGCTGTAGAAATGTTAAGTAGTAGTAGTAGTAAAAACCACATTGCTGGCTTGTTATGTTTTATGCACCTTGTTACAAATGGTATTTTCAGAAAAAAAGACATTTTGCTTTTTCAAATATGGCCATATTTCCTAGTTGGATTTTGGACGTTTAGCGCAAAGGGCCCGGTTCTATATATGGTGCCTAAAATTAATGGGCGTTAGGCAATTACGCCTAAGCATATTCTAAACATCGCACATAAATCTATGTGTGGTATTTAAAATATGCTTAGATGTAATTCATGTGAATAAATCTATGCATGTCCATTTACACCAACGAAAACTGGTATAAATTCCTGCATGTAGATTTACGTGCACTGGCCCATATTTTATAACAACACACATAGATTTTGGAATGCCCATGAAATGCCCTAAGTATGCCCATTTTTGCCTACATGCATTAGAATTTAGGCGCTGTAAATCAAATACACTTAGCAATGTACACCGTAAATACACTTAGCAATGTAAGCGTGTAAATTCTAATTTTTGCCAATTAGTGCTCGTTATTGCTTGTTAAGAGCCATTAACGCTTAACAGCTTGTTAAAACAATTAATCTACATGTGTAATTATAGGATACGCCTAGATTTACATGCAGAACTATGCGTAACTCTAGGCATGCTATATAGAATCCAGGGGAAAACGTTCAAAGTCCGACTTAAACGTCATATCAAAAATGCCCCTCCAAGTAAGAGGTTCTACAAGTGTGGTAGTACTCTGTGGGATTTTTGTTTTTTTCATAATGGTTTTTTTCTTCCACAGTTTTTTTGAGTGTGTTTGCCCTCTCTTTATAGTTTGCATATCTTACATACAGCATATTTTACTGGAATGCATACATATTAGTAGAGTCTGGGCTGACCATGGGTAGGGCTCACACTTAAACATGTAACTTTAGAATACTCTAAGACATTTTTCATAAGTCTGGACCTGGAGTACCCCTTGCCAGTCAGATTTTCAGGATATCCACAATAAATATGCATGAAAGAGATTTGCATATAATGGAGGCAGTATACGCAAATCAAGTTCATGCATATTCATTGTGGATATCCTGAAAACCTGGGGGCAAAGGTTCTTCAGGACTGGACTTGGGAAACACTGCTCTAAGATATATGATTATCTGCAGCATTTTGGTGTGAGAACTTGTACCAAATATAGAGCTGGTGTAAGTGCTCATGACCAAATTATGGGTATAGCTAGTATTCTATAAAGGAAAGTAGGTACCTACTTTTCTTTATAGAATAGGTGCCATATACTGTAGATGCCCTCTAGATGTCTATATATAGGCACACTGTTATATAACTATCCCCTACATGTATTAAAAAAAAAAGCCCAATCATGGAGGTGCTTAAAGCTTCTAGACTGAGATGGCAGCCTTGTAAAATTTATTATAATTACATGGGAAACCAATGCAGCAGGGCACAGAGGAGGGAGGGAGAGGTACTCGAAAGATTCTGAGCTTTTCTGGGAGGGAGATGGAGAAGGAGAGACACAGGGAAACAAATGCAACTGGAACTTTTCATTTAAGAGTATCTTGAACAAAACACAACCCTTGTGGCAACTGTAAGTTCAGCAGGGAGATCATTTAAAAGCAGGGTACTAAATTCCATTATAATGTGTTAAGCACCCTGAGGGGGTAGTTCTTATGTCCTAAGAGTGGCACTTTGCAAAACGTAGCAGTCCTGATGTAAAGGTAAGTGCTTTAGGCCTCTAAACAGTTGACAGGAAATAAAGAGGTATCCTGCAGGGCATATGTTAATATTACATAAAGCACTTATAATTTTCACATTTGCAGATGTTTTACATGCATAATAACTGTTTGCACTGAAATATTTGCATGCAAAATAGTCCACATTTTGTCATTACTTCTACTACTAATCATTTCTATAGTACTGCTAGACTATGTAAACACTGTACCAATATATGTGAGAAACAGCCCCAATCCAGTGGATTTAACAGGCTAGACAAGGCAAATGGACCAGAAAAAACAGAGGTTTTGGGAAAGGTACATACTATAGAATTCATAGTTAAAATCAACTAACTGTGCTTGGTGAGAACTAAGATTTAAGATTTAAAAGCAGGTGTATTATCAAGTATGGTGTGCAAATGATGAGGGGAGAACCATGATGCATCTGCTTATGGAGATTATTCCATGTGTATAGAGCAGCAAGATGGAAAACTCAGTTGAGAGATGATGAAGGAGAAGATAAGACCAGCTGGACTGATGAAAGGAGCAGCCACAAAGGTAGCGATTAACTACTACTTATCATTTTTATAGCACTACTAGACTTATACAGCACTGTATGAATTATATGCAGGTATTTCCTTGCCCTAGTGGCTCACAATCTTAAGTTTTGTGGGGTTTTTTGTACCTGGGGAAATGGAGGGTTAAGTGACTTCCCAGGGTCACAAGGAGTTGCAGTGCGAACTGAACCTGGTTCCCCAGGATCTCATCACACTGCACTAACAATTAGGCTAGTCCTTGACTGCCGAAGAGTAGCTTTAATAGAATCAGTCAAGGGTTGATTCACTGTTACCCCTAAGCTGAGTGGGAATTCTCCATCTTCAGTCTTGCCAGTAGGTGGTGCTGTTTCACAATCATATTTTCCTTAGTGAGGGACAGGCAAACTCTGCAGGAATCTAGGAAACCTGCCTGTCTGTAGCCATTGAAAACACAATTTTGAAACACCACCCTCCACTGGCAGCAATACATTTGGATGACCGCTCAGCTTAGAGAGAACAGTGGTTGATCTATTCATTAACCTGGAGTTTGCTACTGGAAATGAGGTTTGCAGATTAGCAGAACTGAAGAGGGCAATTGTGGAGAGAATTCAGAAAATTGAAGGAGCCTGTGCTAGGCTTAAATTCACTTGGTTTGAGTGTGATCTGAAGTTTTCTTCATATTCAGGCATGGGAGAAGTATTTCAGAAAAGTATTACTGCTCAAACGAAGAGTGACTTGCACGGAAGGAGTAGGGAATGCTCCCACTCTCTCAATAGCTTGCAACAAATGTGGATTTTGCATTTGAACAGCCTAGTTTTTGCTGGACTGAATACTGACATTGAATGGGGAGATTGTTTCTGACTGGCCAAAAATAGAGGGGAAGGGGTTATTCCAATCCCTGATAATTGGCTGCCACTGCTCATGTGCTTGTTTTCTATTTTATAGCTAGATGCTGTCATTATGAGAAAGTTCCTCCACTCACAGGATGAAGAGCATTTCAACAACAGACTCCTGAAAGAGTGTATACAGGTTGATAGCCATATCCTGCAATGGAATATTTTTCTGTTTAAATTGCATAACTTTAAATGTAAAGAAAGTGAAACTCTACAGTATACGTAGAATCAGTGAGTGGTATTAACTCAGTACTGCAGTGTGTCACTTTTTGCTGTGATGATGTCTGAGGTTCCTTTCTTTGTTTCAATCTTTCTTCATGCATTGAATGATCTTCTCTTAGGCAAACTGTTCATATGAGATTTGGGTTGGTTTTGGAATAGATAGAATAAAGAGTTTATTGAAAGGCTGCTGCTGCAGAGTTTAGCCCCCAGAGGACTGAGATTCTAAATGAGGAAAAACAGTGAGGAAATCTCTGTGCCATTCTCTCTGTATTTGAGGAGAAGGGAAGGGTTTTTACTACTACTACTACTAATTATCATTTCTATTGCACTACTAAACGTAAGCAGCGCTGTACACTTGAACATGGAGAAAGACCCTGCTCGACAGTCTCTGCTGGTTTTTCTTTCAGTGCTGGGATAACTGAAATTACAGGACATGGCCAGTTGAGGGCTGAGAGATATCTCTGCTTTGTGGAATCTGTGAATCCTGTGAGAGAAATACAAGTCACAGATCACAGAGGGTTAGAGTGAATACAGAGTGGTTTTCTGTGCTCTGTGGAATTTGTGAATCCTTTCAGAGTGATTCAGGTCACAGATATTAGAGGACTGGGAAAGTTGCAAGAGAGTTAAATTAACTGAAATATTTGTTATAATTTTCTGAGAAAAAGGGAGGGAAAACCTTACCCATTAATACCCTTTTACCTTCGGTGGAGTCACCAGGCACCATCCACCAGATTCTATATATGATGACCAGATTTGCATGCCCAAATTTGTTTGCACACTTGAGATGTATGTGCAAATTAAGCTTAATGACATCAATAATTGTGTGCTAACAACCAATTATTGATGTTAGTTGGCACTCATTAATATCTGTGTGTGCATCTGATTGTGTGCTATTCTATAAAGCAGTATGCCTAACTCCTATAGTGTGTATCTTGAAAGGGAGTGTGACCTTGGGAGGAGCATGGGCATGTCAGGGGCATTCTGAAAGTTTTCATATGTAGTTATAGAATTTTGGCACTAGCATTTACACCAGGTTTCAGCCTTAAGCTTCATTCTATAAAGGGCATGTCTATTACAGAATAGCACTTAGTGCCAATTTTTTCCTAACATCTAATTTTGAGCAACATTCATAGAATTTGGCCCCATATGGATAAGGGACCAATGGAGCTGGTCCAGGGGGCTCCTGTCAGGTTGGCCTCCCTCAAATCCAAGAATGGTCAGTGAGAGATTGAAGAAAGATCCCATAAAGAAACAGGCATTGATGGAGAGTAGTAGAATAATAGCAAATGAAGAGGGGGATTTAAGTGCACTTTGACTCTCAGTACCTCAGAATAACCTAATATAGAATTAGAGAGTTCAGACGCAAGTAACGTTTCAGGGAGGATTAAAGCCACCCTGCCCTCCTCGCTTACAGGACCGATATGCAAACAAGGCCATAAAACCCAGAGGCAGGGATTCAAGAAGCCAACCTTCATCACTTGGCTTTAACCAAGTTTCGAATGAGAGGCATGGAACAATTTCAAAATAAGGAGTTAGAACATACTGACCCACAGAGAAGTCAGAACCCAACCAAGAAGAATAAGGCAAAGAGGAGTAACTACAATGAATAAGATTACTATAGTTCCAACTATGTGGATAAGAACATAAAGGAGGCTGGTTCCCCCAATAAACCGGAATTGACGATATTGTATGCACCATAAAAAACAGAGAGAGAAAGATATAAATCAATAAAAAAAAACAAGAAAAAGAAATAGGCAAACAACTATAAAACTTGAACTATTGCCTACAAGAAGTTGGCCCATGGAGTTTTCTACAAGGAGCTCGCCCAAGGAGCATGACCTGCTCCTTCGGTGCACTCCTGCAGCGTGATACACCACACCAGTTTCACTTTTAAGTGGTTCCCTTACAGAGATGGCCACGTGACCCACTGATGCTGCTTGATTGTCACCACATAGCAGAGATAATGGTCTGGCTCAGGGTCAGTATGGAGATGGTTACGTGGCCCGCTAACACTGCTCAATCGGTGCCGCACGGGAGAGATAAAGGTTATTTAAATAAATTTGCCTGTCACATGTTTTATGGTAGTACATACATATATTAGGACACTGAACTCGATTAGTTCATTCCGAGATGTGTATAAATAATAAACATTCAGAGCGCACAGTATCATTTTTTACTTGCACTTCTCGGATCTACCACTAGGTGGTGAATTACTACCACTACTGACCAATGCTCAGGTATGAATTTTTCCAGATATTAAGAGATTTCTGATAAGCCCAAAATCCTCAGATTGTTGTAGTCGCTCCTGTTTGTAAGGTTTTGAAATCAATTTGTAACAATGTTAATTTCACAGTGCTTTGCTCAATTGCTTGTGCCATTGGTTCTAAAATAGTGAGGTATTGCTCATGTTATTCAAGTTGATCTTGAAAGGTTTCTACTGTAATATTAAGTCTAGTGATCTCAGCATTGATTTCCAAGCTTAAAAGCATCACCCATAATTCTTCGAGTTGGGTCTCTATTGCTGGATCCTAGATTTTGGTGGTCATTTTGTGAGTGGATAGCAGATTCTGTTTACTCCATTGTAGTACTGAAGTGATAGAGAAAGGGTAGATACAGCTTCCCATTACATGGTGAAAGACAATTCTTCTGGGAAGCCTGAATATGCTTGATTAAAACAATAAGCCTGCTCCTAAGGCTGCTATGTGGAAGTGCTCAAAAATTACAATGTCATCTTCCTTGCTGTTCAGGAATGCCTCATTGCTGTAGGCAATTTTAATGATAGGCCAATCTATTACTAATAGTAAATCTACAATTTCATTTTTGAGTTTTTTCAGTACTCAGAGGTATGTGCCATCTGGTCCAGGTGATTTGGTAGTCTATTTTGTCAATTTGCGCTATTGTATCTTTCATGCTCACTGAAATGTGTTTCAAGTCTTAAACCTGCAAGTTTATTTTTTTAAAGGGACTCTCCTGGCTCCTTTTGAAAATTCCAGCTGGCAAGGAATGAGGTTCTTTAGTCTGTGAACACATTTACAGATACTATGAAGCAGGTGCAAATGTACATGCATTAAGTATGTATGAGGATTTTAAAATATCTGTTAATGTTTTTATCTTCTAACCTAACCTTGTCCCCCTTTTACTGTAAATTAAAGTAGACCTGGAGGGGCATAATCGAAAGGGACGCCAAAGTTTTGCTGAGGACGTCCTCGCAAAACATCCCGGTGGAGGGGTGGGGAAACCCGTATTATCGAAACAAGATGGACGTCCATCTTTCGTTTCGATAATACGGTCGGGGAGGCCCAAATCTTGACATTTAGGTCGTCCTTAGAGATGGTCGTCCCTAGACTTGGTCATTTCTGATTTTCGGCGATAATGGAAACCAAGGACGCCCATCTCAGAAACGACCAAATGCAAGCCCTTTGGTCATGGGAGGAGCCAGCATTCGTAGTGCACTGGTCCCCCTGACATGCCAGGACACCAACCGGGCACCCTAGGGGGCACTGCAGTGGACTTCATAAATTGCTCCCAGGTACATAGCTCCCTTACCTTGTGTGCTGAGCCCTCCAACCCCCCTCCCAAAACCCACTACCCACTACTGTACACCACTACCGTAGCCCTAAGGGGTGAAGGGGGCACCTAGATGTGGGTACAGTGGGTTTCTGGTGGGTTTTGGAGGGCTCACATTTACCACCACAAGTGTAACAGGTGGGGGGGGGGGATGGGCCTGGGTCTGCCTGCCTGAAGTGCACTGAACCCACTGAAACTGCTCCAGGGACCTGCATACTGCTGTGATGGACCTGAGCATGACATTTGAAGCTGGCATAGAGGCTGGCACAAAATATTTTGAAAGATGTTTTTTGAGGGTGGGAGGGGGTTAGTGAACACTGGGGGAGTAAGGGGAGGTGATCCCTGATTCTCTCCGGTGGTCATCTGGTCAGTTGGGGCACCTTTTTGTGCCTTGGTCATAAGAAAAATAGGACCAGGTAAAGTCGTCCAAGTGCTCGTCAGGGATGCCCTTTTCTTTTCCATTGTGGGTTGAGGACGCCCATGTCCCGCCTTCGCTACGCCTCCGACACCCCCCCCCCCCCCCGTGAATTTTGATCGTCCCTGTGACGGAAAGCAGTTGGGGATGCCCAAAATCGGCTTTCGATTATGCCGATTTGGGCGACTCTGTGAGGACGCTCATCTGCCAAATTGTGTTGAAAGATGGGCGTCCTTCTCTTTCGAAAATGAGTCTCCTCTCTTTCGAAAATGAGACTGATATTGTTCACAGTGTCCTTTCAGTGGACCTTTTTCTGTGGATAAACAACTGCTTACTTGTGTAAAGTTTTGAAAATTGCTCCATTAATAAATTGTGCATGGATAATAAAATTCCAAATTAAAGCCTACAATGGGCCTTCTAGTTTTAGCTGCCTTTATGGTGCACTAGTTTCTGCTCAATGCTTACATGCCAGTCAGTGGAACAAATGTTGCCTGGGCCAGTTTTCACATGGCACAAATGTCACTGAATATCATGAATGTTCCAGTGCTGACAGTTTGGGATGCTAGATGCATGTTTGCCAAGTAAGTCTGCCTTTGTTTTGTATTTTTTGTTAATTTATTGAGATTTTGTTGAATACTAGCTTAGGTAAGAAATCCAGTGAATTCAATCAAGAAAAGGGTTTGTGACATAAAATTAAATTTATTATGATTAAATGCACCGAAGTGATTAGTGTAGTGGGCATGGGAAGCTTTGATTATCACTTGCCAAGTTAATTTCCATTTTGTCTTTAAGCAATCAGGCTAAGCCACATACGTGTATACTGTTTGTTGAAACTCTAGCAAAGGGACGTTATGTAGGTGATACAGTATTATGGCTTTAAAGCTTTTTATATTATGAATGTAGTTATGTTCAAGAATTTAAAAATAGCACTGTTATTAATGATATATATGTAACAGCATGTGCATCACTGTATTGGCTTTATAATAGAGGGGTAAAACAAGTTTCGGCTTATATTGTTTTGCAAATATATTGATAATTTCAATTTACAGTCTTTGGATTTTCAAAAAGATCATTGTATGACTTTATTCAAAAAATGAATTTAAATATAAGTACATAAGTACATAAGTAATGCCACACTGGGAAAAAACCAAGGGTCCATCGAGCCCAGCATCCTGTCCACGACAGCGGCCAATCCAGGCCAAGGGCACCTGGCAAGCTTCTCAAACGTACAAACATTCTAAACATGTTATTCCTGGAATTGTGGATTTTTCCCAAGTCCATTTAGTAGTGGTTTATGGACTTGTTCTTTAGGAAACCGTCTAACCCCTTTTTAAACTCTGCCAAGCTAACTGCCTTCACCACGTTCTCCGGCAATGAATTCCAGCGTTTAATTATGCGTTGGGTGAAGAAAACTTTTCTCCGGTTTGTTTTAAATTTACTACACTGTAGTTTCATCGCATGCCCCCTAGTCCTAGTATTTTTGGAAAGTGTGAACAGACGCTTCACATCCACCTGTTCAACTCCACTCATTATTTTATATACCTCTATCATGTCTCCCCTCAGCCGTCTCTTCTCCAAACTGAAAAGTCCTAGCCTCCTTAGTCTTTCAATTGAATAATCATGATTTCCACTTTACCCAGTTTCATATGGCAAGAACTCAAGATTCTGAGTGGCAAGTGAACAGAACCTGAAGGATTGGGATGATGTTTATAACAGTATTGAATGTCTTCTCGATCATATGATATAGCAACTTTATCTAGGTGCTAGACATTTCCTACAACTGACAGTAGGTCATTACGATTTGTAGAGGAAAACAGTCATTCAGACTTTCCTTTTTTTGCTGAGTCACTTTATTTCCTGTGTAGATTGGTTTGGATTGGATTGGATTAGATTTATACATTTTATACACCACAATTATACCACAGTGTCAAAGCGGTTTACAACTTACAGCTTCAATAAAGTATTACAAGTAAACAAATCCATTAAATAAAAATCAATAATGAATCAGTTAAAATGTGGTTGAAACTGCCACATTTTTAAGAGTTTATGAAAAATAAGACTCAAAGAAGCATTGTGAAGTTCCTCTGGCAAGGAATTCCAAAGAGAAGGTCCAGCATATGAAAATGCACTTTTCTGGTTGCTGAAATTTTAATAACATCTAAACCTGGGAGTTGCAAAATACTTTTTTTTGTTTCTGATGAGCAAAGTGTAGCTTGCTAACTGGATGGGAAAATGCAACAGAAAAATAAATGTCCTTAATTGTGATATAAGATAAGACCATAATGAGCCATTATTTTAAGGGGAGGGAGCTTCAGTAGATTACCTGCTATTAAATAATGGGCAGGGAGGTTATTTATAAAGCATTTGCAGCAGCATTAAAGATGTAGTATTGGAGTGTGATGTTCAATTTTACATAGACTTTGAGAATGGAATTGAGATGTATAGGACATGCTCAGTTCCAGGGGTACTTTACAAAAGGCTTTGTTGAATGTAGAGCCTTTTGTAAAATACATATAAAATAGTGCAGGAGTGCATTTGTATTTGCTGACACATGCAGCGAGAGCAGCCATTTTACAAATGTACATGTGTACAAAATAGTGGCATCTTCTTGGCATATTCTACGTGTAAGTGCCAGCAGGTTATATGTGGAAACAGCAATTTTGTAACTTCTGTATGTACCTGCTGACACTCACAAGTTTAGTCAGTCACATTTTACAAACCTACATGTCTAAGTGCCACCAATTAAATTGTGAAGCCACAATTTTATGTAGGGTTCTTTTAGAGGCAGAAAGAAACAATGGGTTATTTAGGAGAACTACTCCTTTAATCCCACGTGTACAGCTCTGAGTGAAACAAGCACTTTTAGAAAATCTGTGCATTACTCAAAGTTGGTGTAAACCTGATAGGAAAAAATTTTTATATGACATGATGTCCCTATGTAAGATGGGGAACACAATTGTGGGTTTTTGGCCTGCCCAAGCCATGCCTAAGTCACATCTCTTTGAAATCTCTGTGTCCCAGTGATCTCCATATGTGAATAGAGCTTTTCTGAAATTGCTATTTAGAGGCATAGTTCTCAGTGTGAGCTACCATTATAGATGTGTTACTTTACTACTAACTTGTGCTATTTTAGCATAGGTCCCATTTTATGCAGTTACTAATAACTGGGGTTTAACAGTAAAATAACCAGTCTTAAAGGTAGCCCACAGTGATAATTCACCCCTTAATTAAACAAAAAAGAAATTTCTTTAGAAAACAAAATCACTTCTATATATAATAATTGTGAGCCAAGAAAATGACAATGAAGCCATTGTGACATCACTGATGAGGCTGGATGTTAGGCATTGGTGGAATAAGGCATTATGACATCACAATATCAGATCTATTACCAGACACTGAAACTCTTCACACTAAGGAGGGAACAATGTGGGCTATTGTTAATTCATGTTATTTTACCACTAACTTGTGCTACTTTAGCATAGGTCCCATTTTATGCAATGAGTCCTAGTTACTAAATAACCCGGGTTAACAGCAAAATAACACGTCTTAATGGTAGCCAATATTAATAACTTCCTCCCTTAGATGAGTATACAATCTACACTTACAAATGCCACTATTTTCATGTGGAGATGCTTTTAAAATAGTGATCAACAAGTATGAGAGTGCTTAGGACCTGCCAGTAATCTTGATAGCATCATATACAGAGGCAAATTTATGAGTCAGTTCTATAATATAGGCAGTAACATTTATGCATGAATTATACATGTAAATATTTAGAATACAAACATAAGTACATAGAATACAAACATAAGTACCTGTATATAATATGTAAGTCGCACTGAGCTTGCCATGAGTGGGAAAGCGCGGGGTACAAATGTAACAAAAAAAATGTATGAGCACATACATCCTTATATGCCAACATGCTGCCTAAGCGATATTCTGCAAATACCCACTTAACTTACACTGGGGTCCTTTTACTAAGGTGTGCTAATGGATTTAATGTGCTAATGAATTAGTGTGTGTTAAGTGCTAATGTGTGACATTTAGCTCACACTAATTGTTAGTGTGTGCTAAATGCGTTGCCACATCATAATAAAAGGACCCCATAGTGAACTGGATTCAGTATATCACACTCAAAAACATTGGTGCTAAGTACGATTCTATAAAGGGTTTGCACACTTTATAGACTTGCAGTTAGCACCGATTCTGCACTGAACCTTAGGCACCAGACTTATGTCTGGTAAAATCAGGGGTAAATGCTGGCACTGAACGCTGGCACGCTCACGCCATATTCTGTAAATCCATGTGTAACCTTTTAAGATGCCCCCCCCAAAACACCCCTGGCTGCACCTCTTTTTCAGACACATGCTATAAAAGTTAGGCACCGAGCCTTATAGAATAACTCCTAGCAAGATGTGTGCACAAATCCTAACTGGAGCCAATGAACTACAATAATTGGCTGATGGCGCCCAATTATTACTAGTTATTGGTTTATTATTCAATGAACTTTGACACATGCCTAAATTCGGACACACAATTTTGGCCACCATATATAGAATCTCGGGGGGGGGGGGGGGGGGTACCACGCATGCAGATTGCTAGTATGTGTAAATACCTACAAATTATTTACATTAGGAGTAATGGGCAGAGGGTACCACTTCCAAAGAGGTGGCCATCTTTCTAATGTAAGGTTTTGAACTGGCCTGTGATCCCTTGTGCCTTTAAGGGAGCAGACTGGTGCTAACATCTAAGAAGCTGTCTTGGACACAGGCTTCAAGCCATCAATGACTTCAAGGCACTGGCAAAGTGAATGGGGACATGACCCCCTTGGCCAGTGCCCACTGACATCTCTGGCTGGATAATGAAAGCTACAAATGGAATAGACTGCCCTGTTGTTAGATCCAAATTTACTGCCTTGATAATCCACAGCGAATTTTGCTTCCTAAGTCTTTTAAAAAAACATTTTTTCAACACTACAAACATGCATTTTGCTAAGCTTGTTGAGTACCCTACAAAACTATTCACATACGGCGGCTTCTGGACTTTCTGTCTGTGTAGGGATTAGAGGAAAATGTTCATTTTTCCCCATCAATCTGTAACTTGCCTGACTGAAGCCGACACACCGCTGTTTCTTGCACTTCACTAGTAAGGCATATCATTTATTAATGACGTCTACTTTAGGTTTTACAAAACATAAAAAAGAAAAAAAAGCCACTTTGGGACAACCTGGCACTGTTCAGCATTTGCACCAAGCATTCCTTGTTCCCAGCTTCCAAATGATCTACAGTAATAATTTTGACAAAGATTTCAGCAGGCCACCAAGGAGAACAGAGCAATAAGTACTGAAACAGTTATAAAATGATTTTCTGGAAGGTAGGTAAATATTAGCTTTCTTATCAGAATGTAGAGTGTTCATATCCAGTTATACCAAGCACAGGAATTTCTGTTCTCTTTCTCTTATTCTTTGCTCATAACTGTAATAAACATTTTGGCCTCCATGTTTAGCAGAAACAGCTCCTACCTGGATAAATCCCACTCACTGGGTCATTCTCAGATTTTCAGAAGCACTTACCTGGATAATGTCACTGAAAACCTGGCCTCGGCATTATCCAGACAATGCTGCGGCTCAGGACTCTGCAGCTGGCCTAATCACCCATACCTCAAGATTCAATCACATTTCTCTGATTTTGGCTTCTCTTCATTGGCTATCAATTTATAAGAGGATCCATTTTAAGATTGTAACCTAAGTGACCCTTTTACCAAGCTGCAGTAAACACTCAGGCATCCCCGCAGTAGTTTAGGCATCTGCGTGTGCTTCCCACGTGATTAAAAACATTTTTTTTTAAATCCTGGGGGCATGTTTGGGGTGGAGAGTAGGTGTGCCCAGTGTTAATCGGTTAGTGCAGTTACATCGCTGTACTAACCAATTAGTGTGTGGTTAGCACGTGAGCCCTTAATTACATAAGTATTCTCATACTGAGACAGACCAAAGGTTCATCAAGCCCAGCATCCTGCTTCCAACAGTGGCCAATCCAGGTCACAAGTACCTGGCAAGATCCCAAAACAGTACAATACATTTTATGCTGCTTATTTTAGAAATAAGCAGTGAATTTTCCCCCAGTTCCATTTTAATAATGGTCTATGGACTTTTTCTTTAGGAAGCCATCCAAAGCTTTTTTTTAAACCCTGTTAAGCTAACCGCTTTTACTACATTCTCTGGCAACAAATTCCAGAGTTAAGGGCTCATGTGCTAAAATGCAGCTATTTTACAGCCACAGTAAAAGTGGTCTCGGTGTGAGGGAAACCCATATGCTAGTCATAGCGCTGGCCACTTTTTGTCACAGCTTAGTAAAAGGGCCTCTTAGTCTTTAAGGAGCCAATATTCAGACCGCGGGAGGTAGCCAGGCTGCCTCCTGTGGTCAGCGCTGTGTCTGGATATTCAAAGCTGGCCCATTTCCAGTGACTGGTATTGAATATTCAGTTTATTTTTTGGCCGGCTCCAACTTAACCGGCCAAGCTGATTCAGTGATGGCTGGTTAAGTTGGAAATGTCCAAAGATAAGCCTGCTGTTCAAGTGGGCAGATTTGGCCAGCAAACTTAGCCAGCAATGCACTGAAAATTGGCAGATAGCCAGTTATATCGAGCAATATAATCAGCTATCTGTTTGGTGCAAACCAGTGATTTTCAATGGGAGACAGTCAGCTATCTCCCACTGAATATCGCAGGATACACAGCTGAGTACCATGTAAACAGCTTAAAACTTATTTCAGAAGGCATTTTCATAAGTCCATTTTATGAACAGAGTGAAAACAGTAACTAGCTCTTGATTGTTATTTGTAATGCGATGTGCGGTTTGATTTGTTTGATTTTTTAGATTTGTTTTAGCTTGATGTTTTGACATGCTTGTGTATTTTAATTAGATGATAAATATTGGTTATTTTGATTATGTATGTTAACATTGTAATCTGCTAGGAATTGCAGACTAAGCAGAATATAAATAGTTTAAATAAATATGGGTAAAGTCTGGGTGGAACCAGAAGCTAACTGGTTAGCGGCAATTTTCAATCTGCTAGACAAATAACAATCCAGTTAGTTAGGACAGAAAAACAGCTATCCTAGCTTTATCTGAGTAGTTACTAGGTGACTGGTCTGAATATCACCAGTATCAGAATAAGTGCTAAGCAGCTCTATTATACTTGGATAGTCAGCAGCAACATCTATCTATATATTTATTAAAAACAATTTTATTCTGCTTATTCCACAGTTCATGATGGATCACAGTTAATACATAAATAGTTAAAATGAACAATATAAAATACAACATGAAACGAAAGACAAGACAACATGAGAGCTTGATTAATATCCGAGTACAATTTAGTGCTGAATATTTGGGTATGAGAAGCTCACAGCAGCTGGTGTTTAAACACATACTCACCATTTCCAGCTGAAAATTGACCTCTTGTTTTCTTAGAGGTTATTTTACTAAGGTGCACTAACAGATTTAGTGCACACTAACGATTAGTGTGTGCTAAATGTTAAGATGCCCATAGGAATATAGTGAGTGTCTTATCATTTAGTGCACGCTAACGATTAGTGTGCGCTAAGGGATGCTTTTACTAAATCATGGCAAAACGTGGCCTGCGGTAGTGTGGGCGAATGTTTTTGGTGTGCACCAGGCCAGTGTTTACCGCATATGGGAAAATGGCTTTTTTTTCAATGGGCCAGGGAAAGGGCGTGCGGTAAAATTGAAACCAGCATGTGCCTATTTATGACCTGAGCCCATTGATGTAGTGGTAAGGGCTCACGAGCTACATGTGCGGTGACCGGTTTGCATGCACCGACTGCCAATTAACACAGGAAACACCGCATGTGGTAGGAAATAAAAAGAATAATTTATCCCAGTAGTATGAGTGTGCACCAAATCCCAAATTACCACCAGAAAGGTGTGCTAGCCTGGCAGTAGTCTCATTTTGGCACAAGCTGAACGAGCGTAGAGCTTATCACACCTTTGAAAAAAGACCCCTTAATCTGTCACGTAGGTGCCAGTGGCAGTTCCAGCCCCAGCACTCGCCATCTCCCGTGTTACAGATAATAAAACCTGATTTTCAAGTATGGGGGGGGGCTACCTGGAGGTAATTGGGCAGTGCCACGCGCTGCCCGGTTACCGCTGGGTTAGAGTGGGAGCCCTTACCACCACCTCAGTGGGTGCTGGTAAGTGCTCCCCCCCCCATATGACCACACAGTAAGAGCAATCTTACCGCATGGCTATGTTTGTTTTTTTTTTTTGGCAGCCATTTTACCCACAGCGTACCGCAGCTTGGTAAAAGGGCACTTTAACACACTTTAGTAAAAGGACCACTTGGTTTTCAAATATTAATCATATGAGATCTTTGGAAACCACTATAGTTCCTATATTCTTTTTTTGATTTTTTCATTATGCTGTGAATTAGGCGGTAGGTAGGTAGGGCTGAGGTGCAATGATGTTGGGTTTGCATGTTGTGTCCCAGTAGTCCAGCCTAAGCAACATGTGTTTTACTGAGCACTCACATATCATAAGTTGAATGCTATCACCCTTATTCACAAATAATTCACAGCATAATGAAAAAATAAAAAAAAGAATATAGGAACTAAAATAGCATAACGTTGAAACCAGGACATTTTGTTACCCTAGTGTCATATTAGTTTTCAAATACTAATGCCAAAAATTAGTACAACTGTTACCTGCTTATTTTCAGGCTCCTCTGGTGTTTCCAAAAACTTTCATCTGAACCAAAAATGTAGGAGGTCATTTTATTTGCATAATTGGATTTATAGATAGGCAATGCAGGTTCTATTTTATGAAGGTTTCAATGAACAGAGCGTCCCAAGATTAATTATTTTCAAGCACTAATGTAATTTGTGTAAAGGTTGCTGCTGAAGGACATTCAAATTCAAGTTATCAAGTCAACACTCTAACCTCAGTAGGGTTAACCTTAGTTGCAATGTAAAGTGCAGTCAGTCCTGAGCACCTGCAGGAAAGTCGTCCATGCACAGGTGGAGCCATTTTGCTTCAGCTTTCATTACAATCTTCCAACCAGGTAGTCACGATTATAATGTTCTAGTACATATTGTGTTGTCATTGCAAGTAGTATACCATGCCATGATACTTTGTATTGTTGTTCGAATATTTTTACTGCTCTAATTGCCTCCTGCTCAAGTTTGATCTATTCTTACTGTACACCGCCTTGAGTGAATTATTTCAAAAAGGTGGTAAATAAATCCTAATAATAATAATAACTATCTCAATAGTCATGATGCCTCTATTCTGCAAACATGGCCAAACCAGCGGAGGTGTGATTGTCTTTTCTTCCAGAGTAGGTTGTTCCTTGCAAATTTCTTGAGTGGTTCAATCTCATTAAACCAGTGGTCAAGCAATGAGGTCCACAGCTGGCAATGTCCATGTATTTTATTGACTATAAAATTAGCATGGAGAATTTTTTTTTTATGGCTGTAAAGCAAATCATTACGATTTTTCTGGAGCATTTGGTTTCCCTTGACAAAGGAGCTGTTACTTCCTTGGATTTTGTTTTTCAAAGTTATGTTTAAAAACAGATAAATGTTTATATGTTTTACTTTAAATTCTAAATTCTTGGATTCTAAAATTTCCTAAACTTGTGGACGGAAAGGCTGTTAATGATATTTCTCTTTATTTTTTATTTTTGCCTTTTGTATAAATGCCGATTGCATATTCACGTATTGTGATGATATATGGAAATATATGAATAAAAACAGATAAATGTTGTTTTCATTGTTTCATAACAACTCCCAAAGGTTTAAAATGATTCATAGAGTTCTGCACCTGTGTTGCTAAATACAGGGCATTTTTACTCAAATGTGGTAAGAAATGGGCTTAGCGGGTTTTAACATAGGTCTTTCCTGTGCGCTAACTAGATTTCTAGCACATCCCTAAAGTAGGGTTTTTTTCTTTTTGCAAGTCCCGTGCTAATGTTTCCATTAGTGTCTGAGACCTGCAAAACTATTAATACAGAACCATTTATCACTTCTTATTTAGGAGGTGCTAAGTGCTCCTTCATTAACCCTACATTATCCAGTTAGTGCATTCTAATGTAAACATGCTAGCTGGATACCACTTCCATTCAATGCCCATAAGGACATACCGGCCGATATTCAAAAGTATTTAACTGGCCAGGAATGGCCGGTTAAATATCCTCAAGCCGTCTATCTGCTGATATTCAGCAGGAGATAACCGTCGATCTCTCTCTGAATATTCCAGTCACGTGACATAGCTGGTTACTGCCAATTTTTATCTGCTGACCGGTTACGTTAACGGCCAGATAGACCCATTTAAATAGCAGGTCTATAAATTAGCTGGTCAGCTGATGAATATCAGTTTAACCGGCTACGTTTGTGGTGCCCAAAAAAGTCAGAAATTCAATGCTAGAGGCCAGATACAGCCCTGGCATTGAATTTCTGGGTTTGTCAGCAAACACTGGAGTTAGCTGGTCTATCTCCTGTGGTCTCAATATTGACCTCATAAATTAAGAACATAAGCATTGCCATACTGGGACAGTCCAAAGGTCCATCAAGCCCCATATCCTGTTTCTAGATGTGGCCAATACAGGTCACAATATCTGGCAAGATCCCAAAACAGTAAAGCAGATTTTATGCTGCTTATCCTAGAAATACTGTCCAACTGTTCGTGGCCTCACTCAGTATTCAAATACTATCACAAAATTACTGACAGAGTGTGTTTAACGAGTTGGCTATATAGTTCTCAGTGAGGTAGAGTCTCATATGAATGACACGGCTATTTTCATTTCACTCTAAGGTGAATCACGTGCTCCTGTTCTTATATTAATCATAGACTCACCCCCCACCTCCTAAAACATTTAAACACTTTAATCTGATTCTAACATGCACACAGCACTTATCTTATGCAAATTGGTGTACTCTTGCACCCCGACAGGTCCCCGTTTCGTAACACTTTATCAAGGGGGAGTATCACCACACCTGTCAATAAAAAAGAACATAAGTGCTAATATTTAAACTATCACTCGCTGCCTCGTTAAATTTTCTAAACGTGCTCCCCGCTTACCAAATTTCTTACAAATTTCAGTACATAGCGGTTGGGATCGTCTTTGAAATGCTGTTACAAACTGTTTTCTTGAAAGATTGTTTGGCGTGGAGGAGCTGCACTACACTAATACCAAAATGTTTTATTCCCTAGTTGTAACCTGAGACCCTGAAGAAGCAGCGAAACGCTGGCCACCGTCAGCTCAGGGTAACAAAGAGTGGAATAGCACAGCGTGGAGCAGCATTGAATGGAACGCTATGCAATAAAGTTAAGTGCAATATATCAGATTGTTTGGCATGTTCCAGTAACCATCATGCAACAATGATGAGATTCACCCAAAAATGTACAAAAATAAATAAATTAGTACCTAAGAGTACTAGAGTGCAGCCAGTTAAGGTTATTCAGTGCTGCACCAATAAGAGGTTTTTCTCTATGATGAAGAGAAGACTAGTTGGTCTGTTTCAGCTCCGATAGATGAATATTTAATTTTGGAGCTCTCTGAGGCTTTTCCCCAATAACATTGTTATTTTGTATACAAGTGGAAGTTTGAGTATTTAGACATTGTTATATCTCCACACCACCAACTGTTTTTTTTTAGTTTATTCAGAGGAATATAAATTGGAGTAAAAGTTATGAAAATTTTGTAAAGTTTCTAAGGGATTGGAGGTAATGATATTGCTTGCCTTGACAACTGCTGGAATTTGAGCTTTTTGTTTTTTTTCTTTTCAGATAGATGAAAACAAATGCCACTTTCAACAAAACTGTGGTAAAAGAGGCCCTGAGGTAGCATCAGCACGTGGATTTGCCACATGCCAAGGCCTCTTTTACTGCAGCAGGTAAAAGGCAGAAAAAGGAAATGGCTGTGCGGGTAAGTACACATTTCTCGCGTGGTCATTTTCTGGGAAAGCCTTTACCTCCTATTTAGGAGGTGGAAAGGGCTCCCGCACTAACTCAGCAGTAACCGGGCTGCGAGTGGCATAGCCCGATTACCACTGGGTAAGCCCTCAGTGCTAAAATTAAAGACAATTTACCATTATGCCAGAAAGGACTGCAGTAGGAAGGCAGAAGTGCCGGGTTGGCATTGTAAAAAGGCCCCTTAAAGAGGAAGCAGACATTTTGTTTTTCACGTTGGATTTTGTAGACAGTCTGCCTTGCTGTTTTAAGAATATAAGAATACCCATATTGGGTCAGACAAATAGTCCATATAGCCCACTATCCTGCTTCCAAAGGTGGCCAATCCAGGTCACAAGTACCTGGCAGAAAGCAAATAGTGGCAACATTCCATGCTACCAATCCTGGGACAAGCAGTGGCTTCCCCCGTGTCCATCTCGATAACAGACTATGGACTTTTCCTGCAGGAACTAGTCCAAACCTTTTTTAAAACCCAGATACACTAACCGCTGTTGCCACATTCTCCAGCAAAGAGTTCCAGAGGTTAACTATTCTTTGAATGAAAACATATTTTCTCCTATTTTGTTTTCAAAGTATTTCCATGTAATTTCATTGAGTGTCCCCTGGTCCTTGTACTTTTTGAAAGAATGAAAAATTGATTTACTTTTACCCGTTCTCCACCACACAGGATTTTGTAGACCTCAGTAATATCCCACCCCCACCCCCCTCAACTATCTCTTTATCAATCTGAAGAGGCCTAACCTCTTTAGCCTTTCCTCATATGAGAGCAGTTCCATCCCCTTTATCGCTCTTCTTTGAACCTTTTCTAATTTTACTATATCATTTTTGAGATATGGCAACCAGAACTGAATGCAATACTCACGGGTGAGGTTGCACCACGGAGCGATACAGAGGCATTACAATATTCATGGTCTTATTTTCCATCTCTTTCCTAATAATACTTAGCATCTTGTTTTATTTTGGCCACCACCGCACACTGGGTAGAAGATTTCAGTTCTTTTTCTTGAGTGCTGGGTGTCATTGTAAATATGACATACTCCCTCCTGAAAAAAAAAAAAAAGAAAAATAGTACCCAATTTGCACATGCTGACATTCAAATTACCACAAAAAGCATTCAAGTGTTTTGCGGTAAGCTTTTTTTTCCCATATTAAGTGCACGTTAGTGCTTAACAGGTTTAGTAAAAGGGCCCTTGATTTATGAGCTCTCTAAATACCAGCCTGAAAAAGTCTGCAGGTAACAACACAGACATCAATTTCAAAAGTACTCCTGCAGGAAGTTTGATGTTTTCAGGAAGTGTAGAGTCTTCCTGTTAACCACTCTTAACTTACTCCCCTCTGTCTTCATCAGGGGTCTTGCGGTGAATCTTTCTGGTGACTCAGCACACATGGCTTGTGCAACCCTTCAGGTCTTGTACTGCTTGCCACATCACTGGGAGGGGGGCGTGGTGGTGGTGTCCCATTTACTAAGCAGCTAATGAGGAGTTTTCAGCATACTAGACAGTAGTGTGTGCCCATGCCACTGTCTGCTGCTCTAAAAAGGAAGCCTTTATGTTAAAAATCGCAACATGGGAGTGGGTGGAATCTGGGTGTGACATGGGTGGGCAGAGGTATGGCTGGCTGTGACAGCTAGCTGATAGCTTGGTTCCACATGCTAACTGTCATAGAGGGGCATAATTGAACAAAAACGTCTATCTCCATGGGCATTTATCTCCGAGAACGTGTCCGTGAAGGGGCGGACCGAACAGTATTTTCGAAAAAAATAGACGTCCATGTTTTATTCGACAATTTGTGAGCTGGGCGTTTTTGTTTTTCAGTGATAATGGAAAATGAAAGCGCCCAGCTCAAAAATGAATAAATCCAAGGCATTTGTTCGTGGGAGGGGCCAGGAGTCGTAGTGCACTGGTCCCCCTCACATGCCAGGACACCAACCGGGCACCCTAGGGGGCACTTTTACAAAAACAAAAAAAAAGGTAAAAGAGCTCCCAGGTGCATAGCACCCTTCCCTTGTGTGTTGAGCCCCCAAATCCCCCTCAAAACCCACTGCCCACAAGTCTACACCATTATTATAGCCCTAAGGGGTGAAGGGGGGCACCTACATGTGGGTACAGTGGGTTTGGGGGGTTGGACGACTAATAAGCATTAAGCAGCACAATTGTAACAGGTAGGGGGGATGGGCCTGGGTCCACCTGCCTGAAGTCCACTGCACCCCCTAACAACTGCTCCAGGGACCTGCATACTGCTGCCAGGGAGGTGGGTATGACATTTGAGGGTGAAAATAAAAAGTTGTGAAACATCATTTTTTGTGGTGGGAGGGGGTTAGTGACCACTGGGGGAGTCAGGGGAGGTCATCCCCGATTCCCTCTGGGGTAATCTGGTCATTTAGGGCACTTTTTGGGGCCTTATTCGTGAAAAAGCAGGGTCCAGGAAAAGTGCCCTAAATTCTAGCTACAAACGCATACTTTTTTTCCATTATCGGCGAAAGGCGCCCATCTCTGTTCGGGTGATAACCACGCCCCAGTCCCGCCTTCACCACGCCTCCGACACACCCCCGTCAACTTTGTACGCTTCCGCGATGGAGTGCAGTTGAAAACATCCAAAATCGCCTTTCCATTATACCGATTTATTCGTTTTTGTGAGATAAACGTCTATCTCCCGATTTGGGTCGAAATCTAGGCGTTTTTCTCTTTCAATTATAAGGTGGATAGTGTAGCTGAATTTACCACCAATTCAAGAAGAGGTGGCAAGTGAAGCTGCACTACAGGCACTTCAGTAGTACAGCTCACAGTGGCGCTATCCTAATCTAATCTAATCCAACATAGAATTTAATTACCATATATACTTGAATATAAGCCAAGAATTTGGGTCAAAAAAGGCACAAAAATGGGAATCTTGTTTTATGTTTGAGTCCCCACCTGATGACTGGCAATTTTGATCTCCCATCCACAGCCGATGTCCAGCATTATTGTCCTCCCCTCTCTACCCAATGACCAATGCTATCATCTTTCATCTGCAACCCCCCCCCCCCCCTCCGATGACTGGTGCTGCTATGTCCTGCGAATATTTAGTAACATTTTCAAACGTAATAATTCAAAAAATCAGATGAACGGCTGTATTTGTATTGATTGCAATTTCTTTTAACAAACATGGAGGGCATAATCGATAGAGGCGCCCAAGTTTTCCTGAGGTTGTCCTCGCAGGACATCCCAGCGAAGGGGTGGGGAAACCCGTATTATTAAAACAAGATGGACATCCATCTTTCATTTCAATAATACAGTCAGGGACGCCTAAATCGCGAAATTTAGGTCGATCTTAGAGATGGTCGTCCCAGATTTTCGGCTATAATGGAAACCAAGGACGCCCATCGCAGAAATGACCAAATGCAAGCCATTTGGTCATGAGAGGAGCCAGCATTCATGGTGCACTGGTCCCCCTGACATGCCAAGACACCAACCGGGCACTCTAGGGGGCACTGCAGTGGACTTCAGATTGAAATTGCTCCCAGGTGCATAGCTCCCTTACCTTGTGTGCTGAGCCCCCTCAACCCCCCCCCCCCAAAACCCACTACCCCCAACTGTACACCACTACTATATCCCTAAGGGGTGAGGGGGGCACCTACATGTGGGTACAGTGGGTTTCTGGTGGGGTTTGAAGGGCTCACATACCACCACACGTGTAACAGGTAGGGGGGATGGGCCTGGGTCCACCTGCCTGAAGTGCACTACACCCTCTAAAATTGCTCCAGGGACCTGCATACTGCTGTCATGGAGCTGGGTATGATATTTGAGGCTGGAAAAAATATTTAAAAAATGTTTTTTGAGGGTGGGAGGGGGTTAGTGACCACTGGGGGAGTAAGGGGAGGTCATCCCCGATTCCCTCCGGTGGTCATCTGGTCATTTAGGCCACATTTTTGTGGCTTGGTCGTAAGAAAAAAAGGACCAGGTAAAGTCATCCAAGTGTTCGTCAGGTACGCCCTTCTTTTTTCCATTATCGGTTGAGGATGCCCATGTGTTAGGCACACCCCAGTCCCACCTTCTCTATGCCTCTGACACACCCCCGTGAACTTTGGCCGTCCCTACGACGGAAAGCAGTTGAGGATGTCCAAAATCGGCTTTTGATTATGCCGATTTGGGCGACCCTGTGAGAAGGATGCCCATCTTGCGATTTGTGTCGAAAGATGGGCGTCCTTTTCTTTCGAAAATAAGCCTGATAGTGACATTCAGTCCAATATGTAGAGAATTACTAAATGAGGTTTAGTAATGAGGTTGTATCAACATATGAACTAAATAAGCAAAGTGATGTTGATGAAAATATAATCTAATTAAAAGGAGTTGTCTCATTTGAAAAAAGAAAATAGGTCTTTTTTTAAAGATGGGCAACTTGAAATTCAAGAGTAAGAGAAGAGTCTAGAATAATACCTAAAACATCCTTGAACTATCTTCAACATAGAGTGATATTTTTGATGATAAAGGATTAGCTGTGGGATCTTGAGTATTAGGATTTCTAAACCACAGGATCTTAGTTTTAGTAGCATTAACGTTTAACAAATTATCAGCAGCTCAATTTTGAAGCTTAATGATAAAAGATGATATTGTAGTAAATGTATCATTAACAGTAACACATGCTGGAATAAGCATAAAGATATATGTATATGATAAAATACTTTTGTCTTGGTGTAACTTCAATGAACTAAGTAAACCCATAAAAAGATTAAATAGCACTGGGGTGGGGGGGGAGCCCTGAGGTACCCCATACTTTGGCTGCCAGCTGCAAGAAAATGTCCCCTTTTTACAGACTCCTAAACCTCCACCAGTCCACCTACAAACCTCCCCTAACAAACCTCGAACCCTGGACCTATTTCCCATCCTTCCAACAGATCCTAAATCTTCAATCCATCTTTAACCCCAAATTCCCCAACACAACATACCAATCTTTCCACACCCAAAGAAACAATATACTGATCACCCCACATCCCAGATAACATAAACTCTTCTCCATCAACCTATCCCAACCCCCTTTCAGCAAGTTCTGCCCCCATAGAAAACCATGCTTCACCATAGCCTGACATTACTCCCATCCTCAATCTCCTTTGGGACTTACCCAGGGGGTCAATATTGGTGAGGCAGTGGGTCCTGGGCAGCAACAATACTCCGCTGATGCTACCCAGGTTAGCACCTGAATCCGAAATGGTGCTGTTGACCCCTAGTAGTAGTCTCATGGTACTACCACTAGGGGGGGGTCATCTTTCATATTGAGATATTTCAGTATATCCTTATATAGAAAGATGACCCCTAGAGGTAGTGCCATGAGAATACCTTTCAGGGTTATCAGGGCCTTTTTGGATTCAGATGCCAACCCAGAGGACAGCAGAAGGGAATCACTGTTGTCCAGGACCCACAGCCTTATCAGTGTTGACTTCTAGGAATGTCCCATGGTTGGTAGAGAATGTTGGGATATGGAGTGGGGGTTTTTTCTTGGAAGGTAATACTTATTGAAAGGAGTTTTTGAGTATGTTGATTGGGGGGGGCCTTGTGTCACTGGGGGTTGGGAAATCTTGATCGAGATGATCTTGTGTCATTGGGTGCAGGGGATATCAGTATGTTTTGACCAGGGGCTGCAGGGTAGAGATTACTTTATTTATTTATTATTACATTATTACATTTGTACCCCACGCTTTCCTACTCAAAGCAGGTTCAACGCGGCTTACATAGTAATAGGGATTACAGGTTATTGATAGTGAAACTTGATAGGGAAAATATAAGTTAAGTAAAGCAGAATAATAGAAGATATAGGTGGGTAGAGATGTGCAAGTGTTTGGGCAAATGGGTTCATAGGATTAGTTTGGTTCATTTGGGTAAGCTTGCTTGAACAGATGGGTTTTTAATGATTTCCGGAAAGGTAGGTAGTTCCTGATTGATCAGATAGGTCTGGGGAGGGCATTCCAGAGTTGGCAGCCTAAGAAGGAGAAGTTGGATCCATAGTAGGTTGCTGTTGATGGTTAACCTGTGTGACTAGGGGGATTGGGGGAGGGATGATGAAGAGAAGGGAGAGAGGGTGCAGCCATACCAGAACTATTAATTTATTTATTTACAGTTGCCCCTGCACTGTGATGCATGCAGGGGCAGGTAGCACGGTAGCTCATATGCTATCTGCGACTATAATGAAGTGCTGTGTCGTGCAGTAATCATCTGCTCTTTATAATAAAAGAGAGGTGGATGCTGAACATTCCCCATGAATTTATCACAAAGGTTTTGCTGGTACTTCACATTTTTTGTGTTCAACGTGTGGTAACTGCAAAACCTACCTCTGTTTAGTAAGAGGATACCAGGAAGGCCAACCCACACCTCCTTCTTGTGGTCAGCTCTGGAAGACAGAAATGCTGCTCTTGGTTCAGAATAGCCTCAGCATCTACAGTTTGCAACTGCACAACCTCTCCTGCATTAGGAGTCATAAGGAGTGCGCACCTATCAATCCTCATTACAGCATAATGGTTGACTCAGCTGGGTAAGTCTAGGTCTTCCCCTTCCACTTTCTCATCCTCTGAAGAAAACAATTGTACAAGGGACAAAAAAGGAGTGGAAAAAAAGAGCAGGAAAACATTAAGAGAGCCTGCTTCTAGTTTGCGGACTTGAATCCCTCTTGAATTATATTACTGAATATGTTTTGATTCAGTAAATTATAGTATATATAGTTTAAAAAACATCCTCACAATATAATCAGTAATCTGAAGAAAAAAACATATCATGCTCACCCTACAGACTATAAATAAAAATAAGAGGAAAGGGACAGAAGAAAGACTGACCCGCCTTCCATAGCAGGCTTGTAGAACTAGGGTAAAGGCAGTTCAGAGTAAAAAACAAATATTAGTCACCTTGATGACCCATGAGGCTTCTTAGAATTTTTTTTTTTAAATAACTGACTGGGCTGAAATGAAAAATAATGCACATTTCAAAGAAACCATACAAAACCTCTGCTCTGACACAGTAGCTAGTTTTACTGTACAGTGAAACAATTTTTCCTCTTAGCTCTGTACTGTGAAATAATTTTCTCTTCTGTTTTATGTTATTTTTCAAAGTTCTGTGTATTCCTGGACCCTTTGGCCCCAAAACAAAATATTTGTAATATGGAAATATAGTACAATACAACTGAGACAACCCCTCTTTTTGAGGTCTATGTACTAACCTGCAAAAATGTTCATTCTGCAAAATATAGCTAGGAGATGCAAATGAGACCTTGGCTCATTGACGTCTATAGCTAAATGTCACATGAAAAGTGTTCACACATTGCCACAGCCAGGAACTTTATGAAAAAAGTTTCCTTCATATGACAGTCACGAGACTTAAGAATTAAAGGGTCCTGCAGCTCAAACTGGAGGCACCCTTGGATTCCTTTTCATGTGGGGAACCTCCACTTCCTTGGGGTCCAGTAGACCCTATGCCCAACCCTTCAGTTCCAAGACAAGGCTAAAATGTTTTCAAGTTTTACAAGTCCTTCTACCTCCAAACCCAGCCCCTCAAACCGCACCACTCCATAAAATAAAGACCCAACCTACCTCACCCCCAATCAATATCCTCACCTCCCTGACATTGCCTGGGACTCCAAAGGAGTCCAGAAGCAATGGGAATAGGAACGAACTCCACCTTCTTTTGCTGCCTCTTTTGAAATCGCAACATTGACCCTGCAGTACTACTTCTAAGAGTTAGCGGAGCAGGTGGGGGAAGAGAGGTTGGTGGTTGGGAGGCGAGGATAGTGGAGGGCAGACTTATACGGTCTGTGCCAGAGCCAGTGATGGGAGGCGGGACTGGTGGTTGGGAGGCGGGAAATACTGCTGGGCAGACTTGTATGGTCTGTGCCCTGAAAAAGGCAGGTACAAA
The DNA here is from genome assembly GCF_901765095.1 of Microcaecilia unicolor. Classification (NCBI taxonomy): domain Eukaryota; kingdom Metazoa; phylum Chordata; class Amphibia; order Gymnophiona; family Siphonopidae; genus Microcaecilia; species Microcaecilia unicolor. Next base: position 70,220,031 of record NC_044033.1, read on the forward strand.
TCAAGGTAAGGTATACACATATGAGTTTATCTTGTTGGGCAGACTGGATGGACCATGCAGGTCCTTTTCTGCCGTCATCTACTATGTTACTATGTTAGATTGCCCAATAAAGGTTGTCAGACTGACTGGATAATTTCACCCCTAGCAGTAGTACCAAGGACTACTGCTAGGGGTCAGTGGTGCCATGTTAAAGGAGGCAGCTGACAGGGCAGAAGCAAGTGGGAAACCTTTCTGCTGCAGTGTCTCTCTCTGCACACTAGTTGGGATGAGTCAGGGTCTTAGGAGGTGTCCAGGAGATATGGGGATGCAGTTCATGCTTTTATTTTCAGAAGGAGTAGAGTTTGAAGAAGGAATGGGTTTCTGGAGTAGGGGTTTAAAAACATTCTAGCACTGCATCTGGGCTGGAGGGGTGAAAACATAGGATGTATTAGGCCTCCAGGCAGTGGAGGTTGCCTAGAGAGAGGGGGTGCATGGTAACTTCTGATTTGGGCCGGAGAACTTTTAAAGTTTTAAGTGCTACCGCATAAAGGGGGGAGGGGCACATTTTTTTTAATGCTTAGGAAAATAATTGAGCAGTAGTTGTTTTTCCAATGAAAAAGGGCCAGCAAACACATTTTCACATGCTCATTTTTGCATTGATGAGCTGCTTTGTATGATTCTGTCACAGTATCTCATTAATGCGATATTTACATACACTTTCATGTGAAGTGTGCTTCATGAGAAAGTTTGATACCAGAAAGTATGTTTTTGTGAAGTGACTTTGCAAAAGTGCACTTTATGCAAGAAATAGCACAAAACACCAGCATTTTTGAGTATTTCCACATATTTTGTGCTATTTTTTTATACAATTATGCAAGTTCCTATGCACAAAGTAGTACATAGGACCTTTTACCTTGTTCAAAAACAAATTTATTTTCTGTTCTTCATGTATAGTGATGTTCTGATCTTCAGTTTGTGTAGGAAAAAAATTTAAAAATGATAAATACAAAAGAATATCAAATGAATTATTTGTTTCAAACACTCCTTGTTTTAAAGTGCTACCTATATATGGATATTTGTTTAGATAAATGCCATAGAAAATATTCTGCTCTTGATTATGAATAAATTTACATTGATGTGGACTCTGAACATGCATTCATTTCGCTTTACATGCTCTTGAATGTTCTAAATATATTCTATTTATTTCTCTAGCATCAAATTGTGAAAAAAGGTGAAATTATTAAAAATTAAGCAGAATTATTCAATACAGAGCACACTATCATTTGCATACCCTATAGCTGCCGTTTATAGATTGCTTAGATAGTATGCAGTCCACATCAGTCTGGCAAGGGGAAGCCATGGCCATTTCTAAAAAGATATTTATGACTTGTTATTGAGAGAAGTATATCAATTCAAACTATACTTCATGATCTTATTGGGTTTTTTTTCCCTTTCCTCTCCTCTCTCTCTGTATCTTTTCTTCAGGTTGCTGTGGTACAGCAACCTCAACTGAATATTAATTATATATATATATTTTTTTTTACTGTATATGTTGGAAAACCAGAAAAGGTCCCTTAAGGGTTACATGGAAACTTTAAGTATTATTCTGTGTGGCAGTGTACCCTTGG